>NC_073379.1:16900753-17267003 GCF_028641065.1 Leucoraja erinaceus | reverse complement strand
ATTTTGTGTGTTCAAAAAGCTTAATCAAAAGAATGTGGCATCAGTACCTACTCATGAGAATCATTGGTCCCTTGTAGTCTCCTGCCAGCACAGGAGGGAGAGGGGCCATGGGAAGTTGAATTGGAAGTGCTGGGGGTGGCAGAGGAAGTGCAATTGGATTTTATTTTAAAGTCCAGTTCTGGGGGAGGCAGGGGAGTGGTGGAACGGGTTGCATTGGGGGACCAGGCCTCCTGTGGTGGCTATGGGCGAGTGGTCGAATATTGCGTTGGGGGAACAGGTCCCACTTGGTCTAGTAACCTATAAAACACAGGAGAGGAAGGATCTTTGGTGCCAGGTGTTCCCACATTGGAGAGATGTTAGAACTTTTCCAATTTGAATAGATAATTTCTAAACTGAGATTATTTTTGAAATTTCTTTCTTTTTAAAAAAAAATGGAATGGTTTAAGTTTGAGATAAGTCTTGGCTTTCTTTGCTTCACTGACTTTATTCTCGTTTTTTGCATTACAGTTTGATACAATGTAGTTATTTAGCAGCCTACCATTTCCTGTTTTTCAAACATATTGCCTGCTTCCAGAACAAGGGGCACACACACATTGCTCTGAACGCTGTCCTTGATTTTACTGAAGCTTTTACCTTCTAATCAACTCTGATCACATTATTTACATAAGTCTTCTCCTTGCATCATTGTCATTTGTAATCAATACAATATTTTGCTTTTGTATCAGACCACTTCCCTCATTGACAATCATTTTATATTAAACATGTAGGAGTCTTGATTTCCCCAAAAAAGATACTTGTGTGAAAATCTCACTTTAATCATCCACAATAGCTCTGCTCAACCTGCTGCAGTCAATATAAACCTACAACAGAGGGAGTATCATGACTTTTCCTGGGATCTTGGTTTCAGAGGCAAGATCAGAAATATCAATATCCCCTCCAGTAATAGGGAGACATTGGATTTATTTGCTGATCTCAGCTCTTTAATACTGAATAACTTACAAGTTATGGAGAGTGCTCAGAATTCCTATATTACCTTTAAAACTACTTGAACTTCAGCAAGGCCTTTGACTAGGCACAGCATGCTAGACTGGTTTGGGAGGTTAGATCCATTAAGCTGGAAAGGATGCAAAAAGATTTGTGAGCCTGTTGAGTGAAAACACAAAGTGGTGGAGGATCTGGTAAGGGAAATGAATAGACAACGTTCTAGGTTGGAACCCTTCTTCAGACTTTTCCGGGTCTGGAGGGATTGAGTTATAAGGACACTGCATAGACTCGGTTTATTTTCCTGGAGGCTGAAGGGATGACATTGTGGAGCTTTATAAAGTCGTGAAGGGTGCAGATAAGATGAATGGTCAGTCTTTTCCCAGGGCTGGATGCAACCCCACCCCCGAACTCCCAGTCTCCACCTAACAAGCTCTGCCGCTGACGTTGAGACACAAACACTGCTTATGCTGGAGTCTTCTGCACCCCCACCAATACCCCAGATTGCATTGACGGTGCCGAAGTAGAGATGGTTGATAACATCTAATTCCTAGGAGTTAATATCACTAACAGCTTCTATTGGGCCACGGATATTGAAGATCATAAGAGTATAATTAGGCCATCCTGCACATCAAGTCTACTCGGCCAGTAATGAGAGAAGTTTAGACTTTATTGCCTTCCTTCACAGTGAGGAGTCCTCTGTGGAGGATGTTTATGTTAACTTTTATGTAGTTGTGTCTTGTTGCTTTTTTTGTTAGTATGGCTGTGTGGTAAATCGAATATCACTGTACCTTAATTGGTGCATGTGACAGTAAAGGACCTTTGAATCATGGCTGATCTATCTCTCCCTCCTAACCCTATTCTCCTGCCTTCTCCCCATAACCTCCGACACCATAATCTCTGACATTGAAGCAACGACCAAGAAAGCACACCAACACCTCTTCTTCCTTGGAAGGCTTAGCAGGTTCGGCATGTCCCAACAACTCTCACCAACTTCTACAGATGTGCCATAGATAGAAAGCATAAAGTTGACAACATTATGCCTTCTCTCCAGAGATGCTGCCTGACCCGCTGAGTTACTCCAGCATTTGGTGTCTAACTTCGGTGTAAACCAACGTCTGCAGCAAATATCTTAGAGCAGAGCAGATCTTTGGTCTGCAGGTCCTTCCTACACAGTAAAGTTGACAACCTCCTCGCTCATCCCGTCTCCTCCTCCTCCGCTGCTGCTGCTGCCCCAGACCCAAGGCCCCCGCCGAGCCCCCAACCCTGCTGCCCCTGCCCCAGCCTGACCGTCCCGCCATGTCCACCCACGAGCCCCCGTCCCCGCCAGTCCACCCACCAGCCCCCGCCCCAGCCCCAGCCGGACCGTCCCCGCCATGTCCACCCACCAGCCGCGGCAGCAGCGCCGCCGCCGCCTCCTCGCTCATCCCGGGGCCGTTACTCGCCGGCCGCGCGCGCTTTTCCTTCCGCTCTTCAAACCAAAGATGCTTCAAACGCGCCGAGCAAAGATCTTAGAGCGCCCACTGCGTCATCGCGTCGCCCGCCGACTACTAACGCGTCTGCGTCATCGCGCCGCTCCCGCGCGCAGACACTAGCGCGGCCGCGTCATCGCGTCGCCCGCCCGCACGTGACCGGGAACAAAGAGGCGGGACGCACCTGCAGCCCCTTCCCACACATCTGCAGTCCCATTCCCACACCTGCAGCCCCTTCCCACACCTGCAGCCCCTTCCCACACACCTGCAGTCCCATTCCCACACACCTGCAGCCCATTCCCACACCTGCAGCCCCTTCCCCCACACCTGCAGCCCATTCCCACACCTGCAGCCCCTTCCCACACACCTGCAGCCCATTCCCACACCTGCACCTGCAGCCCCTTCCCACACACCTGTAGTCCCATTCCCACACACCTGCAGTCCCATTCCCACACCTGCAGTCCCATTCCCACACACTGCAGTCCCATCCCCACACCTGCAGTCCCATTCCCACACACCTGCAGTCCCATTCCCACACACCTGCAGTCCCATTCCCCCACACCTGCAGTCCCATTCCCACACCACCTGCAGTCCCATTCCCCCACACCTGCAGTCCCATTCCCCACACACCTGCGGTCCCATTCCCACCACACACCTGCAGTCCCATTCCCACACCTGCAGCCCCTTCCCACACACCTGCAGTCCCATTCCCCCACACCTGCAGTCCCATTCCCCCACACACCTGCGGTCCCATTCCCACACACCTGCGGTCCCATTCCCACACACCTGCAGCCCCTTCCCACACACCTGCAGTCCCATTCCCCCACACCTGCGGTCCCGTTCCCACACACCTGCAGTCCCATTCCCCCACACCTGCAGTCCCATTCCCACACACCTGCGGTCCCATTCCCACACACCTGCAGTCCCATTCCCACACCTGCAGCCCCTTCCCACACACCTGCAGTCCCATTCCCACACACCTGCGGTCCCATTCCCACACACCTGCAGTCCCATTCCCACACCTGCAGCCCCTTCCCACACACCTGCAGTCCCATTCCCCCACACCTGCAGTCCCTTCCCACACACCTTCAGTCCCATTCCCACACACCTGCGGTCCCATTCCCACACCTGCAGCCCCTTCCCACACAACCTGCAGTCCCATTCCCCCACACCTGCAGTCCCTTCCCACACACCTTCAGTCCCATTCCCACACACCTGCAGCCCAAATTCCCACACACCTGCAGTCCCATTCCCCACACACCTGCGGTCCCATTCCCACACACCTGCAGTCCCTTCCCACACACCTGCAGTCCCTTCCCACACACCTTCAGTCCCATTCCCACACACCTGCAGTCCCATTCCCACACACCTGCAGTCCCATTCCCACACCTGCAGCCCCTTCCCACACATCTGCAGTCCCATTCCCACACCTGCAGTCCCATTCCCACACACCTGCAGCCCCATTCCCACACACCTGCAGTCCCATTCCCACACCTGCAGCCCCTTCCCACACATCTGCAGTCCCTTCCCACACCTGCAGCCCCTTCCCACACACCTGCAGTCCCATTCCCACACACCTGCAGTCCCATTCCCACACCTGCAGCCCCTTCCCACACACCTGCAGTCACACACCTGCAGTCCCATTCCCACACCTGCAGCCCCTTCCCACACACCTGCAGTCCCATTCCCCCACACCTGCAGCCCCTTCCTACACCTCTGCAGCAGATGTGTTGGAAGGAACTGCAGATGTGTAGTAAGGAATTGCAGGTGTGCAGGAAGGGACTGCAGACGCCTCAGTCTGTAGAAGGGTCTCGACCGGAAACGTCACCCATTCCTTCTCTCCAGAGATGCTGCCTGTCACGCTGAGTTACTCCAGCATTTTGTGTCTATCTGGGGAAGTGTGTAGGAAGGAACTGCAGATGCAGGTTTACAATGTAGACCCAAAATACTGTAGTAACTCAGCGGGACAGGCAGCATCTCTTGAGAGAAGGAATAGGTGACGTTTATTGATTTGCAGGGGTTCCCAACCTTTTTCGTCCCGTTTACCCCTAGCACATAACAATGTTATTTCACTTAATTATGAACAACTAATGATGAACAGATACCGGTATACCAGAACCAAACACAGTCAGTCAATGAGAAAAATTATGTACAAATCCAGAATCAACAAATTTACTCCCTGGGGGTAAATTTACCCCAGGTTGGGAACCCTTGATTTAGAGTGATAGAGTGTGGAAACAGACCCTTCGGCCCAACTTGCCCACATTGACTAACATGCCCCATCTACACTAGCCCCACCTGCCTGCGTTTGGCCCATATCCGTCTCATCCTATCCTATCCATGGTTTCTCTAACTTCAAGTAACCCTTGCTTTCCCTCTTTCTCCATCCCTCCCCAACACTGGGGCTCCTCCTGATTAATTTTACTGTTTGTATGCCTTGCCATCACCTTCCCCTCAGCCAACAATGAACCATTCTCCATTTCCTTGGACATTGTCTGCCTGTTCTTTCGTTTTCACACTTTACCTTTCCATATCTTGTTTTCCTCTCCCTT
The DNA here is from genome assembly GCF_028641065.1 of Leucoraja erinaceus. Classification (NCBI taxonomy): domain Eukaryota; kingdom Metazoa; phylum Chordata; class Chondrichthyes; order Rajiformes; family Rajidae; genus Leucoraja; species Leucoraja erinaceus. Next base: position 17,261,998 of record NC_073379.1, on the reverse strand, counting down.
GACAGTCTGAAGAAGGGTCTTGGCCCAAAACGTCACCCATTCCTTCTCGCCAGAGATGCTGCCTGCCCTGCTGAGTCCTACACTTCGTATCTAACTGCAACAGATGTTGACAGTCAATAGTATTCAGTTGTCATATGTACCAACAACATTAGGAGAATTTCATACTTACGGCAGCATTACAACAGGCCTGTAAATACAGTACCCATAGATGATATTTAGTATCTTGAGGTTCTCTGAGGGAGCACTGTATGTATGTATTGTTAGATTCATGTACCATTGTATGTAGCACGTTAGTACCTGCACTGATGTTAAGCACTTTGGTCAACGAGAGTTGTTTTAAATGTGCTATAGAAATAAAATTGACTCGACTAGTAAACAAAAGGTCAATAAATTTAGATGGTGGAGGCACATAACATAGTGGTATTTAATATGCTTTTATTTAGGCACCTGGATATGCAGGAACTGGAAGCTTTTGGATCATGTGCAGGTGAGAAAAGATTGGTATCATGTTGAGCACAGATATTGTGGGCTGAAGGGCGCGTTCCTGTGCTGTAATTTTCTATGTTGACACTTTCAGGCAGCTATGGGCTTGGACGCCATGATCCCTCTGACCATCAATGCTGTTAACGGTCTAGCCATGAACTGTATAATTTCCCCTTACATTTGACCTCGCAAACCAAAAAAAATCCAGCTCTCACCCCCTGACATTCAATGACATCACCATCACTGAAACCCCCACAATCAATACCCTGGAGATTACCAATGACCAGCAACTGAACACGAGTAGCCATATCCACAATGTGCCTGCAAGGGCAGGTCAGAAGTTCGTAATCCTGCGGCAAGTAACTCGATTCTTATGTAACTCTCCCAATGCCCATCTATGATCTACAAAGCTGACGTCAAGAGCATGATGGAATATTGTCCACTTGCTTGGATGATTGCAGCTACAACACCCAAGAAAATCAGCACCATACACTATCGAGCACCCCTCTTGATTGGCATCCGAAACATGACTATTTACTCAACACTGAGGCACAACAGCAGCTGTTTGTGCCATTTATAGGATGCAGTGCAGCAACTTACCAAGACTCCTGAGATAGCACCTGCTAAATACCATGGCCTCTACCAGTGAGAAGGAGGGCACCAAAAGCATGTGGTCACCACCACCTGGATTTACCCTTGAAATCACACACACCATCCTGACTTGGGTATGTAGTTGGGGACCTGACTTCCCAGCTACTTCATTGGAGACCTTTGAACTACCTTTAATCAATCTTTATCTTGCATTAAACAGTGTACCTTGTATTCTTTATCTGTACACTGTGGACAGCTTGAATGTAATCACATATGGTATTTTCTTTGAGTGGATAGCTCGCACAAAAAGCTTTTCATTGTATCTCGTGATAATAATAAATTAAACTGAACTATTGCCATTCTTTCATCATCGCGGGTCAAAATCTCACAGCTCGCTCACCAACAGCATTGTACTTGTCCCCACATCCCAAGGACTGCAGTGGTTCAAGAAGCCAGCTCACCAGCACCTTTTCAAGGGCAGTTAGTGATGGTCAATTAAATGTTAGCCCACCTTGCTGACCTCATATCAATCAAGTGAATAAAACAATTAATTAATTTAACTGATTTTATAGAGGCAATAACCGAGAGCTCAAATAAGGAAAAGATGTGTGCACGTCACAATAAATGCACAAAACAAAATCCGGCACATTTTATGCAAACTTAATCTGGTAGACTTGAGAAGTGAGGCAGCACACAACTAAATAAATCAATCTTGTTTTATTAGCCATTAAAGTCATTCACAAATAAGACACTTATTTCCAGATAAAGAAGTATGTGACTAAATTAACAAAGTTTATATTATGTTTCTTACACGAAACCTTTCTAACAATGTTTGAGGCTTCAATTCAGTTTGTTCTATATATACATATATGGTGTTGTACAATCTATAGATAATACAATATTTCCATATTAAAAATGCAACTTGCGTAACATATTTTCTGATAGCTGTCCAAAATAAGATTTTATGCAAATCCCTTCAATATATCCCCTAAGAATTACACAGATTAAGACTATATTAGATTTAAAAGTAATTGTGCAATCAAATTATTTCCCATAAATTAAGGTAAACTGAAGAGCAAACATCTCCCCTTTTGCACTTGAAATTTACTCTTAATGCTTTAAAATGGCTGCAATGCCTAATATCTGCCCATCCAATCCTATCTAAGGAGTGTCCCATCCAGCAATGCAAGGCCCCTGCTATATATCGCTTCCTATTTAACTCCTTGTTCCCAGAAAAAAAAATTACATGACGTATCCTTCATTACACAATGCCAAAATATACAAATTTACGAAAAACTTGGATCTTGCTTCAGCCTTCATGTGTACTCTTTCAGGAAACATTTCAGCCACACCATTTCAAACCAATACCAAAAAAAAGATACCATGAGTATCTGCTTCGTGGAGCTGTAGTGTTGCTAACTGCATGCTAACAGTTCAGCTTTGAAACGATCCCAGAAGCCACATTACAGGCCTTTGTTCATTATTATTCTCAAACAGTTACGTGATAAAACTTCTGCCCATCTGAAAAACTTACGAGTCTCACACCATATACAGTTTTGTAAGGTTAACATTCTTCAACACAATGGTATCAGAAGTGTGGCTTCTGGGTTAAATACTGTGTGGTCTAGTGTCCTGGTGTCAGGATCTGCACTGGACATCCCATGATAAACACACATGGCTGGGTGAATTCCCACTTCAAATTCAAATGGTGGACGTTGGGTTGGACAGTTTCGTTCTGGTTGTAAATAAAGCTCCTTGCAGACTGGTGAAAAAAATGTGAATGGGAGATGTACTTTACAATGCACGGCTGCACCGACGGTGGATAAGTAGCAGCCTGACCCATTTCGTTCCTCTCTCTCCGCTAAGGTATCATGCATGGCGGTAACAAAATCCAAATAGGCATGAGTGGTTTAGAAATCATTAGAATACCAGGGGATACTGGGAGTAACACATTAAGGAAATGCGTGTCAATACGCCATATTTGGAAGTGTTTGTAATACAAATTCATTTTTCTTCATTCACCAACAATCAAGTCATTAACTCATATTTTGTATAAACATATGTGTCAAGAATCCATTTTTCCATGGAAACATGCCTAGTTGATTCAGATCTATAAATACAATGTCTGTCGCGTTGTATAGGGAAAGCTGAATGTCTGTTGGTTCCCACAAAGCAAATGAAAACATGGTGCACCAAAATCCACTAAGCTGCAAATCAATTCAGCACAAAATGCCACATCTGGGTGAATCCAAACCAACTTTAAAATCAAGAGGCAGATATAAAGGACTTTGATACTGTAACGCAATATCAGTTCTTGAACAGCCTCGGCAATCACACATTTCAATTACAGGATAAAAAACTATTCAAACATCTCTAGATGGAAAAAAAAAGAGCACGAGATAAGACATTTGAAAGGACAGCAGAAGACATTCTCCTTTCTAAACACACAGGAAAAATCTTCCTAAGTTTCACCTCGTGGAAAGTAGTGCTCAAAGAGCAATTCCCTCGGGTTGGAATGCAAACTGGATACACTCAAATTTTCTTTATAAGATAAATCTAACATTCACTTCACTTTAAGTTAATGCAAATCATTTCTCACAGGTGCTGGTCAATGCTTGAAACTCATTGACCTCATGGTAAAACTGCAGCATTGATCTGCTGGTCCTTAGTATGTGGTCAGTGACATCTCTCGGCATTATGCTTCAAAGTATGGCAACCCCGTAATTCACAGCACATAACATTTAATCACAAACAGTAACTTTACATTATTACAAAAATCAAGAATGAGTACGCAAGGACTTGCTCGTGGAAATCTCTAATGTCAAAAAGATAAATTATTGCCCACACAGGCAAAGAAAATGAACATCATTTCTGGCCGGTGACCTTTTTTTGGGTGGGAATGAAATTAAACGAAAGGCTGGGTGATAAATTAACAGGCAGACATGGTAAACAAATATGAACAAAGCCTAGAGAAGGTGGGAAGAGGGGATGCAACATGCCAACAGGAATGCTTCTTTTTTTTTGCTTTCAAAGGTAAAGGATTGTTGAATATTTTAACTGCACTTACTAAGTCTACAACTATGTGTTTTTAGAACTGGACCTCATCTTACTTAATTCTTCCACTGGTGTCTTGAAACATTTCCATCTCTGTATCAAAGAACAGTCGAGATTTTTGCGAGGGCTTCACAACCCGATTTTACTGCAATCATTTTTTTTAAAGTTAAAAATGTGGTTTTCTGACCCTTCTGTCATTTCCGTTTCAGTGTAGGATTGTCTTCAGGACGTGCAGCAAAAAACCATTGTGAAAGGAACTGTGCACTTTAAACAGCATTTCTGCAGTGATATTCCATGAGCATGAAGACATCCGAAGGTACGATCCTTTGCAAGTGCCCTTCCTGGAGAAGATAAAACAGCACTTTGAGCAGCCTCTTTTGTCACAACCAACCAGTTTATAACTTCAGAAGAGTGCCTTTGATCCTTGATTTTCAAATTCCGTCCAAGCATCGTTCAACTCCATGAAGATCATCTTGGCATACTCTTCATATGGCTCACCTGTGGCCTAAAGAAAATAAAACAACAATCTTTAAATTCCTATCCATGATAGCTCGTCAGAATTTCTGAATTGTTCATTTGAAAGTTTACAATACCACGCTGATTATTACACACAAAAGTGTGGCGACATCTCTTTAGGATTCAAGTAATTTATAAAAATCTGTGTATGCAGTAATTTACAAATCAATACCCCACGTTTACAGTATCTATTGTGCTAAAAGAAAAACAAATGTTACATTTAAATTCAATCGCACTATTAAAAATACCGTGCATCTTCAGTGTTAAATATGGACTGTTTCCAGGTTTTCATAAGTTCATAATTTATCAGAGGAAAATAAGGCCATTCGGCCCATCAATCAATCAGCAGCAGCGGCAGCGGAGACCCGACTCGGCCTCAGAGCTGTGGCGGCGGCGGCAGCGGCAGTGGAGACCCGACTCGGCCCCCGAAAAGAGAGAGGAGAGAGAGAGGTAGAGAAGGACAAGAGGAGAGAGGGATAGATAGAGAAGAGAGATAGAGAGAGAGAGAGAGAGAGAGAGAGAGACAGAGAGAGAGACAGAGACAGAGACAGAGAGAGAGAGAGAGAGAGAGAGAGAGAGAGAGAGAGAGAGAGAGAGAGAGAGAGAGAGAGAGAGAGAGAGAGAGAGAGAGAGAGAGAGAGAGAGAGAGAGAGGGGGGGGAGAGAGAGAGAGAGAGAAGAGAAAGAGAGAGAGAGATAGAGAGAGAGAGAGAGAGAGAGAGAGAGAGATAGAGAAGAAGAGAGATAGGAAAGATAGATAGAAGAAAAGAGGGAGAGATAGATAGAAGAAGAAGAAAAGGAGAGAGATAGAAGGAAATAAAAGAGAGAGATAGAAGAAAAAGAGAGATAGAAAGAGAGATAGATAGATAGAAGGGAAAAGAGAGGAGAGATAGAGAAGAAAGAGAGAGGGAAAAAGAGGAGAGAGATAGATAGATAGATAGATAGATAGATAGATAGATAGATAGATAGATAGAAGATCGCCACCTCCAGTTTAAATTCCATTTGGAATATTTTGGAGGACCAAGAAACCAAGAATCAATCATGGATGATCTATCTTTCCCTCTTAACCCCATTCTCCTGCCTTCTCCCCATAACCCCTGGAACCCGTACTTATCAACCTTTTTCAGCGTTATCCTGTTGATTTTCAGGGTAGTTTCATGCTGTTAACCTTACCTTGTCAGGGTGAACCACAAGTATTGCTTTTCTATAGACTTTCTTCACTTGGTCTGGGTTTACTATATCTGCCATGCCCACGGGTTTCCACTTGGTTTCACCTTCCCATAGTACTGTATGCAGAGTTGACAATAAAGCTCTTATATTTCTCTCCTTTCCTTCAATCCAGTCAAAGATCTAGCAAAGCAATTATCGTTTTAGTTCATGTTTCAATTATCTATAAAAAAAATGCATTGAATAATTGTATAGGAAAGAACTGCAGATGGTGGTTTAAATCGAAGGTAGGCACAAAATGCTGGAGTAACTCAGCGGGACAGGCAGCATCACTGAGGAGAAGGAATGGGTGACGTTTCAGGTCAAGACCCGAAACGTCATCCATTCCTTCTCGCCAGAAATGCTGCCTGTCCTGCTGAGTTACTCCAGCATTTTGAATAATTTGTATGCTGTTTCAGCCTCACGTATGATAAGAACAGCACCATGCATTGAAAGGGCCAAAGTATCAGCTAAATCCACATGTATCAAAAAAATAGAACCAGAAATGACAGAGAAGCAAATTTTATAGCAATGAACAGTTAATCTTTTCAACTGAAGAAAAAGTAATCCATTGTAAATTTACAGTGGCAATGTTTGTAAAGCTTCATCACAGCACAAGGATATGGGATATGTCCAGGGCTTTAATAGCACTAAGGAATTAATGAGTCACAATCTGGGTGAATGCCAGAACAAACTCAAAGGACTGAATGATTTACTCCTGTCTTTGTTTACTTCTACCCTTTACCTGTGCAAAGCCTGAGCTACCTGTCTGCAGGTGCACAGTGAGACTATCGTGCAACATCACGAGCATCACTGAACTTTAGCAAGTGGCAGTTTCAACTATATGCTGGAGTAACTCAGCATGTCAGGTACCATCCCTGGAGAACATGGATGCGATGTTCCAGGTCGGGACACTGATTTCAGATTCAAGCTAGAAATGTGGAGATTCGTTGTGTAATACAGGCCATTCAGCCCAATTTGTTCATGCTAAACCAAGATCACTATCTAAAATAATCCTATTTGCCCGTGTTTTTGGTGCCATATCCCTCTAAACATTTCTAAGCGTGTTACATTCACAGTACTGGTTATAAAATATCAATTTCAAACTCAGATATTCAAGAGGCCTGTATATATTTTGCAAACCTTTAATTTGAGAGGATCCATTTCTTTAGTCATCTCTTCCCGTCGCATTTCAGCAATCGTTTTTGGTCCTCTTTTATCCGACAGACTGGAAAATCCCTGATCCGACAACAGATCCTGAAAGTCACTTGCAGATACTTTCGGCTTTGGTCCTGCTGTGTGTGAATAAAATCTTATTAATAGGAATCGACTGTTCTTCGTTAATGAGCATGAATCATTGACCAAGAAAACCTTTTTTAAAGTTGTGGCGATTTAATAGTAAGATTAAACGAGAACTTACCAGTTCGAAGTTTGATCGTTATTTTATGAGGAGTACGTTGAGGGAATACGTGAAGAACCCCGCCAGGACGCATACGTGTCATTCTTCAAAGCAGCGGTGTGAAATCACAGATAACTGTAATGACTTAAACATAGTAAGGTTAGAGAAGAAATACCAGTTGAGTATATGATCATGGGTGGGAGCGGAGGGCACGTATTCCCTCAACGTACTCCTCATAAAATAACGATCAAACTTCGAACTGGTAAGTTCTCGTTTAATCTTACTATTTTACTTCGGAGTCACGTGAGTGACTACGTGAAGATTTCAAAGCTCTGTGATTTCATGCCGTGGAAACGAGTCCATGCATCACATCTGCCTTAATGACTGTAGGAGAAATTGTGTCAACATATTTTAGACATGAATCCGACATTGAAATCCATGAATTGATTAACACAAATTATAGCCCCTATTTATGGGGTAATTAAATTACAGAACTTAAATTGTTTCTGAAAATGTTCCAGGTTTAATGACTGGTTTATGATAAAATAGTTGGAATGTTTTCCCCCTGACCATCCTGCTGCCTTGAGGATTTGGTCCATTGGTACATCCAACTGCATAGCTGCCGATGTAGCTGCAGCCCTGGTGGAATGAGATTTAAAAAGATTAGTATCCATCCCAGCCTGTATTAGAACCTGTTTCAGCCATCTTGAGATGGTCTGGACCATCACTCTTTTGTGTGGTTGCTTATGGCTGACTAAAAGTGCCTTCTCATTGCCTCTGATGATTTTCGTGTTCTCCATGTATAACGACAAATGTCTTACTATACAGAGACGATCATCTGTTGGGTAAGACCTAAATTCTATATTGAGGCCTGCTGATCATATTTGGGAGTACCTGGTTCTTGGGGGATTGGTATTAAAAAATTCCCCTCATAAGTTTTGTTACCAGTGGGTGAGTCCCAACAGAGTGACGCTCTGTTCCTTGCCATAGATAAGTTGATAGGGCTCTTCTGGCGCAGTTGATGGCACTATCACTGAGCCCCTCATCATAATGGAGGCCTGCGAAGTATTCCAGAACAGACGGGATGTTCATATCTCTGTAGGTGATGCTGTTTTTGTGACAATACATCTCCCACTTCTTGATATAGACCAGATACTGTTTTTTGGTGGACTGTCTTTGGGCCGCCGAAATCATGTTCACTGTTCAGTCCGTCAGTTCCAGCTGTAGTAGTGGTATTTTTAAACTCTACAAATTAATAAATTCAAATAGTTATGGCATGGGTGGCTATCCCTTGTTACGGGATGAACCAATAAGTCTGGTCTATTCGGGATGGTGATACATGGTTCTAATACCATGTTCAGTATCACTGGGAACCATGGTTGAGTAGGCCAATCGGGTACTACCAAAATACCAGACGCAAAGTCTTGCTGTACTTTCCTTAATACCCGACTGATGAGGCAGAAAGGAGGGAATGCATAAATAAACAATTTCCCCCCCAATGCAGCGAAAATGCATCTGTCGCCGCTGCCCCAGGGTCTGGTTCCCACGAAACATAGTTTGATAACTGGTGATTAAGCCTGGATGCGAATAGATCGATATCTGGTGTTCCATATCATGCTGTAATATCAGCAAATACTTTTTATTCAACATCCATTCGGCATTTTCATTAAATTTGCGTGACCTGGTGTCTGCCACTAAATTTAGTTTACCTGGTCGGTAAGTAGCTGATATCCAAATATCTCTCTGGATACACCACTGCCAAATTGTATTAGCCAGATTGTCACATGTTGTCGATTTGTTTCCACCCATGTGGTTGATATATGCTACCACGGTGGTATAGTCAATCTGTAGTCTAACATGCTGGTGATATGACCCAGTACAATATGACTTTAGGCCATAGAATGCACCCAACATTTCCAGGTAGTTTATGTCCAGTGTTAGTAATAATGATGCCTCCTGAGCAGTCCATCTACCTCCACAGCTGGAGATGGAATTGGTGGCACCCCAACCAAGTGCACTGGCATCAGTTTGCAGCACCATTGAAGGGTTGCTGATAATGATTGGATTGAAACAAAGCCAAATGTTATCTATCCACCATTTTAGTTCCATTATAGCTTTGATTGGTAGCTTCATTGGTCTGTCAACATGACCAGCATTGATTTTGAGTGCTTGTATTTTTGCTCTCTGTAAATGTTGGTAATGTAAAGGTCCAAATTGTGTGGCTGGAAAAGCAGCCACCATTTTGCCAATTACTTTTGCTACCAATCTGATGGACGGTTACTGATGTCAATGAGGTTATTGCAAGCCTCTATTAAGTCTATAGCCTTTCCCTTTGGCAAAGTCACCGACATGTGAACTGAGTCAATGGTGAACCCCAAATAGTCCATAGTAGTGGAAGCCGTTAATTTAGATTTAACTGGGTGGATAATAAACCCCAGTATTTCAAATAACTGTTTTGTGGCTGTTACAGTTTGTTTGGCCAATTCCAAAGTTTTGCCCACAATAGGTATGTCATCTAGGTATGCCATGACCATGTATTTTCGTTTCCGTAGAAACGCTAGGGCTGGTTTCAAAATTTTAGTGAACAGCCTGGGGTCTGATGTTAACCCATTTGGCAGCGCTCTATACTGCCAGTGCTGTCCCATCCAGTTGAATTTTAAGTAACATCTGTGGTCACCTCTTATAGGCACTGAATAATAAGCATTTTTTAATCGATGCTAGCCATGAAGTAACCTTTGGAAATCATTTGTTTAGCAGTAACAAAGGTTTCCATTTTAAAATGAATATATTGTACAAATGTATTCAATTTGGTCAGACCTATGATGAGGCGACAACCACCATCTTTTTTTGTTTTTGGTAAAGATATTGGACACGAATTCCAGCGGTTCGTGTTGGGATTTTTCAATTACCCCTTTTGCTTAAAGCCGCTCCAGTTCAGCATGCGCTTCTGATTTTTCTTTACCGGAAAGTACGAACATTCGGTTCGGTATATGTTGAACTGGAGGGCTGTACTTGTGTATAAATTCTATTGTATATCCCTGGATACTGCTTAAAATATAAGTATCAGTAGTTAACATGCTCCATGCATCCAGAAAGGAGAGTAATCTCCCCCCAACCTCCATGCTCCCTGCAATTTGTAGGGAACCAGACCCACCTACCTCCATAGTTGCCAGTGGCAGGTTTACTTCTTTTTGTAAATCCTTCGTTGATGTTGAGGCGTCGGGGTCTGGGTTTGTGGTTTGGTTGATGTTGGAGGTTTGCGTATCTTCCAAGAATGCCGGTCTGGGCCATGGCCTAAGAAAGACTCATGTTTGGTGTACCGGACCTTCGACCCAGTCGGTCTTGTTCTACTGGTGGGTGCGTAAGGGTGCTGTCTATGGCCGTGTGTTGCAAAGCAGTGCCAGTGCATCCTGTTGGTCCTGTGACATGTCCTTCTCATCCACTGTGCGGGTGAAAGCTGTTATCCCTGCTGTTTAGGAGTTTCCATATACAATTATTTACTACAGGAACATTCAGGGATATACAGTTACCTCCAGGTGTCCTCCAGTCAGGTGTCCTCCAGGTTTTTTTGGTCTGGCTGTATGAAGTTGGACACCATGTCCAGTAGATTTTCACATTCCTGCACTTGATTTCTGTTCTGCAAACCCCTCTTCAGGATCAGCCCAGAACTGACCCCCAGTACTCCCCTCTGACGAGGGAGAAGCACTGTGCAGCCCTACAAGAGGTGCTGCTGTGGGTTTTACATAGAACCGACTCCATCTCCCGGAGCCTGTCACGTTGGAGCAAATGCTCCACACACCGCTCCATCCGGCTCCAGCGCTCACGGTCGCTGGCCGCCCGCGGCTGCTCAAAGTCGGACTCATCTGAACCCACGACTTTGATGGTTTTTTGTTTTGCCTTACCGCCCGGCAACGGATCTGGCCGGTGTGGAGGCGACATCGGGCACAGCTGATCCCATTATAGGTGATTCAAGTGTCGCTGGCCGCTGCTGGCCCACCAGCTTTGTCGCAGCCCTCGTTGGTTTCTTCGACTTTTCCATGCTCCCTACCTGTAATCAGCATGGGAAAGCACAAAAAGACCGCAGAGTACTTTTACCTGCAGGTCCTGGTTTAAATTGTCGCTACGGGGGAACGTCGTTCCACCCCGCCTCCTGCCGTTTTCGACTTGTCAAAGTCGACGGCCCCATTCTGAATAGTCTCCCACCCGGCCGTGGTGTTCTGGCCGGCGCGGGACCAAAAGTCGGCACAGCTGATCCCACTTACGGGGCTTGTGCCTTCAGCTGCTGCTGGCTCCCACAACTTGGTGGTCCTCCCCAGCCAGCTTTACTCGCAGCACTTGTGGACACTATTTTGTCCAGCTTCCCCCCCCTGTGTAAAAACAGCGCGGGGACAAAAACTACCGCAGAGTAAATCACTTACCTGCAGGTCGCGGTTTCAAACTTACCGCTGCGGGGGAACGCTCCACCCCGCCTGTCGTTTCGCAAGCGTGAAAGCGATATGACACGCATGCGTCCTGGCGGGGTTCTTCACGTAGTCACTCATGTGACTACGAAGTAAAATCAGAATGGAGGAAGTTTAAACCATGATCGCGAGAGATTAAGAGGAGATGGATTTAAATAATTTTGGATGACAGCCTTAAATGAGAGGACTTAGATTTCAGATGAAAGCAAGAAACATGGAGATCCATAAATTAACACCGCATAGAATCAGGCCATTCAGACCAATTTGACCATGCGAACCATGGTCTCCATCTAAACACATCCCATTTGCCTGTGTTTGGCCCATAACCTTCTAAACCTTTCTACTTTACTTTACTTTATTACTTTATTATCATTGGAGTGAATCATACAACAACATTCAGGCGCGCTGCCCGAGCGGAGCACAAATGTACAAGGTAAAAAAACCCAAAAGAAATAACAGTAAAAAGTGAAAAAAATAAAAATTGTCCATACACTCACGTACACATACTGTGACACAAACACACAGATTCAAACACGCATACACATTATGCTACGTATGCACCCTTACCAGAATACAAGATATTGCACTCAGAAGGTCATTGTCAGAATATAAGATATTGCACAGAATAGTATTATAGAAATATATATTTTAAATTAATATATCAGTCTACCACAAAGGTAGGTATTGTACAGTATAAATATTGACTATGGGGGTGTGCTTTCACTGCAGGGTTCAGTGTTCTATTCATGTACCTCCAGATGTCTTCTAAACGTTGTAATTGTGCCTGAACCTAGTACCTCTTTTGGCTACTTGTTCAATATACCCACCACCTGTGTGAAAAACATGCCCTTCAAATCCCCTTTAAAGTTTGCCCCTCTCACCTTAGCTGATGCCCTCTTCCTTGGGAAGAATACTGTGGCTATTCCCCGTCCTATGCCCCTCATAATTTTAAACGGCCAACATTTTCTAACCTGTATACAGCCGCAGCTCAACATGGGGAAACAACCCAGCCTCTCCAATCTCTCCTTATAACTCAAGCTTTCCACTCCTTGTGTAACGTCCTTGTGACTCCTCTCCACACTCTAGCTTAATCCTCTCCTTCAATAGACAATAGACACTAGGTGCAGGAGTAGGCCATTCAGCCCTTCGAGCCAGCACCGCCATTCCATGTGATCATGGCTGATCATCCCCAATCAGTACCCCGTTCCTGCCTTCTCCCCTTATCCCCTGACTCCAATATCTTTAAGAGCCCTATCTAGCTCTCTCTTGAAAGCATCCAGAGAACCTGTCTCCACTGCCCCGAGGCAGGGAATTCCACAGACTCACCACCCTCTGTGAGAAAAAGTGTTTCCTCGTCTCCGTTCTAAATGGCTTACCCCTTATTCTTAAACTGTGGCCCCTGGCTCTGGACTCCCCCAACATCGGGAACATGTTTCCTGCCTCTGGCGTGTACAAGCGCTTAACAATCTTATATGTTTCAATAAGATACCCTCTCATCCTTCTAAACTCCAGAGTGTACAAGCCCAGCCGCTCCATTCTCGCAGCATATGACAGTTCCGCCATCCCGGGAATAAACCTTGTAAACCTACGCTGCACTCCCTCAATAGCAAGAATGTCCTTTCTCAAATTAGGGGACTTCCTTTCGCATGGAGACGAGAATATGGAACAGTACAGCAGTGGTCCACAATGTATGAATCAAACATGATGCCAAGTTAAAACGATCTCCTCTGCCTGTACATGATTAATATCCCCCTATTCCTTGCACTTCCATGAGCCCATCTAAAAACCTCTTAAATGCAACTATTGTATCTGCCTCCACCCATCACCCATGGTAATGCATTCCAGGCACCCACCACTCTGTATAAAACATTGCACCGCACATCTCCATTAAACTTTCCCCCTCTCACCTTTTAGCTGTGCCCTCTAGTGTGGCCTCGGGTTTCCACCCGAGGAAAAAGGTTACAACTGCCTACCCGACTGTGCTTCTCATAATTATATGCACTTCGATCGCATCTCCCCACAACCTCTAACGTTCCAGCGAAAACAATCCAAGTTTATCCAACCTCTCCTTGTGGCTGAAACGCTCTAATCCAGGCAGCATTCTGCAAAACCTTCTCTGTACCCTCGCCAAAGCCTCCACATCCTTCCGGCAATGAGGCGGCCCGATCTGCAAACAATATTCCAAATGCGACCTAATCAAAGTCCTATAAAGCTGCATGATGACTTCTGCACTCTTATCCACAATGACCTGTTCAATGAAAGCAAGACTTTTTTACCACCTTATCTAGGCGTGCTACCACCATCAGTGTGCTGCACGCAGTATTCCATCTAACCATTGTTTCATGTAACTGTAACATGATGTCCCAATTTTTCTACTGTGACCGATGAAGGCAAGTATGGGTGAGAGAAGATTGTTTACACTGAACATTTTGAGGCCATAGAATGCTCTGTATGGTTAGAGAACAGAAAAGGGACAATGTAAGAACTGCTGTGATGGGTTTATGAAGAAAAGGGACATGCACAGAGGGTAGACAAAAATGCTGGAGAAACTCAGCGGGTGAGGCAGCATCTATGGAGCGAAGGAAATGGGCAACGTTTTGCCTATTTCCTTCGCTCCATAGATGCTGTCTCACCCGCTGAGTTTCTCCAGCATTTTTGTCTACCTTCGATTTTCCAGCATCTGCAATTCCTTCTCAAACAATATGGACAGATTAGTTAGATTAGAGATACAGCGCGGAAACAGGCCCTTCAACTCACCGAGTCCGCACCAACCAGCCATCCCCACACACTTACACTATCCTACACACACTAGGGGCAATTTACATTTTTGCAGTTTACATTTATGCCAAGCCAATTACCCTACAAACGGGTACATCTTTGGAGAGTGTGAGGAAACCGAAGATCTGGGAGAAAACCTACGCAGGTCACATGGTGAACGTACAAACTCCATACAGACAGCACCCTTAACCCGGGTCTCTGGTGCTGTGAGGCAGTAGCTCCACTGCTGCGCCACTGTGCTGCCCTATTTATGGAGTTTGGATTGTATGTAGGATTTCATTAACACAAAGAATTACACATAACACAAAAATAAATCATACTTCCATCTTGTACTTTATACATGTAATGTAATTGAAGCACAGATTATTTTTTTTAATGGTTGATAAAAATACTTGAATGGTAGGAAAAATAGCAAACCTAAACATACCAAATCCAGGCCCTCGAATGCCTCGTTCTTCCCGTCTTCCGATCACGCTGAAAGTCAAGTTGTAGTTAGGTTTGTTCTGGGCTGCTGTTTTTGCCCGTGCTGGCCTTGGGGGTGGTACCTGCTGCCGTGACGGAGTGCTGCCGCCCAATGTCCGACCTGCTTGCCACGGACTGCTGCCCATTGCTGGCTGGGTGGCCTTCTGAGCACTTGTCCCTCCTGATGTGAACCCTCCACTCGCCGAACCTGGCACAGCACCACACGCAGTCATTAACAGCACAGCAAGACAACTGTAACTACTACAAACACCTCTCTCACACCCACCCCTCTCTCCCCGCCCTTCCTCCATTAAAAGTCCATTAACCAGCGCCACAGTCTGCAACGATGTATCCCTCTTGGGCTCACACCTGTCTCTGGTCATTGATCGGCCTGTCAGGGAACCTCTGTGTCTGAGGTCAACTGTTGGCAGCCCTGATTTGTCTTGTGTTTCATTTCGTCCCCCGACTCCCCATCTCCCCCACGAATCGCCGCCCCCCCCCCCCGACTCGAGCCCCCCCCCCCCCCTCCTCCCCCCCTCAACTCCCACCCCAATACAATCAGTCTGAAGAAGGGTCCCGACCCGAAACGTCACTTGTCCATTTTCTCCAGAGACGCTGCCCGACCCACTGAGTTACCCCAATGGCGCATTTTGTATCTATCAACTGCGCCATTTTATATTATTTAATCTGTGAATACAGGTAATTCTACCGTAACACATGTTCCCAGACCGGTGATTTGATAGAATGTGAGCAATGAATTGGGGAACATTGTTTGTGTTACGGGCCGAATCACGATTTCAAACGGGAACTGGAAATCCATTTAAACGTTATTTTGGAAATTCACAAGCAGAAAAATAAGAGTTGTCTTGGAAAAAAAAAGTCAAGGGAATTGATGAATAGAACCTCTCGCAATACATCATAATGATGTACTGCGGGGAGAAGTGGGAGTGGCCAGGGTGCGACTCATCTTTGATTACTTATTCTTGGCTTAAAGTAACAAATGTAAACTAATTATTAAAAAGACCTTTGTTTTGAAAGTCCTGCAGTAAAAATAACTTTGTTATTGCAAGTCTGAAGCTCTATAACCCCGAATCCCATTTCCCCCATTGGCACTATTGAGTTTAGTTTAGAGATACAGCGTGCAAACAGGTCCTTCGGCCCACCAGGTCCGCGCCGGCCAGTGATCCCTGCACATTAACACTATCCTATAGCTACTAGGGGCAATTTTTACATTTACCACGCCAATTAACCTACAAACCTGTACGTCTTTGGAGTGTGGGAGGAAACCGAAGATCTCGGAGAAAACCCACGCAGGTCACGGGGAGAAAGTACAAACTCCATACAGACAGCGCCCGTAGTCGGGATCGAACCTGGGTCTCCGGCACTGCATTCACTGTAAGGCAGCAACTCTACCTGAACCAATGTTTTTCCAGTGTGATTTTCTTTCGCACGGGGTTTCTTAGGAACACGACTATCACATTACACCAGAACTACCTGTATCCCTGGCATCTTCCCATGTGCACAATGCAACAAAATACGCAACAAGTTATTATATATTATGTACTGCATCATATCAAACAGTGCGCTTCTTCGATAAGCCCGAGGAGGTCAAAGATGGAGTGGTATTTGCAAGGATGGAAGTGTGGGTGATGGCGGTCGAGTTCAAGGAGAACAATTACCTGATAAACCTGAGGCAAGGTTACCGATATCAGCGAACGGATCAAAGCTCTGTGACTTTGACTGACCAAACGATGTACCTGATGAAGCCACAGGTGCAGAGGATGAAGTGAAACTTGAACCTACAACAGGAAGAACCCAATACATTTCAGTTACAGGTGAATAATATCTGAGCAATACGTCATACAAGGTGAACAGAATCGGAGCAACTTTCAAGACATTAATTTAGTTTACATGAGTTTAGAGATACAGCTCGGAAACAGGCCCTTCGGCCCACCGAGCCTGCGCCGACCAAGCGATCCCCGCACCTTAATGCTATCCTACACTGGGGACAATTTTTACATTTACACCAAGCCACAGAAGATAGACGCAAAATGCTGGAGTAACTCTGTAGGGCAGGCAACATCTCTGGAGAGAAGGAACAGGTGCCATTTTAGGTCGAGAAGTTTGAAGACCCAAAATGTCACCCATTCCTTCTAGCCAGAGATGCTGCCTGACCTGCTGAGTTACTCCAGTATGTTGCATCTATCTTTAGGTTTGTAGGTTAATTGGCTTCAGCAAAAAGTTGAAATTGTCCCTAGTGGGTAGTGTAAGGGGTGGTCACTGGTCGGCACGGACTCGGTGGGCCGAAGGGCATGTTTCCGCGCTATATCTCTAAAGTCTAAAGTAAAGTAAAGAGAGTTATAATTCCTGCATGTCAATAATTACACTGCATTTAAACACTTGATTTATTGTAAAGTACTTTAGGCACACACCTTAGTACAGCCGACCAGTCTAGTCAATTTTGAACATTGACTTCTCTAATTTTAGATAGCCCTTGCTTTCTCCCTCCTTCCCCTCCCCTTCCCAGCTCTCCCACAAAGCCTACTGTCTCTGCCTCCTTTCTTTTTCCCGCGCCCCACCCCGACAGTCTGAAGCAGGGTCGCGACCTGAAACGTCGTCTATACCTTCTCTCCATAGATGCTGCCTCACCCGCTGAGTTTCTCCTGCATTTTTTGTCTACAGTCAATTTTGAGATAATTAGGTTGAAGCAGAATGATTCACTCGATTGAGGGTCTGCCTGAATAGACTTACATTTTTCTGCAATCAAGGTGATAAATGATTTGTCACAATAAATGTTAGGTCCAATTCAAGTTAAAAAGTTTGGAAACAACGATATTATGTTTCACAGAAAGTGCTGGGAAAAACTCAGCAAGTCAGGCACACACTACGGAAAGAGAAACAGTCAACGGTTTGGGTCTTTGCCTCTTATTCAGAATGTCTGACTAATGGTTTCAGAACCAAGGTTTACTGCTTCTCTCTGCGCAGAAGTATCCCAACCTGCTGGATATTTCCTGCATTTTCAGTTTTTATTTCAGATTTAAGTATCGATAGGATAGACACTTTTCTCCCCAGGGTGGGAATGTCAAAGACGAGACGGCATATATTTAATCCGAGAGGGGCAAACTTTAAAGGAGATGTGTAGGGCAAGTTTTCACAGAGAGTGGAGGATGCCCGAAATGTGCTACTAGGAGGCAGATAGGGTAGTGGTGTTTAAGAGACTTTTAGATAGGCATGTGGATATAGACAGCCAATACTTTATTGTAACGTGTACCATGTAGGTGCAGGGAAATTCTTTGGTCTTGCCTACAGTACACAAAAGGGTCACCACAAGGTGCCGACAAGTATTAACTAAGCATCCACTCAGCATGGGCGGCACGGTGGCACAGCGGTAGAGTTGCTGCCTTACATTGCTTGCAGCACCGGAGACTACGGGTGCTGTCTGTGCGGAGTTTGGACGTTCTCCCCGTGACCCCCTGGGTTTTCAACGAGATCTTCAGTTTCCTCCCACACTCCAAAAGCCGTACAGGTTTGTAGATTAATTGGCTTGGTGCATGTGTAAAATTGTCCCTGGTGTGTGTAGGATAATGTTAATGTGCGGGGATCGCTAGTTGGTGTGGACCCAGTGGGCCAAAGGGCCTATATCTGTGGGCCAAAAGGCCTGTTTGTTCTGCACTGTATCACTAAACTAAACTAAACTAAACATTTAAGGCTGCAATGAAGAGTCCTTACCAGTACTCTAAACCAAACTTATCTTATCAGGAAATCCCCTTTCTTGAAGCTGTATTTACAGCAGGATTATATAACAATATTGGGATGATTATTTATACTCAACCATTAAATATTAAAGTACTCTTAAATATTGAGTCCCTACTTCGTTCCCCCTTCCACGCTCTCCCCCCCTCCCCCCACCACCACTACAGGTGTCTATTGTTCTCGCCATCCCCCCCCCCCCCCCCCCCCCCACACACCCAAGCTGAGTTCCCCCATTGCTCTTCCCATGCTTGGAATGGAGGGGTACGCTTCATGTAGAAACATCACATTAGTTTATCTTGCCATTCTGGTCGGTACAGACATTGTGGGCCGAAGGGCCTGTTCCTTTGCTGGACCTTTCCACGCCCTCTGTTACTATTTCCAGCGCCAGCAGTTTGCTTGATTTTCAGATGCCACATCCCATCCCCGTCTATTTTCATGAAGCAAAAGCCCCCGCTAGCAGTATGACTGAGCAAGTATTTTTTTTAATTTGGATTACTTTGTACTGAAGTGTTGAAGGCAGCTTGGTTATTCTGCTGTGGAGCTGAGCTGGTGTTGGTGGCCCATACTTCCCAGTTACTCATCAGATCGGGCTGACTAGCAGATGAAGATACTTTCAAAGACTCGGGTGGTCCTGCCGCCCCTGGAAAGCAAACACACTTGATGAGTATGTGCCCCAGTATTTTCCCAGAATTATTATTAGATATTAAAAAACAACAGCCAAGAAAGTAATCAAATATTCAGTGAAAAGCTTCAAAACCACTTCAACCATCACTATTGTTAGACAGGGCGGCACGGTGGCGCAGCGGTAGAGTTGCTGCCTTGCAGAGCCAGAGATCCGGGTTCGATTCCGATTATGGGTGCTGTCTGTACGGAGTATGTACGTTCTCCCCGTGACCTGCGTGGGTTTTCACAGGCTTCTTCCCACACTTCAAGGATATACAGGTTTGTAGGTTAATTGGCTTTCAGTAAAACTGTAAATTGCATGGAAACATAGAAAATAAGTGCAGGAGTAGGCCATTTGCCCCCTCGAGCCAGCACTACCATTCAATGCAAGTCTGTGTCCAAGATGGCTGCCATGTAGAGAGAGTGGACGCTGGCGCGCTTTGGCTGCCGCTGCTCTCTCTTCACACTGTGTTTTTGATTTTCTGTTTTTGGATTGAATTCTGTTTTTAATTTGTGTCTCTGTGACGTCTTTATTACTTATTTTATTCCGATTATATGTTTTTATTCCGATTACTATGTAAGGTGTCCTTGAGATGTCTGAATGGCGCCCATTAAATAAAATGTATTATTATTATTATTATTAATGTGATCAGGGCTGATCATCCACAATCAGAACCCCAAAATTGTCCCTTGTGTACATGATAGAGCTGGAGTATGGGATGATCGCTGGTCGGCGTGGACTTGGTGGGCCGAAGGGCAGGTGTCAATGTTGTATCCCCAAAGTATCTGAAGTATTAGAATCTTATTCCAATAAGGATATTAATTAGGGCATAAACTCCCTTGCTTCATTGCTTCTTTCAAATTATGCTTTGAGAAACTGTTGAGGAAAAATAAGGTGCCTAGGAATCACAGTGATTTTTTTGAAGTTTAATAGATTTTTCCACTTGACAAAGGAGGACCGTGAACCTCATAAGTCTTCGTTCCAAAGCCTAATGGACGTTCAGTCATTGAGTTTATTCAATGTGGTAACAGACGGATTCCAGATATTAAAGGGCCTGTCCCACTTTCACGACCTAATTCACGGCCTCTGCCGAGTTTGCCCTGACTCGTACTCGCACCATGGTCATCACGAGGTCGTAGGAGGTGGTAGGTAGGTCGTAGCAGGTCGTGAGGCTAGTCGTAGGTACTCGTGGCATCAAGTAGGTCGTGGCCTTTTTCTAGCATGATGAAAAAGGTCCACAAGTAAAAAAGTTTGTGAATTAGGTCGTGAAAGTGGGACAGGCCCTTAAGGAAGTTAAAGGAAACTACATTGTTGTAAAGGACAACCAGGCTCAATGAAGTTTGTCAAAATAAAAATGTTATCAAAATCGGTCATTTGAATGCCCCTGTGCATAAAACAACGGAGGGTTTATTATGATTTAAAAATGATGCAATACAAGAGCAACAAGCTGTCATAATGAAATTGGAGGTACACAAAAATGCTGGAGAAACTCAGCGGGTGCAGCAGCATCTTTGGAGCAAAGGAAATAGGTAACGTTTTGGGCCGAAACCCTTCTTCAGACTGATAGGGGGTGACGGGGAGAAGGAAGGAAAAAGGAGGAGGAGGAGCCCGAGGGCTGGGGGATGGGAGGAGACAGCTCGAGAGCTAAGGAAGGGGAGGGGACAGCAAGGGCTAACAAAATTGGGAGAATTCAATGTCCATGCCCGCGGATGCAGTCTCCCCAAGCGGAATATGAGGTGCTAATGAAATTGGAGACAGGCCATTGCATAATACAATAATGAAACATTTCTGCACATAAGTAGTAGGTTTTTACTGAATACTAGATTCAAAACCAGGCTTTGAGGCATACACCATTCATGATCAACTCAATTGTGATCCAGACTTTAATTCCTATGTTCCCCGAGAATAAGCCAAGATGATTGTACAACATTGTGATATATCAAAATATTTGCTGCCTATTTGAATTTTTTTTTGTTTCTAATGTCTGCTTCTGATAAAAAATGGAATTTAGATTTGCCTGAGCTGTTCATTACAAGTTCAGTTGAAGATGGGTACCCAAAAGATGGGTCTCGACCCAAACATCACCCCTGACCCGCCTTCTCTCCAGAGATGTGCTATCTCGGTATAAAAACCGCGCTGAGTTTACTGCCCAGCAAGTTTGTAATTGTCTATAGTAATTGACATCAAAGCCGTCTAAAATCTGCAAATGCTTAGAGTTTCTTGCCACCCACACAGACCCAGTGGCAGCAGTTTGTATTTGTTCCACAAACACCAAGTGGCAGAAACGACCATGTATGTAAAACATTTTGTGAAGAATATTTAATTCACAAGAACTAGGCCATTGTTCGGTGCACCGGAAATCAGAAATCCGACCATGTACCTGCCTTTTCTCCAACGTGAACACATGAAGGGGACATCTAAAGTCCCTATAAATAAGAGATGGACTGGCCTAGTACCCTCTGGGATATCTAAGAGGCATCCAACAGTTATCCATTAGCTACGAATCATAGAGTGATACAGCATGGAAACAGGCCCTTTGGCCCAACTTGCCCATACCTGCCAACATGTCCCAGTTACACTAGTCCCACCTGTCCGTATTTGCTCCATATTCTTCCAAACCTGTTCTATCCATTTACCTGTCCAACTGTTTCTTAAACGTTGGGAGAGTCCCAGCCTCAACTACCTCCTCTGGCTGCTTGTTCAATACACCCACCACCCTTTGTGTGAAAAAGTTACCCCTCAGATTCTTATGAAATCTTTTCCCCTTCGCCTTAAACCTATCTAGTCCTCGATTTACCGACTCTGGGCATCTACCCGATCTATTCCTCTCATGATTTTATCTCAATAAGATCGCCTCTCATCCTCCTGCGCTCCAAGGAATAGAGACCCAGAGTTGTGAGAATGTTCCCCTGCATTGAATAAATTCAAAGAGACAGCAAGCAAAGGTGGAAGAATGTAGTAAGGGTCACAGAGACAACTTTACCCATGTTGAAGAAATCTGAGCTGGAGGATGGGTGAGGCAGACCATTTGTGGATGAAACAGACGTGGGATTAGGACTGAAAAACTCTCCAAATAAGTCTGGCTCGGCTTGATCGGGCGTGTCTGTCAGCAATCCAGTACCAAACGGATCAAAGGAGTCTGTCGACAAAAAGTAAATAAAATAGGTTTAACATTTTTGCTTCTTATCGGTCACCGATTAATCTGAAGTGCACCAGGGCAACTTGCATTGGTCTACATTCAAACAACCCATGAGCAGGTGACAGGAGAGGAGTCTTTACCTCTGTGCATGGTGCTGGCATATTTGGACTATCATATCCAGCATGACAAATCTTTCACTTTAACAGCTGAGGTGAAATCATTCAACGGTTCAGCGATATTTCTTTAGTTTAGTTTAGAGATACAGCACGGAGACAGGCCCTTCGGCTCACTGAGTCCGCACCGACCAGCGATCCCCGCACACTAACACTATCCTACACGTACTCGGGGCAATTTACACTTATACCAAGCCAATTAACTTACAAACCTGTACGTCTTTGGAGTGTGGGAGGAAACCAAAGATCTCGGAGAAAACCCACACAGGGCAAGAGGCGAACGTACAAACTCCGTACACACAGCACCCGTAGTCAGGCTTGAACCTGGTCTCCAGCGCTGCAACGTTGTGTGGCAGCAACTCTACCGCTGCGCCACCGTGCTGCCCTTGATTTAAGGAGATACAGTGCCCTCCATAATGTTTGGGCCAAAGACCCATCATTTGTTTATTTGCCTCTGTACTCCACAATTTGAGATTTATAATAGAAAAAAATGACATGTGGTTAAAGTGCACATTGTCAGATTTTATTAAAGGCCATTTTTACACATTTTGGTTTCACCATGTAGAAATTACAGCTGTGTTTATACATAATCCCCCCATTTCAGGGCACCATAATGTTTGGGACACATGGCTTCACAGGCATTTATAATAACTCAGGTGTGTTTAAATTCCTCCTTGATGCAGGTATAAGAGAGCTCTCAGCATCTTGTCTTTCCTCCAGTCTTTCCATCACATTTGGAAACTTTTATTGCTGTTAATCAATATGAGGACCAAAGTTGTGCCAAGCCAAAGGAGCCATTATGAGACTGCGAAACAAGAATAAAACTGTAAGTCATCAGCCAAACCTTAGGCTTACCAAAATGAACTGTTTGGAACATCATTAAGAAGAAAGAGAGCACTGGTAAGCTTACTAATCACAAAGGGACTGGCAGGTCCAGGAAGACCTCCACAGCTGATGACAGAAGAATTCTCTCTATAATAAAGGTAAATCCCCAAACACCTGTCCAACAGATCAGAAACACTCTACCGGAGCCAGGTGTGGATTTGTTAATGACCACTGCCTGCAGAAGACTTCATGAACAGAAATACAGAGACCACACTGCAAGATGCAAACCACTGGTTAGCCTCAAAAATAGGATGGCCAGGTTACAGTTTGCCAAGAAGTACTTAAAGGAGCAACCACAGTTCTGGAAAAAGGTCTTGTGGACAGGTGAGACGAAAATTAACAAGAGCAAAGTTTGGAGGAGAGAATGAACTGCCCAAGATCCAAAGCATACCACCTCATCTGTGAAACACGGTGGTGGGGGTGTTATGGCCTGGGCATGTATGGCTGCTGAAGGTACTGGCTCACTTATCTTCATTGACGATACAACTAGCATAATTAATTCTGTAGTGTATAAACACATCCTATCTGCTCAAGTTCAAACAAATGCCTCAAAGCTCATTGGCTGGCAGTTCATTCTACAGCAAGAATATGATCCCAAACATCCTGCTAAAGCAACAAAGGAGTTTTTCAAAGCTAAAAAATGGTAAATTCTTGAGTGACCAAGTCAATCACCCTGTTCCGAACCCAATTGAGCATGCCTTTTATATGCTGAAGAGAAAACTGAAGGGGCTACCCTCCAAAAACAGGCCTGGCAGAGCATCACCCGAGAAGACACCCAGCAGCTGGTGATGTCCATGAATCGCAGACTTCAAGCACTCATTGCATGCAAAGAATATAAAATGAAATACTAAACATGACTACTTTCATTTACATGACATTGCTATGTCCTAAACATTATGGTGCCCTGAAATGGGGGGGATTATGTATAAACACTGCTGTCATTTCTACATGGTGAAACCAAAATGTATAAAAATGGCCTTGATTAAAATCTGACAATGTGCACTTTAACCACATGTGATTTTTGTTCTATTACAAATTGTGGAGTACAGAGGCAAATAAATAAATGATGGGTCATTATCTCAAACATTATGGAGGGCACTGTAATTGAAGCGAGAGGATTGACAAGGTATGAATTGTGTAGCAAAGGTAAGGGACATAGGTATAGGGGAGAGATGGGTGCAAAGTCAGGCGGTGATCAGGGGTGGGGAGTTGGGGGGAAAAAGGCAATTGAGGAGAGTTGTTTTATCGAGGTTATCTACAGTTGGAGAATTCAAATGTTCATACCATTGCGTTGTAAGCTACCCAGGCGGACTCGGTGGGCCGAGTGGCCTGTTTCCATGCTGTATCCCTGAACAAATATGATGTAACATGCAAACCGTGGAGAATATGTGGAAGTCTCCTGTAGAGGATTTCAGAGACTCCGTCATTGAGGTAATTACGAGCAGAAATTAATATTTCTGCATACTATAGAAATCGACGGACATGGACGTAACAGGAAGGTTCCGTTCTAAATGGCTTACTCCTTATTCTTAAACTGTGGCCCCTGGTTCTGGACTCCCCCAACATCGGGAACATGTTTCCTGTCTCTAGCGTGTCCAAACCCTTAATAATCTTTTATGTTTCAATAAGATCCCCTCTCATCCTTCTAAACTCCAGAGTTTACAAGCCCAGCCGCTCCATTCTCTCAGCATATGACGGTCCCGCCATCCCGGGAATTAACCTTGTAAACCTACGTTGCAATCCCTCTATAGTAAGAATGTCCTTCCTCAAATTAGGGGATCAGAAATGCACACAGTACTCCAGGTGTGGTCTCACTAGGGCCCGATACAACTGCAGAAGGACCTCTTTGCTCCTATACTCAACTCCTCTTGTTATGAAGGCCAACATGTCATTCGCTTTCTTCACTGCCTGCTCTACCTGCATGCTTACTTTCATTGACTGATGAACAAGTACTCCAGATCCCGCTGTACCCCCCCGTTTTCCCCAACTTGACACCATTTAGATAATAATCTGCCTTCCTGTTTTAACCTCACATTTATCCACATTAAACTGCATCTGCCATGTTTCCTAGTTTGGACAGGCTAGATGCAGGAAAAATGTTCCCGATGTTGGGGGGAGTCCAGAACCAGGGGCCACAGTTTAAGAATTAGGGGTAGGCCATTTAGGACTGAGATGAGGAAAAACATTTTCACTCAGTTGTGAATCTGTGGAATTCTCACTCACAGAAGGCAGTGGAGGCCAATTCACTGGATGTTTTCAACAGAGAGATTTAGCTCTTAAGGCTAACGGAATTAAGGGATATGGGGAAAAAAGGTGGAATGGGGTACTGATTTTGGATGATCAGCCGTGATCACATTGAATATGATGGCTCGAAGGGCCGATTGGCCTACTCTCGTACCTATTTTCTATGTATCAATGTCTCTACTTAAAGAGGAGACAAGGCAGATGAGCAGTATTTTCCTCAATCTCTACAACTGCTGGTACAGAGGCTCACCACCGATTTTCTGGCAACTAGTGGTCTGTCCCCCACTCCACCCCCCTCCGTTTCATCTGGACAAACACGCCCCCCCAAATTCCTCCTAATAAAGTGGCGCCTAGGATGGGCGAGGCGACCGATCTCGACCACATCGGGACTACTGCACTGATCGGCAGGTCGAATTTGCTCCCTGCGGCCGGGGCTCTGGAACTCCGGCCCGGCTGGAGCCGGCTGATCCGTCCCCATAGCCGACTTCCATGACCAACTTTGCGGGCTGGTATCACGGTCACCCAAGGCCGTGACCTCTGTTGTTCCGGCAAAACGGATAATACGGCAAGGCTCTGGAACCAAGAGGCCCCAGGAACCTATACTCTAATCTCCAAATAATTGCTTCTGGGCACCAGGAGAGTTGTTGTCAAGCTGGAAAGGGTGCAGAGAAGATTTACGAGGATGTTGCCAGTACGCGAGGGCCTGAACTACAGGGATAGGTTGGGCAGGCTAGGAATCTATTCCTTGGAGCACAGGAGGATGAGGGGTGATCTTATAGAAGTGTACAAAATCATGAGAGGAATAGATTGGGTAGAGTCTCTTGCCCAGAGTAGGGGAATCGAAAACCAGAGGATATAGGTCTAAGGTGAGGGGGGAAATATTTAATAGGAATTTGAGGGGAAAGTCTTTCAAAGAAAGATGTACAGGTTTGTAGGCTAATTGGCTTGGTATATAATGGTAAATTGTCCCTGGTGTGTGATGGATAGTTTAAGTGTGTGGGGATCGCTGGTCGGCATGGACTCGGTGGGCCGCGCTGTATCTCTGAACTAAACTAAACTTAAGGGTGGTGGGTATATGGAACGATCAGCTGGTGGAGGTAGTTGATGCAGGTAGTATCACAATTTTTAAGAAACATTGAGACAGGTACATGTTTAGAGCGATATGGGCCAGATGCAGACATGTGGGACTAGTGGAGATGATCGGTGTGGGTGATGGGCCGAAGGGCCTGTTTCCATGCTGTATGACTCTATGACCCAAAGAGTATCCGCTGTTGATGGATCGAGTGACCATCAATGATATCCGTCTGCTACGTACCTGCTGAAGCCTGTGGTGGCGGAACTGCAGGAACTGGTTCCACCGACGGTGGAGGTGCTGTGCTGAAGAAGAAATCGTCCCCTCCCCCAATGAGGTCCGTGGAGCTATCGTGCTGCACGTCAGGCGGAGCTCCGGAAAACAAATCGCTCAACAGGTCGGCGTTGCTGGACGAGCTCATCATCTCCACTGCCGGA
Organism: Leucoraja erinaceus; assembly: GCF_028641065.1. Lineage (NCBI taxonomy): Eukaryota > Metazoa > Chordata > Chondrichthyes > Rajiformes > Rajidae > Leucoraja > Leucoraja erinaceus. The sequence continues at coordinate 17,234,683 of NC_073379.1, read as the reverse complement.
GGAGCCACGTCGGGCTGGTCGGCGCTGTTGAGACCCAGCAGGTCCACGCTGTCCTCGGAAGAACGCCTCGCGCCTTGCTCCGCTGCCTCGTCGATGTCCACCTCGAAGAAGAAACTGACCTTGCTCACTTGTTCCGAGTCGGGCTGAGTTGGGCTCTCCGGCTCATCGGCCCTCACGAAACTGCGTTCACTGGAGAAAGCCGCAAAGTCGTCTTCCGACGGACTGCATTCCTCCTCCAGGTCCGGATGATCATCATCTGGAGACTGTTCCTCGGCAGTCCCGGCATCCTCTCTTCCCTCTCTTCCCTCTGCTAAACAATCAAAAGCATGAGGTCAAAAATTACTCAGGTCGCAAGAGCCATTAAAATCTGCACCAGCTTATTTCCTTTCAGTACCTACTTACTCCCAATCTGCCCTTTCTGTCCTGGGCCTCCTCCATTGTCAGAGTGAGGCCCAGTGCAAATTGGAGGAACTGCACCTCATATTTCGCTTGGGCAGTTTACACCCCAGCGGTATGAATATTGAAGGTAGACACAAAATGCTGGAGTAACTCAGGCAGCTTCTCTGGAGAGAAGGAATGGGCGACGTTTCGAGTTGAGACCCTTCTTCAGACTGAACATTGACTTCTCTAACTTCAAACAGCCCGTGCTTTCCCCCTCTCTCCATCCCCTCCCCCTTCCCAGTTCTCCCACCAGTCTTACTGTCTACGACTACATTCTATCTCTGTCCCTCCCACTCCCCTGACATCAGTCTGAAGAAGGGTCTCGACCCGAAACGTCGCCCATTCCTTCTCTCCAGCGATGCTACCTGAGTTACTCCAGCATTTTGTGTCTACTTCCTTTCAGTGTTCAGTTTAGCTTAATCAGAATTAAAACACAAAGTACATGCTATAACACCAGGATAAGCGCAATCAAGAACACCATCCTAAAGCCAAATACCATCTAAACCAGGGGTGTCAAATTCATTTTAACTAATTTTAGGTCATGGGCAAAATGCGACTTCATGCGCGCCGGGTTGCGTCGCGAGCGCGGTCCGATCCGGCACCGTGGACAGCTGCAGCCTGCTCTGGCATCGGGGAAATCACCCCGCGGGGCAGATCGGACCCCTTCAAGGGCCGGATGTAGCCCATGGGACGGATGTTTGACACCCCTGCTCCAAACCATGTACCAACTTATGCTAAGGACAATAACCAACTGCACATACAATAAACAGCTACCTATATGTTAATAAGCTCATTTTAAAAAACTGATCGTGTAGAGGCAAGTATATCATTGGGGTGATCTAGTTATTAATGTCATGTGTACCGAGGTACAGTGAAAAGCTTTTCTTTACCTGCTGTCCAGTTAAAGAAAAGCATTTAGTGCAAGTTATAAATACCACTGGTAAAGTCCGAATGAAGATAGTTCAAAGGTCTCCAATGAGTAAAAGAGAGGTCAGGACCGCACTTGCTGATATGAGCAATGGTGATTGTATTTATTTAGTTCATTATTATTATCACGTGTACTGAGGTACAGTGAAAAGCTTTTGTTTGCATGCTATCCAGTCAAAGAAAAAAACTACACATGATTGCAAGCAAGCCATCCACAGTGCACATATAAAGGATAAAGGGTACACAACATTTAGGACAAAATAAAGTCAGATTAAAGATAGTTCAGAAAGTCTCCAATGAGGTAGATGGTAGCACCACATGGTAGCTGATGAGAGGACGGTTCAGTTGCCTGATAATAGCTGGGAAGAAACTGTCCCTGAATCTGGAGGTGTGTGTTTTCAAACTTCTGTACCTCTTGGTAAGGTAACATATTATAATTTCAAGGGTATTAAGTCTCGTTCTCACCAACTCACTGTGAATCAGAGAGCTATTTGACCAAGAGGAGATAAATGTGTCTTGAAGTTGGCGATGAAACAATGGCTCTTCACAGCAAGCAACATAACAGAATCTTCATCCGTTGAACTCCCACTAGTTCAGGAGACACAAGGAACTGCAGATGTTGGTTTACAATTAAAAAACAAACACAAAATGCCAGAGTGACTCAGCATCTCTGGAGGGCATGTTTCGGGTCGGGACCCTTATTGAGTTTGAAGAAGGATCCCTGACCAGAAACGTCACCTATCCATGTCCTCAGGAGAAGCTGCCTGACCCGCTGCGTAAACTCCAGCACTTACCCCCCACCAGTTCAGGCCAGTCAACTCAAAGCGGATCAGTCATCAGAGCTGCAACTTTTTTGATTTGCACTGTTTAATGTAACAGCAGGTAGTGAAACGCTTGCAGAACATAATTTCACAGCAGGAAGCAATAATGAAAAAGAAAATAATTCTTGCAAAATTAGCAGTCAAAAGATTGCTTAGATCAAAGCAAACAAAATCAAAAGGATAAAAGTGGGATATTTAATTGCTGTTGGGAAAAAAGGGGAGAAAGTTTATCCTCCAAATTAAATTCAAGCATTGCTCAAATCTAATTTAATCCCAATTCAATAAACTCTAAATCCTGATTAGTTTCTCATTGTTTCACAAAACGCATGCCTTAATTTTTCTTCCAAACCTTCTATATAAGAGATAGACACAAAATGCTGGAGTAACTCGGCGGGACAGGCAGCATCTCTGAATAGACGTTGATGGGTCGAGACCCTTCTTCAGACCGAGAGTCAGGAGAAAGAGACATAGAGATATGGAAGGGTAAGGTGTAAAAACGAGAGATCAAAGGGAACAATGTTAAGGAAATGTAGAATGGTTCATTGTTGGCCATGGGGAAAGTGACAACAAGGCATACAAGGAGTAAAATTTAATCAGGAGGATAATGATTATCCTATAGTGGGGGAGTGATGATTAATTTGTGGAATTCGTTGCCACAGAGGGCTGTGGAGGCCAAGTCAGTTGATATTTTTAAGGCAAAAATAGACAAATTATTAAAACAGGTGTCAAGGGTTATGGGGAGAAGGCAGGAAAATGGGATTTGGAAGCAGAGATCAGGCATGATTGAATGGTGGAGTAGACGCGATGGGCCGAATGGCCTAATTCTACTCCTATAACTTGTGGACGTGGATGGAGAGAGAGGAAAAGCAAGCTCCACTTGAAGTTAGGGAAGTCAATATTCATACCACTGGGTTGAAAGCTGCCCAAATGAAATATGAGGGGCTGGAACTCCAATTTGTGTTGGGCCTCACTCTGACAGTGGCAGAGGCCCAGGACAGAGAGATCAGTATGGGAATGGGAGGTGGAGTAAAAGTGTTTAGCAACCGGGAGATCACATAGGCCCAGGCAGACTGAGCGGAGACTGTTCATGAAACGATCGTCGAGCCTGCGGGCTTGGTCTCGCCTACACATTTCTGTATAAGAGCACGGATTTATCCACTGGTTTAGTTGATTGCACAAATGCACATTTATTACGATGGTTAACTGACTAGAATCGTAGAAGAGCAGCGATTCAGGGAAGATTAGCTCAATATTCATAATGAAGTAAAATGTTACGGGTCGAGACCCATCTTCAGACTAGATTCGATGAGTTGGGCCGAAGTGCCAGTCTGAGGAAGGATCTCGACCTGAAACGTACGGGTGTCAGGGGTTATGGGGAGAAGGCAGGAAAATGGGGTTGAGGGGGAAAGATAGATCAGCCATGAGTGAATGTTGGAATAGGCTTTATGGGCCGAATGGCCTAATTCTGCTCCGATCATTGATCTTATGATCATATGAACTAAACAAAATATTCAATGATTATTTGTGAATTTGACACTAAGTAAACTAGGCTCGTGACCTCTTTTCAGCTTTTTAAGTAACTATTCATCTGGAGCAAAAATGTCAATAAGGTGAAATCATCTGAGACGATGCCAACTCAAATTCAACGAATTCATCAATATCAGCCGAGGCAAACTAGACTCGTGACCTCTTTTCAGTTTTTTAAATAACTACCCGTCAGGAACAAAAATCAAAACATTGTTAATAAGATGAAATCAACTGATACGGATCCAACTAAAATTCAAGGTATTCGTCAAAACCTGCCAACATTTACCTTCCCAATTTAGTGTCTCGAAAAAGCTGTTGGAAGTATCGCTGTTCTGATGCGATGCCTCGTCTTCACTTGTGTTCTCTGAAGCGCGGTCCGATTTCGGGCTCTCCGCATCGTACTGTGCTGTTGACCCTGGCTGTCGAGGCAGCTCAGGTTTCCCTTCATGGGTTAAGAAAATTATTCATAACGTTCAGAATACCTTCGACTTATCAATTTGTTTCCACAGTATTTAAAACAAATATTCGATCTACCGAATTGAATTGAATGCTTTATTAGAAACATAGAAAATAGATGCAGGAGTAGGCCATTCGGCCCTTCGAGCCTGCACCGCCATTCAATATGATCATGGCTGATCATCCAACACAGTATCCTGCACCTGCCTTCTCTCCATACCCCCTGATCCCTTTAGCCACAAGGGCCACATCTAACTCCCTCTTAAATATAGCCAATGAACTGGCCTCAACTATTTCTGTGGCAGAGAATTCCAGAGATTCACCACTCTCTGTGTGAAAAATGTTTTTCTCATCTCGGTCCTAAAAGATTTCCCCCTTATCCCTAAACTGTGACCCCTTGTTCTGGACTTCCCCAACATCGGGAACAATCTTCCTGCATCTAGCCTGTCCAACCTCTTAAGAATTTTTTTGTCCAATCGCATAAGAACCCCTTATTGTCGTGTGACAAGTCACAGTGAAATTCTTTGCTTGCATACCCAAGGTATGCAAATAGTCGCCACATAAAGTGCAGTGACCAAGTTACAAAGTCTACACCTACACCTATCTGCACAATGCTGCAGTAGAGTTGCTACCTTACAGCAGCGGAGACACTGGTTTGATCCTGACTATAGGTGCTGTCAGTACGGAGTTTGTACGTTCTCCACATGACCTGCGTGGGTTTTCTCCAAGACCTTTGGTTTCCTCCCACACTCTAAAGACGTACAGGTTTGTAGGTTAATTGGCTTGGTGTAAATGTAAATTGTCCCTAGTGTGTGTGTAGGATAGTGTGAATGTGTTGATCGGTGCGGACTCGGTGAGCCGAAGGGCCTGTTTCTGTGCTGTATCTCGAAACTAAACTGAACTAAACACAAAATCACTCACTACAGAATAAACGTTGAACAATGAGAGTAAGCACAGGATATAGAACAGTACAGGAACAAGCCCTTCAGCTCACCTTGTCTGTTCTGACCAATCTAACTAATCGCATCTGTCGTTAAACACTGTGGGAACTGCAGACACTTATTGTGTCAAAGAGAGACACAAAATGCTGGAGAACCTCAGCAGGACAGGAAGCATCTCTGGAGAGGAATCTATGGAGCATCTGAATGGGTGACGTCTTCTTCAGACTGATACTGGCCGTACTCTGCCATGTCTCTGTCACCAGTATCCACCCTATCACTTTGAGTTTAGTTTAAGTTTAGTTTAGTTTAGTTTAGAAATACAACGCGGAAACAGGCGCTTTCGGCCCACCAGGTCCGCGCCGACCAGCGATCCCCGCACATTCACATTATCACACACCCCCGAGGGACAATTTTTACATTTACCAAGCCAAGTAACCTACATACCTGTATGTCTTTGGAGTGTGGGAGGAAACCAAAGACCTCGGAGAAAACCCAAGCAGGTCACGGGGAGAACGTATAGACTCAGTACAGACAGCACCCGTAGTCGGGATCGAACCCGAGTCTCTGGCCCAGCGATCGCTGTAAGGCAGCAACTCTACTGCTGCGCCACCGTGACCGCCCCCAAAGCCCTGCCAGGCTTTGTCCTGCACCATATCTCTTGCAGCTCTCTTCCCCCACCACCTCCCCTCTACCTTCACCACAATCAATCTGAAGAAGGCTCCTGATCCAAAATGTCACCTATTCAAATGTTCTCGATAAACGCAGCCTGACCCGCTGAGTTACTCATGCACTTTGTGCCTTCCCCCCTCTATTCCTTGACTGTTTATGTGTCCGTCTAAATGCCTCTTAAACATTCCTGCCTGATCTGCTTCTCCCACCTCCATTGGCAGTGCGTACACTTGTGTTATAACAAAACTTGCCCTCCTCATGTCCTTAAAACTTTGCCCCTCTCACTTTACAGCTGTGCCCTCCAGAATTTGACATTTCCACCCTGGGAAAAGGGTTCTGACTGTCTACCCCATCTATGCTTTTCACAATTTCACAGACTTCTATCAGATCACCTCTCAGCCTCTACACTTTAGTGAAATTTAGCAAAATTCATAAACCAAACCCATACAGATATCTTCATTAAATAAATCCTACAGTCGTAAGTGATAGGAGCATCCTATCAAGTCAACTCCACCATTCAATCATGGCTGATCTATCTCTCCCTCCTAACCCCATTCTCCTGCCTTCTCTCCATAACCCCTGACACCCGTACTAATCAAGAATCTATCTATCTGTCTTATAAATATCCACGGACTTGGCTTCCACAGCCTTCAGTGGAAAAAAATTCCAGATTCACCACCTTCTGACTAAAGAAATTCCTCCTCATCTCCTTCCCAATGGAACATCCTTTAATTCTGAAGCCATGACCTCTGGTCCTAGACTCTCGCACTAGTGGAAATATCCTCTCCACATCCTCTTTCACTATTACACGTATAGTAACCAGCCTAATGTGATTAGTTGATGACTTTATTAAAAAGCATTAAAATGAATACATGTGCCCTGCTGAGAAACATTGCGGGAACAGATGATTCCTAAAGCTTTTTACACTCAGCCGTAAATAATTACATAAACTACACAATTCATTGTCTAGAATTTATGTTTAAAACAAACTATCTAACATTCAGGATGGCCCGGTGGCGCAGCAGCAAAGCAGCTGCCTCTCAGCACGAGACCCAGATTCCATCCCGACTTCGGATGGTGTCTGTACAGAGTTTGTACGTTTTCTCTGTGACTGCGTGGGTTTTCCCCAGGTGCTCTGGTTTTCTCCTACACTCCAAAGACGTAAGGATTTGTAGGTCAATTTGGCTTCAGTAAAAATTGTAAATTGTCCTTCCATGTGTAGGATGGTGCGAGTATACAGGGACCGCTGATCAGCGCGGACTCGGTGGGCCAAAGGGCCTGTTTCCACACTGTACCTAGGCAGTAAACTAAACTTCCATCCTTGTGTAGGAAGGAACTGCAGATGCTGGTTTAAACCGAAGATAGACACAAAATGCTGGAGTAACACGGTGAGACAGGCAGCATCTCTGGAAAGAAGGAATGGGCGACATTTGTTTATTCAGACTGAAGCAGGCTCTCGACCCGAAACGTCACCCATTCCTTCTCTCCAGAGATGTTGCCCGTCCCACTGAGTTACTCGGGCATTTTGTGTCAAACTTCCATCCTTCATTCATTCATTCCCCAGACTGTTAATCTCTGCAGAAATTCTTTGTTATAAACTGTATATAGTGCTGGGTACATTTTAAAGCTCTAAAAAAAACCGTACCAAATTTAGAAAGCATCTCCTGCTGTTCTTCGCGACTGGAGAAGAGGATCTTCGGATTGAGGCCCTTTGTCATAAAGTTTTCCCAGGGTGGAAGGTTACTCCTGGAGTTCTCCTGAGGCTCCACCTCCACCTCCAGAGTTACTTGGAAGAGGTCGGGATATTTCTCCTGGATGTCGCATGCATCAAGATCATACCTGAAATACAGAACCACCACAATCAATTGACAACTAAGCCAAACCCACCATTTAGCTTGTGTAAGAAAGAACTGCAGATGCTGGTAAAATCGAAGGTAGACACAAAATGCTAGAGTAACTCAGCGGGTGAGGTAGCATCTCTGGAGAGATGGAAACGGCGACGTTTCGTGTCGTGTCGAGACCCTTCTTCAATCAGAAGAAGGGTCTCGACCCGAAACGTCGCTGATTCCTTCTCTCCAGAGATGCTGCCTCACCCGCTGAGTTACTCCAGCATTTTGTGTCTACCCACCATTTAGCTTTCTCCCAATGTGTTTTCCATGATGCTGGTTTAATTGAGATTCTGCATTTCCAATTGATATTGAAAAATTAGTACACCCATGGACCAGATATGTAGCCGATTCTAAGAGTGGCAAGAGCAGCCATAAAGTGGCTATGAAGGGTGAGTGATACATTTCCATAAGTGGCTTGTGATCCTGGGGCCGAATAGCCTACTCCTGCACCTATTTTCTATGTTTTTATGTTTCTATTTTCCTACCATCATCTGCTTTTATCAGTTATTTTCACGCTCTTCCATATCTCTAGACTCCCTCTCCCATGATTCTCAGGCTGAAGAAGGGTCTCAACCCAAAACCCCCGCCACCCATTTCCTCTCTCCAGAGATGCTGCCTGACCGACTGAATTACTTCAGCATTTTGTGTCCATCTTTCTTTTCTCTGAATATCAGCAGCAACCACAACAGACGATCATTTTAACTTTTAAAAAAATGAACTGATTCTTTATCAAACGCCCCGACTTAATGACACACTCTTCTGCGGAAGGGAAGAAACAACTTGGGTCCTAATGTATTCTTGCAAACATTTTTGTTGCAGTTTTCTGATTTTACCTTTGAAGAAAATAAGACATGTTTGGAATTCGCCCTCATGCGGTCATAAGGAATTGGAGTAGAATTAGAAAATTCGGCCCATCAAGTCTACTACGCCATTTAATTATGACTGATCTATCTCCCCCTCCTAACCCCATTCTCCTGCCTTCTCCCCATTACCTCTGACACCCGCACTAATCAAGAATCTGTATCTCTGCCTTAAAAATATCCACTGACTTGGCCTCCACAGCCTTCTGTGGCAACGAATTCCAGATTCACCACCCTCTGATTAAAGAAATTCTCCTCATCTCCTTCACAAAAGAACGTTCTTTAATTCTGAGGCTATGGCCTCTAGTTCTAGACCCTCCCACTAGTGGAAACATCCTCTCCACATCCACTCGATCCAAGCATCCATTATTCAATCTCTTTCAATGAGGTCTCCCCTCATTCTTCTAAACTCCAGCGAGTACAGGCCCAGTGCCGACAAACGCTCAGCATAGGTTAACTGACTCATTCCTGGGATCATTCTTGTAAATCTCCTCTGGACCCTCTCCAGAGCCAGCGCATCCTTCCTCAGATATGGTGCCCAGAATTGCTCACAATATTCCAAATGTGGCCTTATCAGCTCCTTATAGAGCCTCAACATTACATCCCTGGTTTTGTATGCAAGCCCTCTTGAAATAAATGCTGGCATGGAGTTTACTTTCTTTACTAACGATTCGACTTCAAGATTAACTTTTTGGGAATCATGCACCAGCACTCCCAAGTCCCTTTGCATCTCTGATTTCTGGATTCTCTCCCCATTGAGAACTTCAGAGTTACTGGTAGCTCTGAAGACTCTTACACAATGTTACTGTCCGAGTCAAACCCTCTGTATTATTACAATCCCAAAATGGGTTTGTTACTCCCTTTAAGGTTACAAAATATGAATAGGATTAACAAGAAGGAAGTCCGATTTCCATTTACTACAATACACCCTCAAAGCAAAGTAATAGAATAAACCAACAAAGAACGCACTGTCACTGCTCAAACAATCTCTGTCAGAGTTCATAGACAATAGACAATAGGTGCAGGAGTAGACCATTTGGCCCTTCGAGCCAGCACCGCCATTCAATGTGATCATGGCTGATCATCCCCAATCAGTACCCCGTCCTGCCTTCTCCCCATATCCCCTGACTCTGCTATTTTTAAGAGCCTTATTTAGCTCTCTCTTGAAAGCATCCAGAGAACCTGCCTCCACCGCCCTCTGAGGCAGAGAATTCCACAGACTCACCACTCTCTGTGAGAAAAAGTGTTTCCTTGTCTCCATTCTAAATGGCTTACTCCTTATTAATAAATTTCCCACATTTGCAACAAACCAACTGGTAATTTTAGAGGATAAAAACAAAAAGCTGGAGTAACTCAGTGGGTCAGTAAGCATCACTGCAGGAAAGGAATAGGTGACGTTTCGGGTCGAGACCCTTCTACAGAATTTAGAACATGGACCTATTATCCTACTTCTGAAATAAAAATTAATAAAACAGTTGGTGCAGGAAGGAACTGCAGGTGCTGGTTTAAACCGAAGGTGCTGGTTTAAACCGAAGATAGACGCAAAATGCTGGAGTACCACAACGGGACCGGCATCATCTCTGGAGAGAAGGAACGGGTGACGTTTCGAGTCTGAAGAAGGGTCTCGGCCCAAAATGTCACCCATTCCTTCTCTCCCAGAGATGCTGAGTTACGCCAGCATTTTGTGTCCATCTTTTGCTAGTGAGTAGCCACGAGTGTGAAAGATATTACACCTACACGCAAGTATATGAATCTCACTTCAAACCACTGAGAAATCCAACTCGGTAATTTATTTGTCCAACATGCGACACATTTTTCTCCTCCTGCATTTATTTTAAATTCAAGAACTTTAGCACGAGTTGTGACAAAAGGTTTTAGATTCCCGAGCTGCACATGGCCACTGCTGTGGTTTAACCCTCCAACACCGACTGCATACAAGTGCTCTGACATTGGAAGATTCCTATTGTTTGTTGCGACAATATAACAATACTTCTAGTTTTTAAGAGACCTGCTTACAGGGTTATCTTGAACTAGAGCCCTGGTGAGAAATTAACCCTGAGATAGTTCCTCCACAGCTCCAGTAACGGGGTGGGAAGATTGCAACCTTCACGTGGGTCCGCCCTGTTTCGACGAATGCAATCAACCCGGCGTGCACAATCAAATAAGATCAAATAGAACAAGTTGTCCTACAACTTTAGGCTGTGCACGCCATACGCAAGAAGAAGAAGCTCCAGTAAAAACTGCAAATCTGCCCACTTCAGGTATCAGGTTACACCTCATATATTATACACAGCTGATATAATTGCTGTATTATTTTCAATCACTGGGTGCAACACGGGCGGCACAGCATTGCAGCGGTAAAGTTACTACCTTACAGCGACAGATACCTGGGTTCGATCCCGACTACCGGTGCTGTCTGTACGGAGTTCGTACGTTCTGTCCGTGACTGCCCGGGTTTTCCCCGGGTGCTCCGGTTTCCTCCCACACTCCAAAGAAGTACCGGTTTGTAGGCTAATTGGCTTGGTAAATGTAAACAATGTCCCTAGTGTGTGCAGGATAGTGTTAGTGTGCAGGGATCACTGGCTGGCGCGGACTTGGTGGGCCGCGGGGCCTGTTTCTGCACTGTATCTCTTAAAAAAAAGCAATTTTGGCAACATTTCAGTCCAAAATCAACCCCATGCTACTCCTTCCAACAATCACATCACCCGCATCTCCCATCCTCAGAGCACCTCCCAGTCTGGCAACATATGTAAAAAATTATTGTAACAAATAAAAGGATTTAGATTACGTTCAGCTGCCCTTCGATGCTCCTGTACCAGAGTTCATGCACTAAAAATAACCTTGCGGCTTATCGCATTTAATGTCTCCGACCAGAGAAACCATCTGTGGTGATCTCAGGTGAGTTGAAACAAATCTCAGTTTCCTTAGCAATCACGCAAAACTTATTCCAGGTTCACAGCGCACGAGCATTCAGCAAAGTGGTCGGAATAAGGAACCGGATCCGAAGCGTCGCCTGTCCATGTTCTCCAGATATGCTGGCTGACCCGCTGATTTACTCCAGCACTTTGTGCTTTAATCTGGGTTTAGCGAAGTAGTTTGCCCGCTGAGACTGACATAACTACCCCATGGTATTAAGTCACGAGCCATGCCATTTCTTCTTAGAGTCATTGAGTGATACAGTGTGGAAACAGGCCATTCGGCACAACTTGCCCACACCACCAACATGTCCCAGCTACCTACACTAGTCCCACCTGCCTGCATTTGGTCCATATCCCTCCATACCTGTCTTATCCATGTACCTATCTTAACTGTTTCTTAAATGATGGGCTAGTCCCAGCCTCAACTACCTCCTCTGGCAGCTTGTTCCATACACCCACCACCCTTTGTGTGAAAAAGTTACCCCTCAGTTTCCTATTAAATCTTTTCCCCCTCACTGTGAACCTATGTCCTCTGGTCCTCAATTCCCCTCCTCTGGGCAAGAGACTCTGTGCATCTACCCAATCTATTCCTCTCCTAAAACCATTTCCTTTTTGCCATAAATCTAGTATGAATTGTAGTAGCAGCGCTGAAATTATCTTGTGAAATATTGAGACAACACCATTAATTTAACCGGCAATGACACTTAAGCAAATAAGTCCAGTATACCCTCTGCCCCTTTCCAACCCCAAGATCTACTCACATTAGGGTTGCCAACTTTCTCACTCCCAAATAAGGGACAAAAGGTCAGTATACGGGACAAATTCCCAACGGCAATTTGTTGACCGACTCAGCCGTGGCTGGGTGAATGATGAGTTGGCCCGGGTGCTGGACTGCACACAAAGCCCAGCCGGCGGGCCAGCTGTGGAGTTTTGGCCCAGGTGCGATGTCACGCGCAAAGTCTGGCACCCCATCCAACTCATGAACCGATGATCGGCCATGAGAAGGAGGGGTGGTGGTGTCGGCGGTAAGCTAAGATCCGAAGATCCGAAGGCTGCCAACCGACAGGGCCACGGGCAAGGTGCTGCTGGTGACTCCATGGGCTGGACTATGTCGGGACGGGTGAGGCAGGGCTGAACGCGGCGCTCCGGCCCAACAGTCCCCTCGACCCGTGTAATAGGAATCAAATATGAGACAAGGGCGGACAAACCTATTTAGCCCAAAAAGCAGGATGTCCCTGCTAATACCTGTCCCTGTTGGCAACCCTAACTCATGTTCGTGTTGAAATCTACCAATTTCTCTGTTAGTTCTGTTTTTCTCTGCTGTGTATTTAGACCATTTGCAGATTTCCTGGGCAGTGGGCAGGTGCTATAGACCTGCACGGGAAGGTAGACGCTCCCGCCCCCACGAGTCTCGGGCAGATGGGGCTCGTCAGCCTGGGAAGGCAGTCCATCTAGGAGAGGGAAAACTCTGATTTAAAACCTCCACTACCTTGTGGCCATATCCAGTCATGGAAAGGGCTCCAGGAGTAAACCTCAAGAAAATCCGGAGTCGGAGCCCCTAAGGCACTTCGTCGTTGTCTACAACCTCGCTCTGGCAGCTCCTGCGATGGCGCTGGTGCCAAACTGTAACGGCCCTGCTGTTCCTTTGGATCAATCAGCGACGTGAAGAGGGGGGACGTGCTGCATGGGCAACAGCCTGTCCTCCATATGACATCGCCCAGGCTTGCATCCGACCAGGATGCATCACCCATGGTCAGTCATAACCGAGGGGGGCCTACTACTACTGGATTTTCTTTAAATTCTACCAAGATCCCCAAACATTGATACAATTTTTTGTTGAGTTTCATTTATTATTGTCACGTGGACCGAGGTACAGTGAAAAGCTTTTGTTGCGTGCTACCCAGTCAGTGGAAAGACACCACATGATTACAATCAAGCTGTCCACAGTGTACAGATACAGGATAAAGGGAACAACGTTTAGTGCAAGATAAGGTCCGATTAAAGATAATTCGATAAAGGTTTCCAATGAGGTGAATGGGAGGTCAGGACTGCTCTCTAGTTGGTGAGAGGATGATTCAGTTGCATGATCAGATATTTTAAAAAAGTAATAATTTATTCCGCAAGCAAAAGACCTGCACACAATTTCAATTAATTTTATCATTTATTGGATGTTAGATTTCATCAAATGAAACCCCTCCCAATTATATTTATATTAAGTATCAAAGAAAATCAACCAAACCATTCTATATTTTATGAGACAGTTAAATTAGATAATTAAAGCCCAGTTCTTGCAATATTCTGAACAACAAATTAATGTCAAGTAATGATAAAACGATTCCTAGATAACTTAATTTGGCACAATGTGCTGATTTGTTGAAAATGTTGAAAAATTTACAGCGACCATACTGAGGCCACGACTTGTTCCCAGAATGCAGGAACTCCTCGCGACCATGAAGGAGACTCACCAGAGACCACCAGCGAACATGTGGCGAGCACAGAATCTCCTGCTCTCGCCTAAAAAGTTGCCTAAGTGGGATATGCCTATCCAATTTATTTTTAAATGATACCAATGAACCTGCCTCCACCACTTCCACTGGAAGCTCATTCCACACCGCTACCACTCTCTGAGTAAAAAAGTTCCCCCTCATATTACCCCTAAACTTCTGTCCCTTAATTCTGAAGTCATGTCCTCTTGTTTGAATCTTCCCTATTCTCAAAGGGAAAAGCTTGTCCACATCAACTCCTGTCTATCCCTCTCATCATTTTAATGACCTCTATCAAGTCCCCCCTTAACCTTCTGCGCTCCAGAGAATAAAGACCTAACTTATTCAACCTATCTCTGTAAATTAGTTGTTGAAACCCAGGCAACATTCTAGTAAATCTCCTCTGTACTCTCTCTATTTTGTTGACTACTTCTACATCAGTTCTACTTCTACTTCTACATCAGTTATTCACTGTCAATGGCAAGTGTACAGGTGAGAATGCAGACAGCTTTAACATGTGAATTTTATATCAGACTAACTTTCTGCGAATTCTCATGTGATGCCAAAATCAGCAGTGACATGAGAAATTTGTTGCACGTAAACAAACTTAAAAAGACTTACTTTGCAAACTTGACTGAGGTAGCATTTCTGGGCACAAATCCAGTGTGGAACTGAATCTGAAACATCTTCATTGAAGTCATCTGAAACAACAAATTGTCAGATCTTCGATCATCATCGCATTTTTCATTTGCCCATTATGGAAAATATATACCGCTCAGAAATCCTATTCAGACTGATCTAAATGCAGACTGCTGCACCACTAACACATCCTGCTGAAATGATGCTCCAATGGAAAGATACATTTACTGATGAACATTTTTAATGCACCAACACCTATTCACAATGCACCAGCAACAGACAGAGTATCCAGATCCCCATACACATTGTACTGACGATTCTTCAAAGTTCTCCAGAGACAAAGTGTAGGCTGGACGATCGTTTGGCTGAACACCTCCGCTCTTCTTCATCTTCTTTCGTGTCCATCTTGCCACAAATGTTGACCTCGCTGTCATCGTCCGTCTTGAACAGGACGCAAGCTTCCGGCGATAATCATTGGGAGCCATTACTTGTCGTAATAGATGATGGTGGTAGCAGAATTTGCTTCGGATAATTCCAGTTTCCAGCCCCGCGACGTGGAAGCTTCTGCCATGGGGCCGCACAGTCCGCCTAAACCTACCCGATTTCCCGGTTGTTAAACACATTAACTACCCCTCCCATTCCCATGCTAACCTTTCTGTCCTGGGCCTCCTCCACTGTCAGAGTGAGGCCCAACAACACACATTGGAGGAACAGCACCTCATATTTCGCTTGGACAGCTTACACCCCAGCGGGAGAGGCAGCGTCTCTGGAGAGAAGGAATGGGCGATGTTTCGGGTCGAGACCCTTCTTCAGACTGAACGTCTTGACCTGAAGTTGCCCATTCCTTCGCTCCAGAGATGCTGCCTCTCCCACTGAGTAAATCCAGCATTTTGTGTCAACCTTCGATTTAAACCAGCATCTGCAGTTCTTTCTCACAACCCAGTGGTATGGATATCAACATCTCTAACTTCAAGTAACCCTTGCTTTCCCTCTCTCCATCCCTCCCCCATCCTAGTTCTCTGACCAGTCTGACTGTCTTCTTGATTAAATTTTATCGCTATATGCTTCGTTGTCTCCTTCCCCTAGTTAACGATCTATTCTACGTTTCCTTGAGCTTCGTCCCCTTTGATGTCTCATTTTCACACTTTCCACATCTATCTCCCTCTCCCCTGAATCTCAGTATAAAGAAGGGTCTCGAACCAAAATGTCACCCATTCCTTCTATCCATAGATGCTATCCATAGATGAGTTACTCCAGCATTTTGTGTCTATCCTCAGTGTCTGCACATTCTTCAGAGTTAAGTGTACCTTTGCTTGCAGTCTTCCTCCAAGTGTTGATCTGGCGTGAAAGATCACGATAAGGACATCACCTTGGATACTTAAACTCAGTGGTATTATTGCCTTGCCATCTTCGACTTTAAATTCCCTGCAAGAAACAAATGTCAGATAATCCCTCACCTGCAGTACAACAAGGCACAATTCAAGTACAATACAATTTCTAAAATTCATTGGTCACAAAGCATGTGACACAGGGCACCCAGCACGCTGCTCGGCAGAGGATCCCAGCACACAGGGGCCTGGAGGGAGCGAGCCAGCCACCGGTTGGAGGACCCAGTGGACCACGGCCTACAGGGTGAGTGCTGCCCAGACGGCACGTGCTCGTCCCCCGCGGCCGAACTCAGGACCGGCAAAGCTGCAGTGGCAAGGCTGTCGTCCCTGCGGCTCATATTGTCCGTGCTGAACCTGATGCCAGGTTCAACTAATCTCTTCTGTCGGCAGGGGATTCATATCCCTCCATTCATAGAAATATAGAAAATAGGTGCAGGAGGAGGCCATTCGGCCCTTCAAGCCAGCACCGCCATACATTGTGATCATGGCTGATCGTTCCTAATCAATAACCCGTGCCTGCCTTCTCCCCATATCCCTTGACTCCACTAGCCCCTAGAGCTCTATCTAACTCTCTCTTAAATCCATCCAGTGATTTGGCCTCCACTGCCCTCTGAGGCAGGGAATTCCATAAATTCACAACCCTCTGGGCGAAAAAGTTTTTTCTCACCTCAGTCTTAAATGGCCTCCCCTTTATTCTAAGACTGTGGCCCCTGGTTCTAGACTCACCCAACATTGGGAACATTATTCCTGCATCGAGCTTGTCCAGTCCTTATATACCTTGCATACCCATGTGCCTATCTCAAAGCATCTTAAGCGCCACTTTTCCGGGCCTACGTCCCAGCCCACCTGTTCCTGGAGGGGGAACACGCGGTGTGCACGGGGACTATGGAGGCCTTCTGTGAACGCTGGTTGCCACGGGAGGTCGAGTGTATTGTTGATAAAGTTGGCGATATATTAATCTGATGACCCTGTGTTTGTAAACTGTCAATATAGGCAGTCTTTGATCATGTTTATAGTCTGTATTTTTATTTTCTGAATAAAAGTATTTGTATAATTTTTAAAAACAATCATATCTGCCTCCACCACCACCCCATGGCAGCATGTTACAGGTACCCTACCCGTCCCCGGAGAACGGAGACCGGGAGGTCAGGGCCGGCAACAATAACAATGGATGCATCGGGCGAGGAGCAAGGCCGGTCGGAGAGGGACCAGTGGTCCGACCTACCTACAAGGTCAGCTACGGGAGGGCGATAATGGTGGACGGGTGAGGAGAGGTCCAAGCTACGGCTGGAAGTCCGCTACAGCCTGGGGCTTGCCTGGCATAAGAACCGCTCAAACAAATTCAGCGTGGACTGGATTTTGAAAATGGTGCACAAACACAGCGCCTCTTGCACGTGTGCTTAATAAACTATTTCTGTACACTTGCTAATCATGGATATGTTTAGATATGACAATATTGGATTAGACTGTATGTGAGAAATAAATTTCACTGTGCGTTTATACATGTGACGATAAAAGCACCATTGAACCATTGTATCACAGAACATGTAATATAGAACAGTTCAGCACGGGAGCAGGCCCTTCAGCCCATCATACCCATGCCAAACATGATGCCAGGTTAAAGTAATCTCCTCTGTCCGCAGGGGACACATATCCCCTGCCTCCACCACCATCCCTGGCAGCGTGTTCCAGGTACCCAGCATCCTCTGCGTAACAAGCAGTTGGGCAATACATTGCCCCACTCATCTTCGAGTGGGTCCGTCAATTTAGTCACGCCCCTTTGGGATAATAACAATTTAATATTTTCAAATCAATGAGACTGAAACAGAAATTGCGGAGGCAGAGAAAGGTTGTCATGGGATACTGGAACAAGGCAGGAGAATGGGGTTGGGAGGCAGAGATAGATCGGCCATAATTGAAGGGCGGAGAAGACTTGATGGGCCGAATGGCCTAATTCTGTTCCTATCCCTTATGACCAGATGAGAAAGTGGCAATAGACTGCAAATAACAAAATAACCAGTCTGCATTTACCTCAGTTTATCATATTCTTCGGAGGTGGTCACCACCCGCTCATCGCCGACATATATCTCACAAAATGGCCGACAGGCATTGCGTTGTTTGTTAAATAGAGGAACTGGTGTCATCACAATGGACTTGATCAGGATGCATTTGTTATGTGGGATTATCGGTTCTTCTGCCATCATGTCGCACATGTATTCCACATACCTATGAAACACAAGGGGCAGGATACAAACACTGAGTGACATTGTGATAAACTACGAAGGGAGACAAAAATGCTAGAGAAACTCAGCGGATGAGGCAGCATCCATGGAGCGAAGGAAATAGGCAACGTTTCGGGTCAAGACCCTTCTTCGGACTACTGTGATAAACTACAGTCATCAACACAGGAAGGTGGTTCACTTTCTGACAATTTATGCATGGTCTGGAACACCAGCTTACTGAGTTTACCCAAGGTCTCGCTCATATTCAATAGCAATAATTATTACTGAAATTAAAAGAATGGTTTCAGGTATTTTGAACATTTGAAACATATAAGATTGTTAAGGGTTTGGACACGCTAGAGGCAGGAAACATGTTCCCGATGTTGGGGGAGTCCAGAACCAGGGGCCACAGTTCAAGAATAAGGAGTAAGCCATTTAGAACGGAGACAAGGAAACACTTTTTCTTGCAGAGAGTGGTGAGTCTGGTGAGGGCGGTGGTGGCAGGTTCTCTGGATGCTTTCAAGAGAGAGCTAGATAGAGCTCTTAAAAATAGCGGAGTCAGGGGATATGGGGAGAAGGCAGGAACGGGATACTGATTGAGGATGATCAGATATGATCACATTGAATGGCGGTGCTGGCTCGAAGGGCCGAATGGCCTACTCCTGCACCTATTGTCTATTGTATATAGTCTATTGTCTATTTCAATATAGCACACGGTCTTCACTTGTTTCCCTTTTATAACTAGAGGTGAAGTAAGACGAAGACTCACACTTGGAATTATTTGCTACACTTCCATTCCAAATCTCTATTTCCCTCGTCATCCAAGCTTCCTTACGTTTGCCTGTCTTGCCCTTCACTCCAACAGGGACATGCATATTTTGAGCTCTTGTCAGCACACTTTTAAAAACATCCCACTTTCCTGACGTTCCTTTTCCTGCAAGCAAAGGAACGCCAATCAACACGAGCGAGTCCCTCTCTCATACCCCCAACGTTGGCCTTACCCGAATTTAGCATTTTAACGCGCGGGCCCTCTCTGTCCCTATCCATAACTATCTTAAACCTAATCGAACAGTGATCACTGGTCCCAAAAAACTCCTCCACGAACACTTCATCCACTCGCACTTCCCAATTTCCAAAGACTAGATCAAGTGTTGCCCTCTTACACATGGGGACCTCTACATACTGCTGGAGTAAACTCTCCTGAACACTTTTGACAAATTGCACCCGGTCTAAACATTTTACACTATGATATTCCCAGTCTATATTGGGAAAGTTAAAATCCCCAACTACAACAACCTTATTTGACCTGCAGCTGTCTGCAATCTCCTGGCATGTTTGCTCTTCTAATTCCCGTTGACTATTCGGGGGTCTGTAGTACACCCCCGACAAGGTGATCATCCCTTTCTTGTTCCTCAGCTCTACCAATATAGCCTCACTAGACGAACCGTCTGTAATGCCACCTTGAACCACTGCCGTGACATCCTCCGTAAACAATAACACAACCTCTCCCCCCCCACCAGTCCACCCCCCACCCCCCCTCTTTTATCCTCACCTCTGTCTCTCCTGAAGCACCCGTACCCCGGAACTTTGATGTGCCAATCCTGCTCTTCTCTTAACCAGTCGCTCGTACCTATCCATGCCCTGAGGTAATCTGCCTTAACGCGTCAGGTCCCTTGCATTAAAATAAGTGCAATTCAAACCAACATTCCCTCCTCGCTCTCTGCCTTTTTCCACCGCCCCACCCTTGGTGCAACAGTGATAACCACCTTGTGCTCTCTTCAACATAGCAACAAACTGCAATCCTTCATTCAACTATGCCTGGTCAATGTCGATACAATACAATATGATAGAACTTCATCCCAGGAGGGAAATTGGTCTGCCAACTGTCATAAAACACAAGATACAGTAAATGGAAAACTAAAGTAACGAGTCAGTCTACCCCACGACAGAAGGGGGAGGAGTTGTACAGTTTGATAGCCACAGGGATGTTGCATCCATCATCCATCTTGGTGGAACCAGTCACACCCTCTTTACAAAGTCAACGTTACAAAGCCACCTCGCGCTTCACGCGCGTTTGATTTACGCCTTTTTGTAATAACGCACTTGTTCGTTTCATTCCAAAGCCCAATTTTACACACTAGTATTTTTTAAATGACCCGCTCAAATGTACACTAGGCAGCGTTGTTTGAGTTTAGTTCATTGTCGCGTGTACCGAGGTGCAGTGGAAAGCTTTTCTTTTGTGCTAACCAGTCAACGGAAAGAGAATACATGATTACAATCGAGCCATCCACAGCGTACAGATACACGATAAAGGGAATCACGTGAATAACAATACTACAAGGCAAAGTTCAGTAAAGTCCGATCATAGATCGCCCGAGGGTCTACAATGAGGTAGATAGTGCTCTCTAATTATTGGCAAGAAGGTTCAGTTTCCCGATAGCAGCTGGAAAAAACTGTCCCTGAATTTGGATGTGTGCGGTTTCATACTTGCCTGATGGGAGAGGGCGTATATGTTTAATTTATAGGTTTTTGAATTACAAGCCGGATTTTTCAAGAATGTAACTGCCGTGCAAAACGTGAGGTGCCTGTATTATGAATTTTAAAAGTGCGTACCTTTTGTGGGAAGCCCAGATACCGGGTGGTGACCTCTTCATACTGAACATGTACACGGCAGCTTCAGCCGTGGTGAAGAGGCGGCAAAAGCAGAGGAAGGAACAGACTACCACTGCGGATGCTGCTCGGCCATCCTGTGGTGAAAGATTTCAATCATACGTTCATGTCCATAAGTCATAGGAGAAGAAGCAGGCCATTTGGCCCATCAAGTCTACTCTACCATTCAATCATGGCTGGTCTATCTTTCCCTCTCAACCCCATTCTCCTGCCTTCTCCCCATAACCCTTGACATCCGTACCAATCAAGAATCCGTCAATCTCTGCATTCACGGGAGGTACGGAGGCACCGATACAGGCCCTTCGGCCCACCGAGTCTGCACTGACCAGTGATCCCCGCATATTAACACTAGCCTTCACACATTAGGGACAATTTACACTTATACCAAGCCAATTAACCTACAAACCTGTACGTTTTTGGTGTGTGGGAGGAAACCGAAGATCTGGGAAAAAACCTACGCAAGTCACGGGGAAAACGTACAAAGTTTATGTTTGTGAAAAACACCCAACTCTGTGTATCTGCTTTCTCCCTCAATTCAGAATGTTTTTCTCCTCCTTCAAGCACAGATTTTACGGGGGAAAAAACACTGTCCCACAAATGATAATGGATAAATCAAAGATTTTTTAATCTGCTCTTAAAGAAATATTTCACTGATTAGTTTAAATTGTTCTTAACCTTGAAAAAATATTTGGGAAACATTTATACAGCCATATCAGCTCATCAATCCAAAACATAACCATTATCCAATTGTCTCCTATGTATTCAAGGCTTTTTGGCTCCAAACCCGCCCAAATGTTCAAATCAAGACCTGTTTATAGGAACAACCTTTTCTGACAAGCCTTCAGTCGGAGCTTTACCAATATTAGCCCGTCCTCCTGTCCCAAATGAAATGAATGAAAATAATTTTCTATTCCTTTTGCACTTCTTAATAAAAATTACCTCTTAAGTAGTGTTGTTCCAACAAACAATTTACGATCTGATCGTGATACATATGGAAACAGACCCTTCGGCCCAACTAGCCCACACCGACCAACATGATCCATCTACACTAGTCCCATCTGCCTGCGTTTGGCCCATATCACTCCAAACCTGTCCTATCCATGTACCTGTCCAATTGTTTCTTCAACGTTGGGATAGTCCCAGCCTCCACTACTTCCTCTGGCAGCTTGTTCCGTACACCCACTACCCTTTGTGTGAATAGGTTACCCCTCAGATTCCTATTAAATCTTTCCCCCTTTACCTTAAACCTATGTCCTCTGATTCTCGATTCACCTACTCTGGTCAAGAGACTCTGTGCATCTACCTGATCTATTCCTCTCATGATTTCATACACTTCTATAAGATCCCCCTCATCCTCCTGTGCTCCAAGGAGTCCCAGCCTACTCAGCCTCTCCCTATAACATGGTGCCCAGAACTGAACACAATACTCTAAATGCGGCCTCACCAATGTCTTATATAACTGCAACATGACCTCCCATCTTCTATGCTCAATACGCTGACTGGCGAAGGCCAATGTGCCAAAAAATGATGCATCACAAATACAAGTTTTGTACTACTCACAAGGCAATGGACAACACAAATATTCTTTGTATCTTGCTTCAACCACAAGTGCATATTCTTGCAAATGTTGTACAGATTTTGCAGACTTGGGGCACGTCTCGTAGGCCAACCGCATTCCGAAACCTAGCATTACAAGAACAAAGAACATGCTTTAAACAAACCACTCCTGTGCTTTACTGAAACCATGCAGTATATCATGCAGTGAATGTAAATGTCACCACGTTAGATTAACTTTGTTCAGAAATTCAAAGATCTCATATATAGAAATAATTAACCTTAGTTGCTGGTTTATAACAAAGATAAGCACAAGCTAGTGGAGTAACTCAAAGATTACATCACAAAGAAATAAAGAACTCCATATGCTGGTTTATAACAAAGATCGGCACAAAGTGTTGGAGTAAATCAGCGGGTCAAGCAGCATCTGTGGAGAAAAAGGATAGGTTACGTTTTGGATCGGGACCCTACTTCAGAAGGCTTTCAACACAAAATATCACCTATAGTTTTTCTGCATAGTTGTTGCCTAACCCTCTGAGTTACTCCAGCACTTTGTGTCTATCTTACTGAGAGCTAGTGGAAACAATGGTTAAAATGGAGTTGTTTTGGTGGCAGTGCTGTTGTGCTGGGTACCTGGTGCATATCCATGTCGACAACTGGTGCTCACACAGCAGTAAATGCCCATGGCTCAGTATGTAGAGGCTGCCTGTGCAAGTTGGCATTCATCAGGTGACCTTGGGCAAGCGATGCCAACACTCAGTGGGTCAGGGCTGCCCCCTGGCTGGCGTGGTGAGTTCGGCCACTGCCGGGGACTGCCCCATGGACTGATCGACTGCGGGGGTTCTCTCTCATCACCTCCCTTCGGATGTAATGAAAGCTACTCCCTCCCCGTCTTCTGCTGGATACACAGCTCCATCCAGCTGTTAGTTTCTCCATGGTTTGAGCCTGAGACCAGGGAGAAATCTGCATGCAACAGGGAGCTGCAAAGCCAAGCGCGCGAGGCGAGACGAGAATATGCTGGAATTTTATGAATATCTGTACAGACAATACAATACAATACCGTTTATTGACATTTGAACCTCTAATGAAGTTCATACGAAATTTGGTTTCTGCAGTCATACGACAAGAAAATAACCTATCTTTTGGGACCCTTCTTTAGACTGAAGAAGAGTCCCAACCCAAAACGTCAAAGAACATACGTGTCCTTCATAAACATTTTTATGTTCTTGATCCATCATTGCGTATAAAAGATAGGAAAGCTCCAGCGTTAAACAATGACATAAATCCCTAAGGAATAAAAGTTCCTTGTATTGATTCTTCGCAGTTGGTAGCACTGCAAATATTCATTAAAATTCCAACATATAATTTTTAAGATATTTGAATTTGAAACTTTAATAACAGAGAATATAATAATAATAATAATAATAATAATCATATATTTTATTGTCATTGCACATCAGTGCAACGAGATATCCAGTTCCTTATGAAATGAAACTGGACAATGCCTATTAGTGCTGCAAGCTTTAAAAGTATTGTCATAGGCAGAGCAAATAACCCAGACAAGAGAAGTCTGAAGAAGGGTCTTGACCCGAAACGTCACCTATTCCTTCGCTCCATAGATGCTGCCTCAACCGCTGAGTTTCTCCAGCATTTTTGTCTATCTTCGATTTTTCTAACATCTGCAGTTCCTTCTTAAACACCCAGACAAGCGAGTTAATCTTCCTTTCTCACAGGTTTTAGTAGAATCAGGCCATTTGGCCCATAGTGTTTACTCTGCCATTCAATCCTGGCTGAACTCTGCCTCCTAATCCCATTCTCCTGCCTTCTCCCCATAACCCTTGACACCAGTTCTAATCTAGAATTTGTCTATCTCTGCCTTAAATATATCCACTGACTTGACCTCCACAGCCCTCTGTGGCAATGAGTTCCACAGATGAACTACCCTCTGACTAAAGAAGTTTCTCCTCACCTCCTTTCTAAAAGAGCGCCCTTTAATTCTGAGGCTATGACCTCTGGTCTTAGACTCTCCCACCAGTGGAAACATCCTTTCCACATCCACTCTATCTATGCCTTTCATTATTCTGTAAGTTTCAATGAGATCTCCACTCAACCCTCTAAACTCCAGCGAGTACAGGCCCAGTGCTGTCAAACGCTCATCATAGACTCACCCACTCCTTCCTGGAATCATTCCTGTAAACCTCCTCTGGACCCTCTCCAGAGCCAGCACATCCGTCCTCAGATATCGGGCCCAGATTTGTTCATAGTATTCCAAATGCGGCCTAACCAGCGCCTTACAGAGCTCCAGCATTACATCACTGTTTTTGTATTCCAGTCCTCTTGATATAAATGCTAGCATTGAATTTGCCTTCCTTACCACTGATTAGACTTGCAAATTAGCTTTTTTTGGAGTCCTGCACCAGCACTCCCAAGTCCCTCCTCAATTTCAACATTAAAGCAAATAATGCTTCAAAAAATAATCTTCACTGCTAATACCCTCGAAGGTCGACAGAACAGTTTCCAAGTTCAAGAGCAAGCAACAGTAAACCTATTAATAAAACCAAAGGCATAAATATCATTTTTTTCTCTAAACAGGGAGCCAACAGATATCTAGAAGTGATTATAATAGGGGGACATTCACTGAAATGGTTTCAGGCTGAATTTGTGATAAGAATTAAAATTGCATTTCTATTATACCATTTTATTCAAATCCAAAACAACATTTGAGATATTTTATGTCCATAGATTCTGATACAGAATTCTTAATTATAAAGATTTCTCCTTTGCATTCATTACATTACACATACCCTGTCGCTAAGCAGTCATTTTAATTTTGATTCACAAAAGATTTGATGGATGCATCATTGAAAACAAAAAAAGGGGGGGGTTTGAGGTTGGATACAGAAAAACAAAGTTAGATAACTAGCAGTAGAAACAAAGAACGGCAGACACTGGTTTATACCAAAGATGGACACAAAGTGCTGGAGTAACTCAGCGGGTCAGGCAGCATCTCTAAAGAAAAAGGATGGGTGACGTTTCTGGTCGGGTCGGGATCCTTCTGCATTCCCAAGCTGCAGAAGGGTCCTGGCCCGATCGGAAACGTCACTCACCCTTTTCCTCCACTGACTTATTCCAGCACTTTAGTGTCTATCTTGGGTAATAAGTACTTTTTCTCTCCTCCCACCTCCAGGAATGCCCACAACAGGTCAGTGGATACGATTTAGCCGCCAAGTGTTGAACATTTTTCAACGTGCAGCTAGTCGATTGTTCTATTATTCATTAACTTGAGCAACAAAATATAAAGAAAACCCCACAGCCAAGGGTCTCGACCCGAAACGTTGCCTATTTCCTTCGCTCCATAGATGCTGCCTCACCTGCTGAGTTCCTCCAGCATTTTTGTCTGCCACCAAAGGAGGAAGGCAACTTTAAATTTGCTCGAAGATAGACACAAAATGCTGGAGTAACTCATAGGGACAGGCAGCATCTCTGGAGAGAAGGAATGGGTGACGTCACCCATTCGTTCTCTCCAGAGATGCTGCCTGTCCCGCTGAGTAAAACCCCTGTCCCACGGTACGAGTTCATTCCAAGAGCTCTCCCGAGTATGCCCTGATTCGAACTTGGAGATTTATGGTAATGGCCGCTCGTCGGTACTCGGGGCTCTCGTGGACATTTTTCAACATGTTGAAAAATCTACACAAATCTTCCCAAGCTTACCTGCCGTTAGCGAGTCTTCCCGATTACCTGCCGTTAGCATTACGAGCCTCTAAGAGACGTCCCCGAGCTCCGACATATCTGCTACGTTCATTCTCCGTGCTTACCACGAGTTGGAAAGTTTTTTTAACTCGGGAGCGCTCTTGAATGAACTCGTACCGTGGGACAGGTCTTTTACTCCAGCATTTTGTGTCTATCTTCGGTGTAAACCAGCATCTGCAGTTCCTTCCTACACACACTTTAATCATATTCATAATCATTTGCATTCACATTTATGACACATACCCTGTTATGGAATCTGGATGATCTGTACGAGCGCTGAGAGAGATTATAAACAGCATAATGACCTGGATGCCGGGAATCTAGAAACAACCTGACATCTTCAATGTTATTCTTGATGGCCGACTCCACACCCTCAGCTGGAAACGACATAACTGTGGGAAAAGTTGAGACATTTTACAAATACTTGGCACCAAACTGCAGGGCTTGTGAATTGCAAATGATTTAAATGACACCAGAACTTATTAATCACATTACTGACTAGCACTCCATGGTGGCCATATTATCCTCTGTGGAAAACATTTATGCAAAAATTGTAATTAGAATGTCGACTCTATAATTACTGCTCCATTTTCTTTTGAGATTGTTCAGAATATACTTGCTGTAAATCACCCACTGATGGCAGCTTTGCCAAATTTTAATTGCAGTAATTGTGTGTTTTCAGAAGCATTTTCCGCAAAGTTTTTCTCAAATGGGCATGAGGGCATAAGTCATAGGAGCAGAATTAGGCCATTCGTCCCATCACGTCTGCCATTCAATCATGGCTGATTTATCTGTCCCCCCCTAACCCCAATCTCCTGCCTTCCCCCCATAACCTCTGACACCCGTATTAATCAAGAATCGACCTATCTCTACCTTAAAAATATTCACTGACTTTGCCTCCACAGCCTTCCGAGTCAAAGAATTACACAGATTCACCATCCTCTGACTAAAGAAATTCCCCTCCCCATCTTCTCCCTAAAGACATTCATTAATTCGGAGGCTACGACCTCTTGTCCCAGGCTCTCCCATTAGTGGAAACATCCTCTCCACATCCACTCCATCCAAGCCTTTCACTATTCGGAAAGTTTCAACGAGATCCTCCCTCATCATAAGATCATGTGACAGGAGTAGAATTAGGCCATTCGGCCCATCAAGTGTACCCCCCCCCCCCCCCATTGTATCGTGGCTGATCGATCTCTCCCTTCGAATCCCATTCTCCTACCTTCTCTCCATAACCCCTGACACCCATCCTAATCATGAATCTATCTATCTCTGCCTTAAAAATATCCATTGACTTGGCCTCCACAGCCTTCTGTGGCAATGAATTCCACAGATTCACCACCCTTCATCCTTCTAAACACTGGCGAGTACAGGCCCAGTGCCATCAAATGTTCCATCGTATGTTAACCTACTCATCCCCGAGATCATTCTTGAAAACCTTGCTCGATAAATGCTTGCGGCTCATGTTAGATCAACATTTCATGAATCGCGCAAAAATGGAAGCGATCTCATCGAGACTTCAGATTTAACTTCCAACGTCAATCGGAGTTGTTGCAAACACACTGATAAGTGGAAGTATTTGCTTCAAGAGTCAAGAGGGTTTTATCTTCATCCTTCCCGAAACGGACAATAAAATTCTTACTTGCAGCAGCGGAATAACAGGTTTGCAATTACAGTACAATGGATAATATAACAAACAACATTAAAAAGTTCAATAAATTAAAGAAACAACATTACGCAGAAACAAAACAAGGTCCAAAGTCTATCGTGGAACCTTGGCAGCTCGTAGTTCAGAGTTTAGTTGGAGTCCTTAGTGTTCAATAGTCTGATGGTTGTTGGGAAGCAGCCACTCCTAGATCTTACAGTTTTTAGACTCATTTTCCTTCTTCCTGAGGGTAGGAATGAAGTGAGAGCATTGTCTGGGTTGCATAGGTCCTTGATGATGCTGGCTGTCTTTTTGAGACAGCGCCTTTATAGATCCCTTTGATGGCGGGGAAGTTAGTACCCGTGATGGACCGGGCAGAGTTCTCCACATAATATCCAGAATATCAAATTTTGGGAGAGCTTGACGTCCCAACAAGCACATGGATAAAAAAGGTTTTTGAGGAATATGGGCCAAATGCAGGCAGGTGGGACTAGTGTACATGGGGCATCTCCATCGGCATGAGCTAGTTGGGCCAAAGGGCCTGTTTCCGTGCTTACATAGAAACATAGACAATAGGTGCAGGAGTAGGCCGTTCGGCCCTTCGAGCCAGCACCGCCATTCAATGTGATCATGGCTGATCATCCACAATCAGTACCCCGTTCCTGCCTTCTCCCCGCATCCCTTGATTCCGCTAGCCCTAAGAGCTCTCTCTAACTCTCTTTTGAATGCATTCAGTAAATCGGCCTCCACTGCCTTCTGAGGCAGAGAATTCCACAAATTCCCAACTCTCCGGATGAAAATGTTTTTCCTCATCTCAGTCCTAAATGGCCT
Organism: Leucoraja erinaceus; assembly: GCF_028641065.1. Taxonomy (NCBI): domain Eukaryota; kingdom Metazoa; phylum Chordata; class Chondrichthyes; order Rajiformes; family Rajidae; genus Leucoraja; species Leucoraja erinaceus. Next base: position 17,206,052 of record NC_073379.1, on the reverse strand, counting down.
ACGACTTATTCTTAAACTGTGGACCCTGGTTCTGGATTCCCCCAACATCGGGAACATGTTTCCTGCATCTAGCCTGTCCAATCCCATAATAATTGTATATGTTTCTATAAGATTCCCTCTCATCCTTCTATATTCCAGTGAATACAGCTGTATGACACTCTGTTGTTTCCTGAATATATCAATTCAATTCAATTCAACTTTAATGTCGTCGCACAAATACAAGTATGAGTACAACAAAATGCAGTTTTGCGTCAGTCCGTAGTAGTTGTACATAAAGAAAACAAAAAAAATAGAAAGAGAGAAGATACAGAATAATCAAGAAATACAGAATAATTAAACAATGAGGACGGAGGGACCAGACAAATCTATCGGCGGGACTCCGAGTTCAGCAATGTGATTGTGTTGTTGTAGAAGCTATTCCTCATCCTACTAGTACGTGACCTGAGGCTCCTGTACCGCCTCCCTGATGGGAGGAGGGCAAACAGTCCATGGTTGGGGTGTGAGGGGTCTTTGATGATCTTCCCAGCCCGTCTCAGACACCGTTTTCGGTGGAGGGCATCCATGGCAGGGAGCGGGGCACCGATGATGTGCTGCGCGGTTTTCACCGCCCGTTGTAGTGCCTTCCTGTCCGCAGCAGTGCAGCTGCTGTACCATACCGTGAAGCAGGTGGTCAGGATACTCTCTATGGTACAGCGGTAAAAGTTGGTCAGGACCCGGGGGGACAGGTGGGCTTTCTTGAGCCTCCTCAGGAAGTAAAGGCGCTGCTGTGCCTTTTTGATCAGCTTGGAGGTGTTGAGGGACCAGGACAAATCCTCCGAGATATGTACTCCGAGGAATTTATAGCTGGAGACGCGCTCCACCTCAGTCCCGTTTATGTGGATGGGGGTATGACTGCCTCCTCTGGTCTGCCTGAAGTCAACAATAATCTCCTTTGTCTTTTTGGAGTTGAGGACGAGGTTATTGTTGGCACACCAGGCTGTCAGGTGCTGGATCTCCTCCCTGTAGGCTGACTCATCGTTGTCGCTGATCAGTCCTACTACCGTGGTATCGTCAGCAAACTTAATAATGGCGTTGGATCCGTACTTTGGGATGCAGTCGTGGGTGAAGAGGGAGTAGAGGAGAGGGCTGAGCACACAGCCCTGTGGCACTCCGGTGTTCAGTGTTATAGTGGAGGAGGTGAGGTTATTGACCCTAACAGACTGTGGTCTGTTAGTGAGGAAGTCCAGTGTCCAGTTGCAGAGGAAGGTGGAGATGCCAAGTCCACTGAGTTTGGTGATCAAGCTGGTAGGGATGACGGTGAACCTTGAAAAGCTCAATAAATGTTTATTGGAATACACCAGACATACATTGAGTCTGGGTCATGAACAAGTAACTCTCAGTTAAAGGTTAGCTTTTGTGGTTAAAGTAAATTCTATTGTTGGAAGCAGTTAATGAAACAATTAGTCACTGAAAGTGAAAGGATCGCTGACTCACCGGCTATTCTAGAGGTTACGTACGAAATGTCCAAATCTCCTTTCGCATAACTGATGAAAAAGGCACAAAAGCACTGCATTAGAATAGAATTGCAAAATAAAAAAATATTTAACTTAACCAGTAAACAGGAAGGGCAAAGTGAAGAACGAGGCATTCATGCACTGGTCTGGATTGCAAAAGGTGGAAGATTAAAATCAACGCCTGAGGTAATCATTGCTTTCACAGAGGGTAAGTTTGTACTGAGAAACAGAACGAAATACAATGAGCCAGACATTAATATAAATAAAGGGCGTTTGGCAGTCTGAAGGGTCTCGACCCGAAACGTCACCCATTCCTTATCTCCAGAGATGCTGCCTGTGCTGAGTTACTCCAGCATTTTGTGTCTAACTTCGGTTTGAACCAGCATCTGTGGTTCCTTCCTACAACATTAATGTTAATGTCTGGGAAATTAATACCCAAAGGTCAGCTATCGTCATTGTCACAAACCATTCACCATGTCATGTTTGTGCTACCTCTTATTGAAGCAGTCCAGTAGTCCTACTCCCCTGTATTTCTGTTATCAAAATTACCACTAAAGTTATTTCCATCAGAGTTTCAAGCAACACACGCGTGGAACAGATACTGCTTCACAACCCCAGTGATTCATGTTTAATTCTGACCTCCAGTGCTATCTGTGTGGAGTGTGCATGTTCGGACACATCTCAGAAATGTGCAGGTTACCAGAATAATTGCCCATTGTAAATTGTCGCTCGTGATAAGAACTTGGTGAGCATAGTTATAGGCTCTGAAGAAGGGTCTCGACACGAAACGTCACCTATTCCTTTGCTACATCGATGCTGCCTCACCCGCTGAGTTTCTCCCACTTTTTTGTCTACCTTATAGTGATAGGCAATGTTTTTATTTGACATAAAGGTGCCAGCATAGAACAATTAAAAAGAAAGCCACATTAGTCAACTATTCTTTTCCATCAACATACCCCCATCTTATGTGCTGAGTTTAGAGTTACAGCGTGGAAACAGGCACCGACCCACCAAGTCCGCGTCAACCTGTGATCATCCATACACTAGTTCTATCCAACACATTAGGGACAATTTACAGAAGCCAATTAACCCACAAATCTGCATGTCTTTGGAGTGTGGGAGGAACCCGGAGCACCTGGAGAAAACCCACGCAGTCACAGAGAGGACGTACAAACTCCACACAGACAGCACCCACAGTCAGGATCATACTCGGGTCTCTGACTGTAATCAGCAACTCTACCACTGCGCCACTCCGATTTTGTGACCAAACAACTTCTAATTTAATAAACAAATAACCACAATGTATAAAATCAACAATTTTAAAAACATGAAAAACTAGTTTATACCGGCACATATCATTATCCATCAGCATTCATTTATTTTCATTCTTTTCCTTTAAAATGTTCTCATGTTACAGTAAAGTTGGGATCGTACAATTACACAAACCAGAGCTTCAAATTTTAAAACCTCAAAAGTAGAGAAAAAAATAAAGCACTGGTTATAAAGAAAATCAGCGAGAGAATGGGGTTACTCGGGAATTCAGCTTTGATTACATGAGCTGAAATAGCTTTCTTCAATGTTGTAAGGACATTTGTAAATTTCCCCCACGTCAAGACACAATATGGGGCAGCGGTAGTGTTGTTGCCTGAAGGGCCTGTCCCACTTACGCAATTTTTTCTGGCGACTGCTGGCACCCGTCATTGTCGCAGCAGGTCGCCGAAAATTTTCAACGTTGAAAATCCAGTGGCGACCAGAAAAAGGCACAATTTTTTGGGCAACTACTCGCAACATGTCGCCTGTATGGCGTGGTGACGCCTTTTTGGTCGTCCTTTTTCTGGTCGCCGCTTGATTTTCAACATGTTGAAAATTATTGGCCTACTGCTGCAACTAATGACGGGTACAGAGAGTCGGCGAGAAAATCAAGTGGGACAGACCCTTTACAGAGCCCAAGACCCGGGTTTGATCCTGACTACGGGTGCTGTCTGTACGGACTCTGTACTTTCTCCCCGTGACCTGCGTGGGTTTTCTCTGGGTACTCCGGTTTCCTCCCACACTCCAAAGACACTTTAGTTTGCCGGGATCGATGGTCGGCGGGGACTCGGTGGGCTGAAGGGCCTGCTTCCGCGCTGTATCTCTAAACTAGGCTAAATAACTGGAAGTAATAAAAATAATTCATATTAAGACCTAAAGTAATTAAAAAGGATATATTCATCATAAAACTAGACTAAGTGGGACCCGTTGGGTCCCAGCATCACACGGGAGGGCTGGTCACCGACGCAATATTCCACCTCTCCACCAATTCCTATACTGCTCACCAGTGGGTGGGGGCTGTCTGTTGCGCTAGTATGGGTGTTGCGGGCCGAAGGTACTGGTTTCCAGAGGGCTAGTATAGACATTGTAGGCCGTATGGATGCTTGGGCAGGTATCCAACTATCCCGACAACCAAAATTCATTTTGTGAACACAAACTTGTTAAAAAAGGCGAGGCAAACAATTGGGCTGCAGACACCCGACAACCAAAATTCATTTTGTGAACATAAACATGTTAAAAAGGGCTGCAGCCGCTTTACGTTCGTATCGAGGGGACTCACCATGGAGTAGACGTGCGTTCAGTGTTATTCGCAGCTCAGTCTCTTCCAGACCCTCTCGCTTCCTAGGTCTGGCAGAGAATGAGTGAGGCACAACACTTCCTGGTTTTATTGTCCCTCCCCCTGCCTCCAGCGGGGGCAGCAGAGAGAATGGGGAATTTTGTAAAAGCATTAATATCTCTCATTTTTCATCGACGGAAAAAATCCTCTGCACTCATACGGCGGAGAGGGGCTCTGAGCGAGGTGACCAAAAATAACGGCCGTAGGTGGCGGCGTTCTCTCGGAAATCGCAGCACAGTCGGCCAAAAGCGGTCAAGATCAGAGATTTAGTAATATAGATAGTTCCTCCATGTAAACTGTGACGTAGATTAACACAGTGATATTTCACCAACAAGGAATTTTCCCAATCTGGTCAAAAATACCAATTCCATGCCTAATGAATAGCAAATGAGCACAAGGAAATATAATAAACTATTCTCTATCCACAGCACCTGATTTGTTGAGAATTCCCAATATTTCCCAATACTTTCCATTTTATTTCAACTTTGAAAAGACACATGTTCAAACTTGTTAAAAATAAACTAAATCCTGGCAAAATGAGTTGCAAACATTTCCCATAAGTTAGGTCTTTATTCTCTGGAGCGCAGAAGGTTAAGGGGGGGACTTAGAAACATAGAAACATAGAAATTAGGTGCAGGAGTAGGCCATTCGGCCCTTCGAGCCTGCACCGCCATTCAATATGATCATGGCTGATCATCCAATTCAGTATCCCATACCTGTCTTCTCTCCATACCCCCTGATCCCCTTAGCCACAAGGGCCACATCTAACTCCCTCTTAAATATAGCCAATGAACTGGCCTCAACTACCCTCTGTGGCAGAGAGTTCCTGAGATTCACCACTCTCTGTGTGAAAAAAAGTTCTTCTCATCTCAGTTTTAAAGGATTTCCCCCTTATCCTTAAGCTGTGACCCCTTGTCCTGGACTTCCCTAACATCGGGAACAATCTTCCTGCAACTAGCATGTCCAAGGTGACCTACTTGATAGAGGTCTTTAAAATGATGAAAGGGATAGACAGAGTTGATGTGGATCAGCTTTTCCCTTTGAGAATAGGGAAGATTCAAACAAGAGACATAACTTCAGAATTAAGGGACAGAAGTTTAGGGGTAACATGAGGGGGAACTTCTTTACTCAGAGAGTGGTAGCGATGTGGAATGAGCTTCCAGTGGAAGTGGTGGAGGCAGGTTCGTTGGTATCATTTAAAAATAAATTGGATAGGCATATGGAAGAGAAGGGAGTGGAGGGTTATGGTATGATTGCAGGCAGGTGGGACTAAGGGGAAAAAAGTTGTTTCGGCACGGACTTGTAGGGCCGAGATGGCCTGTTTCCGTGCTGTAATTGTTATTATATGGTTATAACAACTATACTTTTCTGTCCTGGGCCTTCTCCATTATCAGAGTAAGGCCCAGCACAAATTGGAGGAACAACACCTCATAGTTCGTTTGGGCAGCTTACACCCCAGCGGTATGAATATTGACTTCTCTAACTTCAAGTAATCTTTAAGTAAGTAAGTAATTTTTATTTACATAGCACTTTTAAATCAAATCACGTTGAAGCCAAAGTGCTTTACAGAGAAGAAATTAGTTACCATACATCCATATAAAATAGAACACACTATAGAGTTTAACATGAAATGTCCCTCCACAGCAGAATCAAAATTTTTCACTGGGAGGGAAGGCACCAAAAAGTCCAGTCCTCCTCCACTTAGTTCACCCGAGGTTGGGGCCTACCCTCTCTCTCCATCCCTCCCCCCTTACCAATTCTCCAACCTGTCTGACTGTCTAATTTACATTTAACTCTGTATGCTTTGTTGTCACCTTCTCCTAACTAACAATGATCTATTCTACATTTTCCTTGATCTATATCGCCTTTGTCCTGTTTTCACATCTGATATTTCCTTATCTCTGTGTCTCACTCTCCCCTGATTCAGTCTGAAGGTCTCGACCCAAAACGTCACCCATTCCTTCTATCCAGAGATGCCGCCTGTCCCGCTGATTTACTCAGGAATTGTGTGGTTATTTTCTACTAAACTATATATTAATACAATTAATATCAATACAATTAGTTATTATAGTAATTAGATCAAAAACAAAATTGCACCAAGAAATCAATATATCTAAAAGAGTTAAATAACTTTGTGCAATTTATTACTTCACATCACCTCACAAGAGTGAATTGGGGACTTGATGTTGAGATTGAGGAAGGGACTGGATCATGTCACTGAGGGCTGTATCTGTAAATACTAAAACGTGTGATTTTACTTTAGTTCAATTTAGTTTATTGCCACGTGTACCGATGAAAAGCGTTTGTTGCGTGCTATCCAGTCAGGTGAAAGACAAAACAAATACATGATTGCAATCGAGCCATTTACAGTGTATAGGTACACGATAAGGGAATAACATTTAGTGCAATGTAAAGCCAGCAAAGTCCGATCAAGGATAGTCTGAGGCTCACCAAAGAGGTAGATAGTAGTTCAGCATTGCTCTCTGGTTGTGGTAGGATGGTTCAGTTGATTGATAACAGCAGGGAAGAAACTGTCTCTGAATTTGGAGGTGTGTGTTTTCAAGTGTAAATCGACATGCAACCAACATCCACAGACAGAGTCACTCCATTCCCCTGTCTCAACATCTGTGAAGTCAGCCTCGTAGACTAACCAAAGTTAAATGAAAACAATGAGTAAAAGGCACTGGATCTGGCCCACTGCTAAAGTCAATGCCCCTACACTGGATCCAGATGTGTTTGGCCAAAAGCAAAGGCACTCAGTATCCTGGCTGTAGCAACAACTGGGCCTCATGCAGCATTATCCTAACCACGGGGAGACACTGATAGAGCAGGACTTTATCCCTGCTCAATACTGGAAGCAAATAAAGTTTTTAAATAGCTCGGATGGGAAGATATTTAAGTATTAGAACTGATATAAATAATGGAAAAAAAATGCAAAATGCATTAAAAGGGCAGCATGGTGGCGCAGCTGCTGCCTTGCAGCGCCAGAGACCCGGGTTCGATCCTGCCCAAGGGTACTGCATGCACGGAATTTGTACGTTCTCCCCGTGACTCCATAGGTTTTCTCCGGGTGCTCTAGTTTCCTCCCACGCTCCAAAGACATACAGGTTTGTAGGCTAATTGGCTCGGGAAAAGAGTAAATTATCCCCAGTGTGTGTAGGATAGCATAAGTGTGCGGGGATGGCAGGTCAGCATGGGACTGTTTCCACGCTGTCTAAATTAAACTAAACTAAAACACTTGGAAGTCATGATCATTTAAATAATTAAAAAGAAAGATGATCTTCCCAAATGTGCATACTGCCAATCCCCATGTAAATGAACTGGATCACTGTCAGAACACCAGGTGCTTGTGCTCCTCCACTGCACTCTATACAGCCACAAGAGAAGTGGCATCTGATACTCAAATAGCAGGCTCTACGGCCCAACTTGACCACACTGACCAAGATGCCTAAACAAATTCCTCCCAGCTCCCATTTCAATAGCAATCATCCTGCTGTAAAACAGAATCACAGTTGCAGTTTTGTTTATTGTCATGTGTACCGAGGTACAGTGAAAAGCTTTTTGTTGCGTGCTATCCAGTCAGCAGAAAGACAACTACATGATTACAATCAAGCCATTCACAGTGTATAGATACATGATAAGGGAATAACGTTTAGTGCAAGGTAAAGCCAGCAAAGTCCAATCAAGGATAGTCCGAGGGTCACCAATGAGGTAGATAGCAGTTCAGCACTGCTCTCTGGTTGTGGTAGGATGATTCAGTTGCCAGAGAACAGCGGGGAATAAACTGTCCATGAATCTGGATGTAACTTAAAGCGTTTAAGGTTGCAACCTTTAAGAAAGCAACATGCAAAACTATCTAATCTGAATTCCACAGCAAACTGACAAAAGATGAGCAAAACCTAGATTGTTATAAGCCTTAACAGCACACAGAAGAACCAAATGTATTTACCTGGGATTGCTATGGGAAGCAGAGAGATGTTGAAAAAGAAAGAAATTGAGCAATGAATACTCAAAATAACAGTGACAAACAGCAACATTCTTAATGGGAAATAAAACTGATTATAAGTGCACGCAAATTATTAATAAAACATTCTCTGTGAAATCCCACGCAAAGACATGCAAAGTAAAAAAGGAAATGCAAGTGGCATAATTGGCAGCCCAGCCAAATTGGCATTTATTTGAAACAAAACTATTTTCTGCATTGTTGATTGAAAACTCAAAATTCTAGCGAAAGGCATCTTCATTAAATGGGTTGTCAATGAACTAAGAAAACAAATGGAGACTTGGCTGCTGCGCCAGCTGACTAACAACTAACACAATGCCTCTACTGTTAGGTCTGTGCTTCTTGCTAATACCAATGGATGAGAGCAGAAAGAATATTCAGAAAGAAAAAGAGGGGGTGGGAGAAACTAAACTCCAATCTATTGCCATCTCTCTCGCTTTTCTTATGCGCCCACACACATTTTCGTGTAATTTCTAATATATATCTCTGCTTGCAGTTCAAGAAACGGGGCAAGAGAGTGCAACGTAACTTGGCATTATTGTTTTCTTTTGTGGGCTAAATTTTAAACTAATGGATTAAATGTTTATATGGTACAAGTAACGTATATTTCTGTCGTTCTTCCTCCATTTTTTTGGGGGGGGTCTCTAAAATCTGTGGTCTCAACAATATCCAAAAAATGGTGGAAGAGAGCGTCGAACCACTGACCACAGATTACATAGAAATCATAAGATCATAACTAATAGGAGTAGAATTCGGCCCATCAAGTCTACTCTGCCATTCAATCATGACTGATCTATCTCTCCCTCCTAACCCCATTCTCCTGCCTTCTCCCCAAAACCCGAGACAAATAACCATATAATCCAAAAAAAAAAATGAAGTAGGCAAAATATGACAGCTCTTGTTTGAGTTTAGTTTATTGTCACGTGTACCGAGGTACAGTGAAAAAAACTGTTGTTGCATGTTAACCTGTCAGTGGAAAGACAATACACAATTACAATTGAGCCATCCACAGTCTACAGATACATGATAAGGGGAATAACGTGAATAACATTAGTGCTATAAAGTTTATAAAGTACGGTCAAAGATAGTCCGAGTTGTTGGTAGGATGACATAAAAAGCCAGAGGAACTCAGCGGGACAGGCAGCATCTCTGGAGAAAAGGAATAAGTAGCGTTTCGGGTCAAGACCCTTCTTCAGACTGAGAGTCAGGGGAAAGGGAAACGAGAGATATAGACGGTGATACAGAGAGATATGGAGCAAATGAATGAAAGATATGCAAAAAAAGTAACAATGATCAAGTAAACGTGGAACCCACAATGGTCTGTGGTAACGAGTTTGGGTTAAAACATGCTCATGGAGTGGGAGAGCTGGAGGAATCACAGGCGGTGCAGCAAGAGAACTCTTGCCAGAGAGAGTTCAGTTGCCTGATAACAGCTGGGAAGAAATCCTGAATCTATAGGTGTGTATTTTCATACTTCTATATCTTTAACCTGCTGGGAGAGGAGAGAAGAGGAAGCGTCTGGGGTGGGATTGGTCCTTGATGATGCTGCTGGCCTTGCCGAGGCAGCGTGAGGTGTAGATGAAGTCAATGGATGGGAGGTTTGTTTGTGTGATAGCCTGGGCTGGAGCCTTGGATGGAGCTGTTGTCCCTGCGGCCCTGCACTGGAAGTATGCGTTATCATACTTCCCTTTAGAGACACAAAAAATAGGTTCAGGAGTGGAGTGGGAGATTGCAACCTTCACGTGGTCCGCCCTGTTTCGACTGATAGCCCTGTCCCACGGTGCGAGTTCATTCCAAGAGCTCTCCGGAGTTTTAAAAAAATCAAACTCGTGGTAAGCGTGGAGAATAAACGTAGCGGGTACGTCCGATATCGGGGACGTCTCTTAGCGCTAACGGCAGGTACTGGGGAAGACTCGCTAATGGCAGGTAAGCGCGGGAAGACTCATGGAGATTTTTCAACATGATAAAAAATATCCACAAATGCCCCGAGAGCTCCCCACAAGAGCTCGCTTACACCAAATATAAACAATTTTACATTTGTCCGTTTCTCTCCAGAAGCTGGTAAATCCAAATCCAGACATATATTGAAAGTTGAGTGTTGTTTTCCACATATAGATGCGGTGTCTGTAGAAGTCGTGCCTGCGCACCTGAGGTATGTCCCTTCGAATTGGCACCATAATCATACCCTTGTCCATGGATATTTTCAACATTCAGCCCTAATGTTTCTTCATATTTTTTTATATTCCCTCTCCCTCTCGCCCTCTCCCTACCTCCCTCTTTCCCCCTCCCTTTCCCATCTCTCCTTTTCCCCCTCCCCCTCGCTCTTTTTCTCTCGTTCTCTCTCTCCCTTCCTCTTGCCCTCCCACCCTCCCTTTCTCTCCCCCCCTCTCCCTTTCTCTCCCTCTATCCTTCTCCCTCTCCCTCCACCTCCCTCTTATTTCTTCTCTCTTCCCATCTCTCACACTATCTCTCCCATCCTTTCTCTCTCCTCTCACCTCCCCTCTCTCTCTATCTCCCTCTCCCAGCTCTCTCCCTTTCTACCCCCACTCCCTCTCTCCCCACTCCCCTCTCTCTCCCCCTCTCTCTCACCCACTCTTCCTCTCACCCCTCTTTGCCCCCCCCCTCTCTCTCTCTCTCTCCCACCCTCCCTTTCCAGGTGGGCTGTTGCAATGTCCACCCACAAGACCCTTCTCACAACCTCACTGGACACACATAATTTTATACTCATCAGGAAGGTTATCACTCGTCCTCCGGCGCTCTGAAGTAAACGGCCGCAGTCTATCCAACCACTCCATATAACTCAAGCCCACAAGCCCTGGTAACACCCTGGTGAATCCAAGTTGCACCCTTTCTGATAAATGCCACACTTCCTGTAACTGGGTGAGCAGACGTCATACAGTTCTCCAAGTGTAGTCTGGCTACCGACGTGTACAGCTGCATCATGAGGTGACCTCAGCGTAAACAGTATAAATAAACACTACCGATTTTGTAAAAATTCATTAAAAATTATAATAATTGCTGTTCTCTGTAGAACCTGCAATGTGGTGTTACATATATATTGCAATGTGTTGTGTGTACTTGACGAGCCGAGAGTAGATTACTCTAGTGTGGTGCCCCCTTAGGCGAGTAATTGGTCCAATAGGCTTAAAGCTGGCCCTGCTCCCCACAACCCCCGACACCTGTAATACTTGTCAATTTGCACCTTAAAAATATCCACTGACGGCCTCCACAGCTTTCTGTGGCAATGAATTCCACAGATTCACCACCCACTGAGAAAAGAAATTCCTCCTCATCTCCTTCCTTCAGCACGTACTTTTGTTCTGAGGCTATGGCCTCTGGTCCTGAACTCTACCACCAGTGGAAACATCCTCTCCTCATCCACTCTACCCATGCCTTTCACGATTTGGTAAGGTTTCCATGAGGTCCCCTCCTCGTCCTTTTAAACTCCAGCGAGTACAGGCCCAGTGCCATCAAACGTTCATCATTCCTGCGATCATTCTCGTAAACCTCCTAGCACATTCTTCCCCAAATATGGGGCCCAAAACTGCTCACAATACTCCAAATGTGATCTGACCAGTGCCTTATAAAGCCTCAGCATGACCTCCCTGTTTTTATGTTCTCGTCCTTGAAATAAATGCTCGGATACACTCTGAACACCAGCGCCCGTTTTGCTCAGTATTCATCTTCACTTACTTGGCAACTGACTGGATCATCTTTGAGGATGTATCCTTGATGTTCGTCAGGAACCTCTCCGTGCCTCCTTTGAGTATGTCAAACAACCCTCCCTGGTGTGACACGTCATTTTCAACACCTGAGGAACACAGTTAACAAGAAATTCATAAGCATTCGGACTTAATCAGGCTCAGTGCAGCATGGTGGTGCAGCGGTAGAGTTGCTGCCTTACTATAGTCACTTACATTTCATTATTATTCTAATGCAATTGACACTTTTAATGCCTTGTACATGCATCTTTTGATTGGTGGCAGACCACTTTCCCTCTGGGATAAATAAAGTTGTATTGTATTGTATCATTACAGCGCCAGAGACCCGGGTTCGATCCTGACTATGGGTGTTTGTCTGTACAAAGTTTGTATGTTCTCCCCGTGACCTGCGTGGGTTTTCTCCGGGTGCTCCGGTTTCCTCCCACACTCCAAAGACATATAGGTTTGTAGGCTAATTGGCTTGGTAAAATTGTAAATTGTCCCTAGTGGGTGTAGGATAGTGTTAATACGCAGGGATCACTGGTCAGTGTGGACTTAGTGGGCTGAAGGGTCTGTTTCTGCGCTGTATCTCTAAACTAAACTAAACTTAATTCCCCCTCGTCACAAATTCCCCAAACTTATTTTATTCGCATAAAAGGCCTGGGATTATTTTTCCCATGTTTTTTTTAAGGCAGTATATTCAATTAACCATGTCTAGGAAGGAACTGCAGGTGCTGCTTTACACCGAAGATAGACACAAAATACTGGAGTAACTCAGTGGGACAGGCAGCATTTCTGGAGAGAAGGAATGGGTGACATTTTGGATCGAGATCCTTCTTTAGGCAGAGTCAAGTTTGAAGAAGGGTCTTGACCGGAAACGTCACCCATTCCTTTCCTCCAGTGATGCTGCCAGTCCTGCGGAGTTACTCCAGCATTTTGTGCCAATATTCAATTAAGTCAAGTCAAGTCAAGTCACATTTATTTATATAGCACATTTGAAAAACAACTCTCGTTGGCCAAAGTGCTTTACATTTGTTATAAGAATTAATTAACCACCTTAATAACTGGAATGGACGATTAAACGTAATTTCCTTCTATGTCTGAGATCTCGCTGCACTTACACAACAAGGTCACTCTTTAAGCTGTCCAGCTCTTTCCACCAGAATATGGATGTCAATATTATTTGTGAACAGGTATGTACGGCTATGTGGATGCTTTTCATAAATAAATCAAGTATATTTATATATAAATTGGGCGAGCAATATTTCCACTATGTTGAAAGAATGAAATAGTTAATTTGCAAGCGGTTTAAATATGGAATAAATATAGAACAAATGGTTTACAGGGAGTGGTGTCATTAAATGTGGGTGATGTGTGATTGTGGGTCAAATTTGAACTTTATTGAATATTCAACAAAACTGCTGGAAAAGACTCAATGATATAAATTAGATTCTCTCCTTGCAGTTTGGGATGTTTGGAAAGGTACCCGTAGGCTTATAAGCAGCTGGAGGAACTCGGCAGGTCAGGCAGCATCTAGGGAGGAAGAAGGATGGTGGATCGAGACCCTGCATCAGACACACCCTTCGCAATTTCAGGTCTGCCTTTCATATGTTATGGATCTCCGAAGAAGAATACAGATCAAAGAACACCACTGTCTGGGAAAGAATTGCAGATGCTGGTTCATACTGAAGATGGACAGAGTGCTGGAGTAACTCAGCGGGTCAGGCAGCATCTCCGGAGACATGGGTGACGTTTCGGTCGGAAGAAAGATTGGAATGTCTGAAAAAGGGTTCTGGCCTGAAACATCACTCCTCCTTTTTCTCCAGATATGCTGCCCAACCCGCTGAGTTACTCCAGCACTTCGTGTCTAACTTCAGTGAAGACTACTAGTTGAGGTGATCAATTCTACCTCAATTCATTAAAAATGATCATTCTGATCTTGTAATCACCAGATAAACCACAGTAAGAATCCTTCGGCACACATTAATAAATATCCTGGCGAAGTAGAAAAGGGTGTAGTCTTCTTCTTGCATATGGCATGCACAGCCGAAAGTTGTAGGACAACTTGTTCTATTTGATCTTATTTGATTGTGCACACCAGGTTGATTGCATTCATCGAAACAGGGCAGACCACTTGAAGGTTGCAATCTCCCACCCCAAGGGTGTTGTGGAAATTGTGAAGGAATGAAACAATTTCCGTTGACCCGTGCAGCACCGAGACGTCCTAATGACTTGGAAAGTGGTGTATGAATACAACCTCCTCATTTCCTCTGGTGCTGCAGGCACCTTACACTTGACAACCCAGTTTCTTGCAGAGCTGGATACTTTTCAACAAAATGGGCCCCATTATTAACACATATTTCTGTTGGGCTTCCTCCTCGCAGCAGCTTACTAACAAGTCCCATTCGACCAGGAACGGACAAAACCGAAGCGCGCAAGAAATATTGTGCGGTTTAGTTTTAGTCAGAGAGTGATACAGTGTGGAAACAGGCCCTTCGGCCCAACTTGCCCACACTGTCTCAGCTACACTAATCCCACCTGCCCACATTTGGTCCATTTCCTTCCACACCTGTCCTATCCACATACCTGCCAAAGGTTGGGATAGTCCCAGCCTCAACTACCTCCTCTGGCAGTTTGTTCCATACACCCACCAACCTTTGTGTGAAAAAGTGACCCCTCAGATTCCTATTAAATCTTTTCCCCTTCACCTTAAACCTATGTCCTCTGGTGCTCGATTCCCCTACTCTGGGCAAAAGACTCTGTGCTTCGACACGATCTATTCCTCTCATGATCTTATACACCTCTGCAAGAACACCCCTCATCACCCCTAGTTAAGGCTGAAAGAGAAGACATTCTACACAACTGGTTCTGCGTGGTTGTAGTTGCCTAGGGGCATTTATCTCAGTTTCTTCCGGTTGGTTAGGACATTGCGATTTCTTACACAGAGGCACAACATGAGCGACCCTCCAGTCTTCCGCGCCTCACCCATGGCGATCGACGTTGCAAATTACTCTCGAATTTTGCATTTATCGTCCCCAGCTTCCCACCAGGACCTAAGATACACTTGATTGCACCCTGGGGATTTATCTACCTCAATGCCTTGGAGAACATCACATCCTATTAACTTCCCTGAATTCCCTGGCATCTATGTCTTTCTCCATGGTAAATACAAGTGAGAAATAGGACATTTCTTTCGAAAGGAGAAGAGGAGGAATTTCATTAGTCAGAGGGTGATGAATGTGTGGAATTCTTTGCCACAGACGGCTGTGGAGGCCAAGTCACTGTGTATTTTTAAAGCGGAGGTTGACAGATTCTTGATTAGTGCGGGTGTCAAAGGTTATCGGAAGAAGGCAGGAGAATGGGGTTGAGAGGGAAAGATAGATCAGCCACAATTGCATGGCAGAGTAGATGTTAATGTGGAACAGAATTGGCCAAAGGGTCCAATTCTGAACTGTACAGCCCTATGCTCCTATGATAACCCTTGTGGTGGCAGCTTTGAAGATTCTGCAGAGATCTCAAATGTAATAACAATAGATATATTAATAAATCCACTGAGTATGGGTTGTCAGCGAGACTTTGCGGGTTTGAACGGGAAACTAACCAGAGCCCATTCCATTTGTCAATTTGTGCGCTAATGAGCAACACAAAACTGAACACAGACGGAATAATCAAATAGAAACGAGGGCACCATTTCAGCGGCATCATTGTTTCTGACCTGATTTCCACATGAGCTTCCTGGCTTGCATCTACTTGGAGAACCAAGTTGCAGCCGTGAGTCTAAACGTTCTTGACAGCAGGATTTTACCTGTCAAATCCTCTTTAATAACAAGATGAGTGATGCTGATCACTAATCAGTAACAACACAGTGCACCTTCAACTTGAATGCGTTTGCTACTACAAAACACACATTAATATTGCTCGGTTTAGTTTAGTTTAGAGATACAGCGCGGAAACAGGCCCTTCGCCCCTAACGATTCCACGCAGACCAGTGATCCCCACACACACACACGAGGGACAATTTTTGTTTACATTGATACCAAGCCAATTAACCTACAAACATGTACATCTTTGGAGTGTAGGAGGAAATCTCGGAGAAAACCCACGCAGGTCACAGGGAGAACATACAAACTCCGTACAGGCAGCACCTGTAGTCAGGATCGTACCCGGGTCTCTAGCGCTGTAAGGCAGCAACTCTACCATAACGCCTTTAACCCAGGAAGTTAATGAATGTTATTTTTTTTTCCTTTGCTCAAGAAGCAGGCCACCCACCTGCATTATGCACATTGTTCAGAGGTCCTCCCGGCTTGTTCCAATGCGGCTTTGAACTTGCTACCGTGCTGTTGCTGATTCCTCCATTCTGCTCCAGGAACTGTTAAGAACGAAAATCTATTACCACCAATCTGAAGCAAAATCCCAGAGCTTTGTGAAAGAACGATTCGGACACAATACAAGTAAGAAAATGCAAAGATTGCACGCCACTGATTGCAAATGCAACTGTTTCGGAGTAAGAGCAAGAGTGAGTCCAGAGGGACTGCTGTGTTCGGACCCAACACAAAGCTCAGCTTAACACTCACAAGCAGGTCCAGCAGGTTATCTATTGTGGCTCTTGTGCAGCATGTGCAGCTGACTGCAGCATACATGCGTCACATTTACGATTAAAAAGGAGCAAATCTTTATCAATTTTCATCCTAACTATGAACATGGGCAGGCTCAGCCAGACAAAGTTCCACATTAACATTTTTTTTCATCCGATGATTTGAAAGTTCCCAAAACTATAAAGGAAAACATGGTGCATCATAAATCCAAATAGTGAAGGGAATACTCTTCAATTGAAAGGCATTGGTGCAGCGGTAGAGTTGCGGTGTCACAGCACCAGGGACCTGGGTTCGATTCCGATCACGGGTGCTGTCTCTACGGAGTTTGCACGTTTCCACCCCCCCCCCCGCCCCTTGACCTTCGTAGGTTTTCTCCGGGATATCCAAAGATGTACAGGTTTGTAAGTTAATTAGCTTTGTAAAATTGGAAATTGCCCCTAGTGTGTGTACGATAGTGTTAGTGTGCGGGGATCACCAGTCGGTGCAGAAGCAGTGGGCCCAAAGGCCTGTTTCCATGCTGTATCTCTAAACTAAACTAAACTAAATTGAAGCAACCCTCTCCCATTAGCGAACTGCAAATTTACAAGGTCATACAATGAAAAAAAAAACATGCGATACAGTTTGATCAGTCCACCTTGCCCAATATAATCAGGCATTAAAACACATTCAGCTATTGCTTTAATAAATCTCTGCCACAGAAGGCAGTGGAGGCCAATTCACTGGATGTTTTCAAGAGAGAGTTAAATTTAGCTCTCAAGGCTAATGGGGGGAAAAGCAGGAACGAGGTACTGATTCTGGATGATCACCCATGATCGTATTGAATGGTGCTGCTGGCCTACTCCTGCACCTATTTTCTATGTTTCTATGTATGTTTCCATGTACCATGTATTTGCCGGTAATGAAGGCACTATTTTTTATCCAAAAATGAGGCACGAAAATGTACCTGCGTCTTGGAGGCCGAAGGTTAGGTTGTTAGTCAAGAAAGAAAGACTTGGCTATCCCTCAGTACAGCAACATCAAGAACGATGTCGCTGTACTGAGGGATAGCCAAGTCTATCCCTCATTGCTGGCAGCTGATGGGAAGTGGCTGTAAAATGGGAAACGGCTGTAAAGGGTCAGCGCCGCTGGGGGGGGTGGAAGAGTTTCTTTCACAGCATGTGGGGATCTGGACGGGTCAGCACAGCCTGGGCTACACAAATTGGCTGGGCCACCAGGGGTACAGTTGCGGGGAGGGCAGGACTGCTGAGAAGGAGGGGGTCGGGGATCATGCCAGCCACTCACTCACTCACTGCTGCCGCGGCGCTCCGGGCCCGGAGCCACCGCGACGGGAAGTAGCTCGGGTGGCTGCAAGCGGCCACCGGGACTGGACAGCGGAACCGGCCGCCACCTCAGTGCCTTCTGCCGGCCCGCCCGCCAGCCAGCCACGGTGTCCTTCGGCACAGGCACAACCAGTGGAGGTGCTGGTTGGCGGGTAGCTACTGGGCGGAAGGCTGGCTGCTGTCCCGGACTCGCTCTCTCTCTCTGGGTGACATGGAAACTGCAGCTAGCCCTGGGGCAAGTGAGCCGACCTGGGAACTGAAGTCATTCGCGGGCCCCCACAGTCGACCTGGGGGATACAGCCAGTTCCGTGGCACGCAGGCGACCTGGGAACTGCAGGCAGACCTGGGGCAAGCGAGCAGATCTTGGAACTGCAGCCATTCGCGGGGCACACAGCCGACCTGGGTGCAACAGCCAGACCTGGGACAAGCCAACCGACCTGGGCGCTACAGCCAGTCCAGGGGGAAGCGAACAGACATGGGCGAACAGACACAGCCAGTCCCGGGGCTCGCAGGCGATCAGGGCGCTGCAGCCAATCCCGGGAATGCGAGGGATCTGGGAACTGCAGCCAGTCCCGGGGAACGCAGGCGATGTTGCCAACCCCTGAAGTAAACCAAACCCATGATCCTGTCCCACGATCATTTTTTCAAAATTTAGGAACTTAAATTGGGGGTGCGTCTTCATTGCCGGGAAATGCAGTATGTTTCGATTTTTCTATGCATGTTTCTATCTTTCTATGCATGTTTCTATCTTTCTATGTATGTTTCTATCTTTCTATAATCAAATCCATTTTTTAATAACACAAGATGGGACGATTCACAATCATAGCTGCAAGAATCCCTGGACACAAGGTTCTTCCAAGGTTTTCCACTGCAAAACTAATGGTTGCACACAATTGTAATTTGGCATATAAATGACAGTAAAATGCTTCTTAACTAGTAAAGTATATTGTAGTCAAGCAATGAAAACAGTTCCATCCACATTGAGACAACAGATGTGAACAATGGTGTACAATCGATGAGCAATAGATGTGAGTCTGAAGAAGTCTCGACCCGAAACGTCACCTATTCCTTTTCCCCAGGGATACTGTCTGGATTCTGAAGAAGGGTCTCGACCCGAAACATCAGCCATTCCTTCTCTCCAGAGACGCTGCCTGGCCGCTGAGTTACTCCAGCATTTTGTGTATATCTTCAAGGGGGAAACCAGCATCTGCAGTTCCTTCCTACACCTCTGACCATAGTGGGTACTTTTGTAACTTTATTGGCACCAGATATGTGACGACTCAACGTGTACTTTTGTGTATTGTATGTAAAACAAAGAATTTTACTGCACCCAGGTACATATGACAAAGTGTCATAATTCCAAAAGTGTTGAGCAAGAAGATGGGCACAAAATGCTGGAGTAACTCAGCGGGTCAAGCAGCATCCCTGGAGAGAAGGGATGGGTGAAGTTTCGGGTCGAGACCCTTCTTCAGATTGATATCAGGGGAAGGGGCGGGACAAAGATAGAATGTAGTCGGAGACAGTAAGACTGGTGGGAGAACTGAGAAGGGGGAGGGGATGGAGAGAGGGGGAAAGCAAGGGTTGTTTGAAGTTAGAGAAGTCAATGTTCATACCGTTGGGGTGTAAGCTGCCCAAGCAAAATAATGATAAATAATCACTCTGATAATGGGGGAGGCCCAGGACAGAAAGATCAGATTGGGAATGGGAGGGGGAGTTGAAGGGCTGAGCCACTGGGAGATCAGCTTAGTTAAGACGGACTGAGAGGAGGTGTTCAGCGAAGCGATCGCTAAGCCTGCGCTTGGTCTCGCCGATGCAGAGAAGTTGACACCTGGAACAGCGGATACGGTGGATGAGGTTGGAGGAGGTGCAAGTGAACCTCTGCCTCACCTGGCAAGACTGTTAGGGCCCTTGGATGGAATCGAGGGAGGAGGTAAAGGGGCAGGTGTTGCATCTCCTGCGGTTGCAGGGGAATGTACCTGGGGGGGGGGGTGTGGGTGGGATGGGATGAGTTGACCAAGGAGTATCGGAGGGAACGGTCTCTCGGAAAGACGAAAGAGGTGGAGATGGGAAGATGTGGCCAGTAGTGGGATCCCGTTGAAGGTGGCAAAAATGTTGGAGGTTGGGGTCAGCGGTATGAACATGAACTTCAGATAGTCCTTGCTTTCTCTCTGCAGAGTATCCTGACCACCTGCTTCACGGTATGGTACAGCAGCTGCACTGCTCGGGTGGTGAAAACCGCGCAGCCATCATCTCGCTCCCTGCCAGATGCCCTCCCACGAAAACAGTCTTCGGGCTGGGTCTCATCGCCTCACATTCTACCATCTGTTTCTCCCTCCCCATCAGGGAGGCGGTACAGGAGCCTCATCACGTCTGAAGAAGGAAAAGCTTCTATAACAACACAATCACCTGCTGAAACGGAGTCACGATAGACTTCTCTTCCTTCCCCCCCATTCTGTAGATTATTCTGTATCTTCTCTCTCTATTTTTTTTCTTTTTTTTTCTCTTTATGTACAACTACTACGGACTGACGCAAAACTGCATTTCGTTGTACTGATACTTGTATTGTGCGATGACATTAAAGTTGAATTGAATTGAATTGAATTGAATTGCAACCTCTTCCAGGTTCTCCTACCAGTCTTACTATCTGCTACATTTTATCTCTTTCGCCCCCTCCCCTGCACTGAAGAAGGGTCGTTCTAATTCCCTCCCCACAGAGATGCTGCCTGTTCCGCTGGTCAGCATTTTGTGTCTGTAAAAACCAGCATCTGCATTGCACAATGGTGCAACATAGTCTTTTAAAGACTAAATTGCATAGTTTTAAAAGGAGGGGTTGGGGGGGGGGGGAAGTAGCATTGAACAACACAGCAGAATTTGAAGAAGAGGTGATTTCATTGTTTTTGTTTGAGTTTCAGTTTTAGAGATACACGATGGAAACAGACCCTTCAGCCCACCACGCCCACACCGGCCATCGATCACCCGTTCACACTAGTTCCATGTTATCCCACTTTTGCATCCACTTTCCACACGCCACAGGCAATTTACAGAGGGCCAGCTAACCTGCAATCCAGCCCACGTCTTTAGGATGCGGGAGGTAAACGGTCGTAGGGAGAAGAACGTGTAAACACATAGCAACCGAGGTCAGGATCGAACACGGGCTTCTGGGGCTGTGAGGCAGCAGCTTGGCCAGTTGTGCAACTGTGCCGCCCCGTTTAAAGGAATGTGCAAGATTCCCAAAGCAATCGACAGAGTTGTTACCAAGTGGTAGCCGGAAGTGGTGGCGCTGCCCTGCAGCCGCGGCTCGCCTGCAGTCCATTTGTCTTTTATTTTTTTTGTGTTCTTTTGTCCTGTTGTTTTAGTTTATTTCAGTTTATTTTAGTTGTGTATGTGTGGGGGGGGGGGGGGGTGGGAGAAACTTGTTTTTAGTCTCTTCCTTCGGGGGGGATGCGACCTTTTCTTGTCGTATCCTCGGTCTCCGTCTGCGCTGAGACCTAATGGCGGAGCTGGCAGCCTCCAACTGGGATCGACCTCTAGGCTCCGGAGGCAGAGCCAGGACTTACCAATGCGAGGCTGGCCGACTTCGGGGCTGTGGTGGCGTTGCGGCGGCGGCGACCCGACTTCGAAGCCTCGGAGGCTCGGCCGCGGGCCCAGTGGACGACAACATCGGGAGCTCGCAGGTCCCAGGTTCGTGACCGGTTCTCCAGAGCTCCCGCAACAACAGCTTCGTCCGCTGGACTGGTGGGTGGCAGCTTCGACCGCCCCGGGCCGCGGAGTTTGAACCGGCCCGTTCGCAGAGCTCAGATTTGACTGCAGGACCTACCATCACCCCGCGGGGTCACAACATCAGAAGACTGGATCGCCTCAACACAGAGGGAGAACAAGGAGGGAAGAGATATGGACTTTAAGACTTTTGCCTTCCATCAGTGAGGAGGGCCTGGTAGACTCACTGTGGTGGATGTTAAATCTGTGTTTATTGTGTGTTTTGTTATTTTATTCTATGTTATGGCTGCAAGGCACGAAATTTCGTTCAGACTGAAAAGTCTGAATGACAATAAAGGATACTTTACTTTACTTTACTTAAGAGACTGTTCCTCAGGTAGGGGAGCTTGCAGCCTGTGGTAATAAGTTCAGGATAGGAAGTCAGCCATAATGAGTGAGGCAAGAAATGTCCTTCATCATCGAAATGTAGATGCTGCGTCTTTGAAAATATTTAGGCCAATGCTGACAGATGTTTGAGCACTATGTGAAGCAAAGGCCATGGGGCTTTGAACGTGACACAGCTGCAGGATCAGCAGTGACCTTCCTGCATGAGAGAGCAGCTTCCGAGGACTGATCGTGTTTCAAATTACAATGGTCCCCAGGAAGCTACATGGCGACAAAATGATGATAGGAATGCATCAGGAAATTAATTTGCTCCAGGCTTGGATGCCTTGCCCAGTTATACATTGATGCAAAATGAACTCATGACAGATGGAGAACATAAACATATCGTGCAGTCCACAGACAGACACACACACACACATGAACGCAAACACACAGAGACAAGCACAAACGGGTGCAGGCACACAGACAGACACGAACACACATGCACAGACACGAACACACACGCAGACACAAACAGGCACGCGCAGACACAGACATAAACAGCCATGCACAGATACGCATGCACACGCAAGCAAACACAGAGCAGCGCCTGCACATAGACACGGACGCTCGCACATAGACACAGGACACACGCACAGACACGGGTTCACGCACACACTGACACGGACACACACAGATAAACGCACACAGGCGTAATGGCAGAATGGGCCAAAATTTTAAAATACATAAACAATCCTTTCCAAAGATTTAAAAAACTTCTCGTCAAATTCTACGCCTCTAAATCAGAATGGAGAAAAGAAACTGAACATTGATACGTGAATGGGGTTGACTGGCAGCTTTCAGCTGTTGAGGTTCAGCTTCTCTCACACTTCCACACACACTCTGCATGGTGTAGAAGTCCAAAATCAGCCAGAGGTCAAGTGCAAGCAGTGGAGTACTGACAGAGGAGCAGAGAGGTCAAACTCACATCAGGGCAGGTGTGTGCAAAGATCCTATAGCAGAGGATCTTTGGGTTTGTGTACATCGGCAAGTCCTGCAGGTTAGTGTGAGGGCGCTAACTCCGTGGGGAACCGCAAGTAGTTAACATTTTCAAGTATTATGTCAGTATTTTATGGTGCTATTAGTTAACTTGAAGCTGAAATTGTTTTAACAGTTTTCAGAGTGAACCTTATTTCACTTGCTTCCAACAGAAACATTTATGCACACTGCTTCTAACAGTAGTTTACTTTGGTTTAGTGACACAGCGCGGAAACAGGCCCTTCGGCCTACCGGGTCCGCGCCGACCAGCGATCCGCGCACATTAACACTATCCTACACCCACAAGGGACAATTTTAACATTTAAAATTTTACATTTTACCAAACCAATTACATAGAAAATAGGGGCAGGAGTGGGCCATTCGGTCCTTCGAGGCTGCACCGCCATTCAATATGATCATGGCTGATCATCCAACTCAGTAACTGATCATCCATCCTACAAACCTGTACGTATTTGGAGTGTGGGAGGAACGAAGATCTCAGTGAAAACCCACGCAGGTCACGGGGGGAACGTACAAACTCCGTACAGTCAGAAGCCGTAGTCAGGATCGAACCTGGGTCTCCGGCGCTGCATTCACTGTAAGGCAGCAACTCTACCGCTGTGCCACAGTGACCGCCGCTAGTAAGCTGTTGAAAGTCATCAAGACATTCAGGGAGTCGTCAGGGTCTGTCCCACTTGGCCATCATTTGCGCGTAATTTACGCAACATCGGTGTCGCGACGCGTCCCAGGATTTTGTGATGTGCAAAACCTTCGCACGCCATCAGCGTGACACACAAATGGCGGCCATGCGGTTCAGGCCCTTGAGCAACAAGCCATCTCAGCTCTCATCACCATCTACCGCCTCCTAGGAGCCCTCTCGGACGCAGTCCGTGTCTGGGAAAAGCAGGTTTCTAAGGGCACTGCAGACAAGAAGTCAAGTCCAGCACTATCTTGCCCAATGGTCGCAACCTTAGACTTCAGAGATATAGTACGGAAACAAGTCTGCACCGACCAGCGCTCACTCTGTACACAAAGTGAAAGTGGAGATCCCGGAGAAAACCCACGCAGGTCACGGGGAGAACGTACATTCTTCCGAGAGATAGCATCCGCAGTCAGGATCGAACTTGGATCTCCGGCGCTGTGAGGCAGCAACTCTGCCGCTGCGTCTCTGTGCCGCCCAACCTATTGGACGCAATTCCTATTCAAGCTCCTCTCACTTGCTAAAAGAACACACACGAGCAGCAGGCTCAACAAATGCCAGATGCATTTGGATAATTATTAAATATTAAATAACCGCATGCATTTTTTTTTTAACCTACTAAACTGCTGCCAATTTTCAAGATTCATTGAACAAAAATGATGGGATTAGTTTATCATTGGCATAACCAGGTACAGGGTTCATGCACACAGTGCGAGACTTGGAAAGCACGGGTCTAAAGAAAATTACTGCCCATGAGAACAAGACATCTTGCTCCATAATCGCAGAGGACTATTGGGCACTTCAAGTCTCCTCGCCAGCAGCTGTTTGTCCTTTAATCCTTTTTGTTATTTTTGTCTGTCTAAAAGTATATTTCTGGAGGTCCTTTAGTCATTATTATGTGGGGGTGTGGGGGGGAAGGGGGAAACCATTTCTCAGTCATTTCCTGGTTGAGGATGCGTCTATTCTCCGAGCCACATCTTCGCCCACCCAACCCCCCTTGCGGCCTACCATCTGGATTGGCGCGACCTTTCCTGCCGGAGGCCGGCCAGAGCTTCAGCAGCGGCACAGCACTGGATTCCATCGTGGAGCGGGGCGATGCATTACTGGCGATTGCCGTGTGGAGCTTCAGGCTGTTTAACATCATGGAGCTGTGGTTTGCGGAGCTTCCAGCCGCGGGCGGTGCTGACCTTAACATCGCGGAGTCCTGGGACCCCTTGCCGGAGTCGCCAGCGTCGAATCTCCGCCCAGCTCGGCCTGTGGACTTTGGGAGCTTCGGTCTCCGATAAGAAGTGGCCGATTCAAAAACTCCAAGCCACTGAGAATGTTCTCCGTTCCGATGCTGGAGCTCCGATCATCTTGGCGAGAGGGGCTGAAGGCCCCGACCACAGGTGGCCAAAGAGGAAGTGGACGGAACTTTATTGCCTTCCCTCACAGTGGGAAACATTGATTCCACTGTGTGGGGATGTTCATGTTAAAGTCTATCGTGTGTTGTCTTCTTTTTATTCATATGGCTGTATGGTAATTCAAATCTCACTGTAACAATTGGTGGATGTGATAATAAATGTCCCTTAAACTCTTGAACGTAAAGATTACTGATTTCAGGTCAGGTCGTGGATAGATTTACATCTCCGAATAAAGATTTGAAAATTTCTTTTTTAAAGGTCTTTTTCTCCTATTTCTACTTTCTATTTTTTCTTTTCTTATATACACACTTCACGTTTTTCTATTTTCTACTATCTATTTTTCCTCTTTTTCTTCTCTCTATTTTTTTTTTTTTACTTCCTTTTCAAAAACATAAAACTAGAGGCTGTACATAGAATGTATTACGTTATGACATAGTTGGCACCTAAAATTAGGTGCCACTGTATTGTTTTGTACTGTATTAACTTCTAATAAAATAAACAAAAAAAACCAACAACAAAAAAAACAAACTCTTGAACGGATCAGAAACATCACAGCACACACAGGTCAATAAACCTTTCCCCTTGTGGCCTCCTCTGCATCGGCACAACCGAGCATAGACCAGTGACACTAAACACATACGCCCTGTCCACCAACTCCCTTTCCCATGCCAACCATTCTGCCCTTGGCCTCCTCTACTGCTGGAGTGCGGCCAGGTGCAAACGGGAAGAGCCGCACCCCACATTCCGCTTGAGTAGCTTGCAACCCAATGGTAGGAACATTGAAGATAGGCACAAAATGCTGGAGTAACTCAGCGAGACAGGCAGCATCTCCGGAGAGAAGGAATGGGTGACGTTTCGGGTCGGGACCAGCAGGTTCAATAAATGCCAGATGCATTTTGATAATGACTAAATATTAAATAAAAGAAGATGGACACAACAAGCTGGAGTAACTCAGCTGGACAGGCAGCACCTCTGGACAGAAGGAATGGGTCGAGACCCTTCGTAAATATTAAATAATAATAGCAGTTTAAATGCAATGTTTTTGATCTACGAGACCGCTGGCAAATTCAAATGAGAACTCTACACTTGTTCTCAAGCAGAGTGAGCCACCAACTGACAACCACGACACGAGTTTCTTACCTCTGTGATCGGAGATTTCAGATTAATATTCCTCGCAGCAGCTATCTCCTGCAGCTGGTTCACAACCTCGGTTATACTCGTCCTCTCCTGGGGATTTATCTTCATCATATTACCTACAGCAGTGAAAGAGAAGGGAAAATGTAGATTATCACACTAGTGAAGAGGTTCACGTGTTGTATAAACACTATGTTTAATATTTAAACACTCAGTTTAATATGTTCAAAAGGGCAAGGTGTGTTAACGCGTTGACTGCCAAGTGAAGACTAGCTTCGTCGTCTGCTGCACCCCGTCAGCTGACCACCCAGATCACACGAGAGCTCGAGCTCGACAAACCACAGTTCGAGACCAAAGTGGTTCGGCCTCAAGATGGCGCCACACTAGAGTCCGAGAGGAAATATACCCCCCATCACTCCATAACGTGGGTGGGGGGGGTGGGGGGGGAAGAGGCGGAGAGAAGAAAATCGCCTGTAATGGATTTAAAGACGCCTCCCGGCAGGCCGCGGGGAACTGGAGGCCGGAACCTTGCGGGTCGGAGCCCGTGGCCGACGGATAGTGGAGAGGTCGGTGCGGCGGTCGGTGGTGGCGCCGGCCGGCGGACAAGAACGGACATGTCGAAGTGAGGACGCCGCTGCCGAGGGAAGGAACAAAGGGGGGACCCAGCGTGAGGGGTGGGAGGGGGCGAAGAACAAAGGGAGACGTGCCGCGGGGTTACTTTGTGACTTTGTAAGTGCACTTTATGTGGCGACTATTTGCATACCTTGGGTATACAGCAAAGAATTTCACTGTGACTTGTCACATGTGACAATAAAGTATTCATTTATTCATTCATATATATAGAATTCAGCAAAAAGGTGAGCGAGTGAAATCAAGTATTCGCTGACACCACAATCAGACTCAAGGGCTCACGGATAGAATGTCCAAATTATCTTGCCATCGCTTCTAATATGTTGTTTACTCCCAGAAGCAGACAAAAGTTAATGAAATTCTCAATCACTCTGCAGAGTACAATGAAAAAAGTGTTTCATCAGCAGACTAAGAAAACCCATTAGCTTAAGGGAAGCAGTGTGGCGTCGTAAACAATCACAAAGCAGCCATTCAGGTTTCGATAATTAGAAATATCCTAAGCTGAAGTCCACCTAGTTAAGTAGCACACCACACTGATATATTATGATAACATGGGCTCCACCCCCAGAGGGTTTTGCAATCCTGCCAAAATCTGCTGCTTTTTCTCAGAGCACTCATAATCTGCCCTCAACCTTTTTTGAATGGATTTAAAACTTCTAATTTTTTTTCTTTGGCGATTATTTTGAACTTTTTAAAAATTAAACTGTGCTATGAAGCCTGACATTCTATGTTGGCCATTTGCTTCCGCAATATGTGAGCGCCAGGGTTAACCATATCACAACCTACTCATCTTAGACAGAAGGTAGATAAAAATGCTGGAGAAACTCAGCGGGTGAGGCAGCATATATGGAGCAAAGGAATAGGTGACGTTTCGGGTCGAGACCAGCCTGAAGAAGGGTCTCGTCACAAAACGTCACCTATTCCTTCGCTCCATAGATGCTGCCTCGCCCACTGAGTTGATCCAGCATTTTTATCTACCTTCGATTTTCCAGTATCTGCAGTTCCTTTTTAAACATCTTAGACAGATCTTCCTTATCATTTTCAAAATCACCAACACTTGTTATGCTAAGTAGTGATTATATTTTCAAGATCAAATCCTGTTATATAATACTGCCTATTTTTTGCACGTGGGATTATTCCTTTGACTTATTATATTCCTCAACAATGAGTTACAGAGTGAAACAGTGTTGAAACAGCCCCTTCGGCATAACTTGCCCACACCGGCCATCATGTCCCAGCTCCACTAGTGGCAACTGCCTGCGCTTGGTCCATATCCCTCCAAACCTGTCCTATCCATGTACCTGTCTAACTGTTTCTTAAACAATGGGATAGTCCCAGCCTCAACTACCTCCTCTGGCAGCTTGTACCATACACCCACCACCCTTTGTGTGAAAAAGCTACCCCTTGGATTCCTATTAAATCTTTTCCCCTTCATCTTGAATCTATGTCCTCTGGTACTCGATTCTCCTACTCTGGGCAAGAGACTGTGCATCTACCCGATCCACATCTCTCATGATTTTGTACACCTTTTAGATCGCCCCTCATCCTCCTGCGCTCCATGGAATAGAGACCCAGCCTACTCAACCACTCCCTATAGCTCACACCCTCTAGTCCTGGCATTATCCTCGTAAATCTTTTCTGAACCCTTTTTAAGCTTGACAATATCTTTCCTATAACATGGTGCCCAGAACTGAACACAACATTCTAAATGCGGTCTCACCACGTCTTATACAACTGCAACGTGACCTCCCAATGGCATTCAGCAAATTATTCCAGGCACGCAGCAAATAAAAGCATCCTGTGTAGGGAGATGCTGGTATAAACCGAAGATAGGCACAAAATGCTGGAGTATCTTCAGTGGGACAGGCAGCATCTGGAGAGAAGGAATGGGTGGCGTTTCAGGTTGAGACCCTTCTTCAGACCATCTAAAGCATCTGCACTGGAGGACGAGTGTTGAGCACACAATAAGTGCCACCACCTCTCCCAACCAGGTCACGGCTGCAGTCATCTAGCATTCATTGTCAGAAGATAAGATGGCGTGCCTCACATAATCAACCTCTCAACTTTTAATTTTGAAGCTATAACTTGCATTAAATACTTACGAATGAGGTCGTGAAAAACATTGTATTTCGTATCACTTGCAGGAATAGAGTACTTTCCATTCACTATTCCAAGTTTAGCTCCATCTTCAAATGGGTGTTGCTTGAAGCACAACATGTACAGAATGCAACCCAAGGCCTAAGGAGAGACACAAGATATATTTTTAACAAACATCTGCACGTCCGTTAGAGAAACAAAAAAAATCAGCCTTCACTGACCCTCGCATTTTGCCTCCTACACTCCAGGGGCAATTTACAGAGGGTCAATTAACCTACAAACCTGCACGTCTTTGGAATGTGGGAGGAAACCGCGGCACCCGGAGAAAACCCGCGCAGTCACAGGGGGAACATTGCAAACGGCACCCAAGGTCAGGATCGAACCTGGGACTCTGGAGCTGCGAGGCAGCGGCTCTTCTGCTGCGCCACTGTGCCGCCCGTATTCTTTTGGTAAATGGGAGTTTGAATCGACAGGACCTTGACCATTCCAACAAAAAAACAAGTTTGTGCATTGACTGCAGGTCTTTTTTTTCCCTCCAATGTACAATGACGCTATCGCCAGTACGTCCAGGACCAAACAACTTCATGAATAGGATTTACCATCAACAGTATACTCAGCACAGAAATGTTTTGACTAGAGAAAGGTCCTCATCGAACACTCAGGCTGCTCACGCAAGGCCAAATAGTATTACCTTGTGCTTGTGGTGCATACGTCAACCAGAACATGCCCATACTGTTCGAAGGTGTTAGATATGGTGTTAGGTTTAGAACATAGGAAAGAACTTCACAAGAACAGGCCGTTTTGCCCACAATAACCTGCTGTTATCAGGGAAATGAACTGAACCACACTACCCCAACCAGAGGGCAGTCTTGAACGACTATCTACCTCATCGGGCACGCTCGGACTATCTTTAATTGGATTTTACTGGCTTTACCTTGCATTAAATATTATTCCCTTATCAGGTATTTGTGCACTGTGCATATAGCTCGATTGTAAGCATGTCTTTCCGCTGGCTGGTTAGCACGCAACAAAAGCTTGTCACTGTACCTCGGTGCACATGACAATAAACTCGTCTAAACTAAAGCTAAACATGATGCCAAGACCATCTCTTATCAATCTGCACGCGATCCATATCCCTGCATATCCACGTGCCTATCCAAAAGTCTCTAAATGCCACTATGGAATCCTGCCTCAGTCACCACCCCTGGCAGTGCGGTGCAAGCACTCATCACCCTTTGTGTAAAAACGTGCCCCGCACATCTCCTTTAAACTTAGCCCCTTTCACCTTAAGTATTTGATTTTTCCACCATGCAAAAAGGGTGCTGACTGTCTACCATGTCTATGCCTCTCATAATTTCATAGTTGCAATTTTATGACAGTATGTAGTCTATTAAAGCAACCTTCAAAATTGACCCCAAAAATGTTATCCCCAGCATAAGAGACTTCAGGTCCGCAGTTCTCAATTCATCTGTGGAACCAGATACACAGGGGCGTTGCCTTCACGAGTAAGCCAGGCCCCAGCGAACCAGTCCGTTACATAGATAAAGATCAGTTTGGTTCAGTTTATTGCCACGTGTACCGACGTACAGTGAAAAGTTTTGTTGCCTACTATCCAGTCAGCAGAAAGACAACACGTGATGACAATCGATCCATTTACAGTGTACAGGCACATGACGAGGGAATAACAATTTAGTGCAAGGTAAAGCCAGCAAAGTCTAATCAAGGATAGTCTGAGGGTCATTAAAGAAGTAGTAGTTCAGTGCTGCTCTCTGGTTGTGGTAGGATGATTCACTAACCTGATGACCATACAAGAAGTATGATACACGAGTATTCTGGACAAATTCTTGGACTTCTGAAAACTCACCACAAATTGACAAAAAATAAAGTTGTGACTTTGTGACGACGACTTTAAACTATGGAAGCAAAGTTGGTTTCCATCGTGCTTTTCTGCAAAAGGATGTACTGGGTGTAATAGGTGATTCATTTTGTTATTACAAAGCAAGCGACAGCAATTCATTGCATACATACCCAAATATCTTGCTTCTCATTGATCGGGTAATTGGAATAAAGGTCAATTATCTCTGGTGTCCTGTACATTGGCGTTGTATTCCGTGTAATCTGTTTTGGTCAAAGAAAGGCACTCTTTACACAAATTAGTTTAGTTTAGAGATACAGCGCAGAAACAGGTCCTTCGGCCCACCGGGTCTGCGCTGACCAGCGATCCCCACACATTAACACTATCCTACACCCACTGGGGACAATTTTTACATTTACCAAGCCAATTAACCTACAAACCTGTACGTCTTTGGAGTGTGGGAGGAAACCAAAGGTATCGGAGAAAACCCACACAGGTCACGGGGAGAACGTACAAAGTCCATACAGACAGCACCCGTGGTTGGGATGGAACTCGGGTCTCTGGCGCTGCATTCGCTGTAAGGCAGCAGCTCTACTGCTGCGCCACCGTGACTGCCTTACTCATTAATTTTTCATTAAGGATACGATGGAACTATATTTTGTTCCAAACTGCAGACACCATGAAAGGATGGAATGGTTTACTCCAATATAAGTGGTTACATTTCGCATATTAGCTTTAAGGTGCTGCATTATTTAGCTTTAAGCAGTTTAGTTTAGTTTAGTTTAGTTTCATGAAACGGCACGGAAACAGGACCTTCGGCTCACCGAGTCCGCACCGACCAGAGATCCCCGCACATTAACACTATCCTACACACACTGATTGTAATTCAAATTTTATGTTGAAGGGGCGTTCAGTCGCCAGTTTTTCGGCGACCTGCTATGACTAAGACAGTCGCCGGCAGTCACCTAAAAATAGCTAAGTGGGACAGGCCCATAACAGATTTAGTATTCATGTTAGCGAGGCAATGATATTGCCCTATACAATGGGTAGTCCATTGGCTTTTCTAAATATCTGCAGTGTGTGCTCTGTGCCATTCAACGTGCCACACGATAAAAGTAGAAAACACTCTTACCTCCTCTTCTACCATTGCCCTCTGTTGCGCGGACCAGCTATAGTCTGGATAGTGTGCGATGCTGGTGGCACTGCCAAAATCACACAGCTTGATTGTTCCTTGGTTACTGACCAAGAGGTTTTCAACCTGTATTAAGAGATGAACCGCACAACAAAATTAGGATGTGTAACCTTCAACAAGAAATTCAATACACAACGATCACAGCAGCTTTCCACTGTTGGCTGAATCTTGAGTTAAGCAATTACTCATACATTTCTTGATTTCTCTGTGCACTTAGGAAAGCACTCATCTCCTGATTTTTCAATGAGCTTTTCATTATCGGACAATTTCTTTTTTGTTTTAAAACTTCTCCTAAATGCCACCAACAACCGTGGAGGAGAGTCTGTCGTGAGATTTGCAACCCGAATTTTGAACAACAGGTCTTATTAAGTCACATATATCAACAAGTGCTTCCCAGGTTGAAACCATCGTACTTAAAGGGTCGCAAAAAGATGGAGTAACTCAGGCAGGCAGCAACTCTGGAGAAAAAGAACGGCTGATGTTTCAAGAAGGTCGAGACCCTTCTTCAGGCTGATCCTTCTGTCCAGAGATGTTGTCTGTCCCACTGAGTTACCATCTCCGGTGTCTATATTCAGTTTAAACCAGCATCTGCAGTTTCTCCCCTAGCATATCCCTCCAAATTTGAGGAAGGACATTCTTGCTATTGAGGGTGTGCATCGTAGGTTCACCAGGTTAATTCCCGGAATGGCGGGACTGTTAAATGTTGAAAGAATGGAGCAACTGGGCTTGTATACACTGGAGTTTAGAAGGATGAGAGGCAATCTTATTGAAACATATATGATTATTAAGGGATTGGACACGCTAGAGGCAGGAAACATGTTCCCGATGTTGGGGGAAGTCCAGAACCAGGAGCCACAGTTTAAGAATAAGGCCATTTAAAATGGAGATGAGGAAAAAGCTTTTTAACCCAGAGAGTTGTGAATCTGTGGAATTCTCTGCCTCAGAAGGCAGTGGAGGCCAATTCTCTGGATGCTTTCAAGAAAGAGTTAGATCGAGCTCTTAAAGATAGTAGAGTCAAGAGATATGGGGAGAAGGTAGGAACGGGGTACTGATTATGGATGATCAGCCATGATCACAGTGAATGGCAGAGCTGGCTCGAAGGGCCGAATGGCCTACTCCTGCACCTATTGTCTATTGTCATACTTAAATGGTCAGCACTCAAAAACTGTCCCCCACGAGAGCTGTGATTTTCACGGACTTTCACGTTGCCTTAAACGTTCACCTTTGAAGGTCAGGTCACCATCATTCTCATACCTCCTCAACTCAGGGCCATAGCAGGCTGCTGATCTCTACCACCTCTCAGTTGGCTGTTCACCATTGCATCATCTGCACTGTCTACAACCCTCGGAGGGAGGCAGAGAGGGCTTCGGCACTGCTGTCGGGCATTTTGGAAATCCAAGTAAGATGAGTTGGTTCTGGACCTACCTGATCTCCCGGTTGCCAAACACTTTAATTCCCCTTCCCATTCCCACACTGACCTTTCTGTCCTGGGCCTCCTCCACTGTCAGACTGAGGCCCAGCGCAAATTGGAGGAACAGCACCTCATATTTCGCTTTGGGCAGCTTACAACTCAGCAGTATGAACATTGATTTCTCTAAATTCATGTAAGACCCTCCATCCCTCACTCACCCATGTCGTACCAGCTTTAAAGTCGTCTTGTTGAGTCTCATTGTCAATTTTCATTTTCACCTACACCTCAGCTAACAATGGCCCTTCTCCTTTCTCATCGTAACTTTTTTGCATATCTTTCATGCATTTGTTCTTTATCTCTTTACATCACAGTCTATATCATTTTGTTTCCCTTTCCGCTGACTCTGTCTGAAGAAAGGTCTAAACCAAAAACAGCACCCATTCCTTTTTTCCAGAGATATTGGTCTGTCCCACTTACGCAACTTTTTCGGCGACTGCCGTCACCCGTCATAGGTCGTTGCAGGTCGTTGAAAAATGTAAACATGTTGAAAATCCAGCGGCGACCAGAAAGACGCAACGAATCTTTGGGCAACTGAGGAGACTATTCAGGACCATACAGGCGACACCCTGGCGACATGTCGCTTGGTGAAGCCAGTATAGTCATGAGTAGTCAACCAAAGAGTCGTACCTTGTTCTGGTCGCCGCTGGATTTTTAAAGTTAAACATTTTCAGTGACCTATAACAGGTGCCGGCAGTCGCCGTAAAAGTCGTGTAAGTGGGACAGGCCCTTTACTGTCTGACCCGCTGAGTTACTCCAGCTTTTTGTGCCTATCTTGAATAGGTTATACCGAAGATAGACACAAAAAGCTGGAGTAAAGGACCCGTCCCACTTCGCTATCATTTGCGCGTAATTTACGCGGCATCATTTACGCCTCATGACACGCACTTGATGCGCGCATTACGCGTGATGACATAGGCAGTGATGAGTGGCCGCGCACGGCGTTGCAGGATTTTGTGATGTACAAAATCTTTGCGCGCAAATCACGGCCAAGTGGGACAGGCCCTTAACTCAGCAGGACAGGCAGCTTCTCTGGAGAGAAGTAGGTTATAGTCTGTTTAACCTTAGAGCTCAACCTAAAACAGCAACATTTTCTGGGAAATGCCAATCTGCAACTGAAAAGCATCCATTTCAGCATTTCAATTGCTGTATACCAAAAGTAAATGTTTAGATAATAGCACTCTGTGATGTTTGAAATAAAAGTTATCCAAGACTATGCCTGTGTCTATACTTGCAGGCCTCCTCCTGTCCGGAATGTCTGAAAAGCATGGCTAATAATAGCAAAAAAACTCAAGCCCTGTAAGGAGAAACAAAGAACTGCAGGTGGTGGCTTATACCAAAGATAGACACAAAGTGCTGGAGTAACTCAGCGGGTCGGGCAGCATCCCTGGAGAAAGAGACGGGAGATGTTTTTCGGGCCGGGCCGACAACAAACGTCATCCATCATATTCTCCAGTGATGCTGCCTGACCCGCTAAGTTGCTCCAGCACTTTGTGTCCATCAAGCCCTGTAAGGTCTGGTTCAACTTCTACACAAACTATGATTGTGATTTTGTACTGAAAATGGGGATCTACATATCAGAAGGCACAGAGATCTTACGACGGACAAAATTTATGCATTTACTTTTAAACAAAAACCTAATACCATAGGAAATAGATTATTGCCCTTTCTCTCTAAGCAACTGGCAGAGTGAATAATCAGGGCTATTAATGTTAATGAATTCCTTACATTACATGCACAGAAACAAGCCACGTGTGCAGTGGCATTTGCACCAAGAGAATCCAAACGTACACATTTCAGCTTTCCAGCCAAACCTTTCATGCTCATTTCCACATCGATCTAATAGCTTCCATTTTCAAAGCATCCAAACTCCTTGCCTCAGTTACTTCCCATGTTCCACTTTCTTACATATATAAATAACATCAATGCTATTTATTTGCACCAAACGTAGTATATTTTATCCTTTATCTGTTCTCTGTGGACGGCTTTACTGTATTTATGAAAAGCATAGTGTTTTCTTTGACTGGATAGCACGCAAATAAAAGCTGTCCACTGTACCTCGGTACAGGTGACAATAATAAACTAAACTGCACTAGAGAAAAACTAGGGGTGGCACAGCGGTAGAGTTGCTGCCTTACAGTGCTAGAGACCCGAGTTCAATCCGGACTATGGGTGCTGTCTGCATGGAGTTTGTACGTTCCCCCTGTGACCCCGTGGGTTTTCTCCGGGTGCTCCGGTTTCCTCCCACATTCCAAAGACGTGCGGGTTGGTAGGTTAATTGGCTTCAGTAAAACCGTCCCTAGTGCGTAGGATCGAACATGTTTACGGGATGATTGTTGGTCGGCACGGTCTCGGCGGGCTGAAGGGCCTGTTTGCATGCTGCGTCTCCAAAAGTAAAACTAAAAAAGTAAAACGATGTCTCATTTCCCCGCTGAACTCATTTAGAGGTAATGATGTTGGACATGGCTCCAAGTTTTAAATCCTCCAAACACAGAATTATTCTCAACATCCATTCCCTGTATCGCCCAAACATTTTACAGATATTTAAATCTTCCTCCCTTCGGAAAGGATCTTTCCAGCTATTTATCCGTTCCAAATGTCTGCTTAAACATTATACTATCTTTGTATGTCCAGTTTTGTATTTCCCCCAGTATTGCTCTGTGATTTTATTGATTCAAAATCAATGTTGTTTAACCAAGTCGTTTTAAACAGTTAACCTGAGTTCAATAGACCTGAACGTGATACCTCCAGAAATAAATCCCAGTGCGCTGTGCCCTCAATTTCCAACAGATTCTATTACCCATCTCCTTAACACCCTTTGTCGCTCATTTGGTTAATATCCAAAGTGCAAACGATCTTTCTTTCGTGTTTCTATCCAAGCGTACCACACATATTTGCCCTTTAAACCCCCATTCTCTGAGTTTTCTCATTCTTGGAGAAATAATGCATTCCTTTTCAGTTTAATATCTGATACTTTCTTGTTCCCAAGTCCAAATCATTGATGCCATTTATGAAACACTAACAACTGGTTAGATTCTGGGAAGGTGAAAACATTTCGAATAGTTACACGTGCATATTTATTTTCAACCATTTCCCATTCGCAAAACGTGAAGCTACATTTTAAAGAAATGTCTCCGGGAAGGAAGGGGGGCCCAGCACACAATATTCCAGAGTCAGCCTCCACATAATTGGCATAAGGGGCAGCGGCAGAGTTGCTGCCTGACAGCACCAGAGCCCCGTTTTGATCCCGACTACAGGTGCTGTCTGTACGGAGTTTGTACGTTCTCCCAGTGACTGCGTGAGTTTTCTCCAGGTACTCCAGTTTCTCCCCCACGCTCCAAAAACATACAGGTTTGTAGGTTAATTGGTAAAATTGTAAATTGGTCCCAATGTGCAGGATGGTATTAGTGTCTGGGATGATCGCTGGTCGGTACGGACTCGATGGGCCGAAGGGCCCGTTTCTGTGCCGCATCTCAAAGGTCTAAAGCAAAGTAAAGACAACTCCCTTCGTGTATTCAAATTAACTTTTAAAAATATCATAATAGTTGCTTTCCAACTTGCTTGCTGCATATGCACATTAATGTTCAGTGATTTGTCAACACCAGCAGCTTTCAACATCATCATTTAACAAAAAATACTCCGTCTTAATATTTTTTCCCACCATAATAAACAACCTCACATTGTATCGGATGGAACTGCAGATGCTGGTTTAAACCGAAGATAAACACAAAATGTCGGAGTTAGTCAGCGGGACGGGCAGCATCTCTGGCGAGAAGGAACGGGTGGCGTTTCCGATCGAGACCCTTCTCCACACCCGAAACGTTCCTTCTCTCCAGCTGCTGCCGGTCCTGCTGAGTTACTCCAGCATTTTGTATCTGCCGGTCCTGCTGAGTTACATTGTATTCAGCCACGACCTTGCTCATTCACCTGGCCTGTCAATGTTACCCTTAAGCCACTGAGTATCCTCCTCACCGTTCACTAGCTTGATCTCATCCGTCCTTTTATGCACAAAAACAGGCCCTTCGGCCCAAATTGTCCATGCAGACCAAGATACCCGATCATGATTCCTCATCCAAATAACTAAAACAGGTCATAAACAGCTGGGGCCCAGCAATACCAACGGCACAAACTCCTGATCTTAACCTCACAACTCGGTGGCACGGTGTCGCAGTGGTAGAGTTGCTGTCTTATAGTGCTTTCAGCGCCGGAGACCTGGGTTTGATCCAGACTATGCGTACTGTCTGTACGGAGTTTGTACGTTCTCCCCGTGACGGTGTGGGTTTTCTCCGATATCTTCGGTTTCCTCCCACACTCCAAAGACGTGCATGTTTGTAGGTTAATAGACTCCGTATCAATGTAAAATTGTCCCAAGAGGGTTTAGGATATTGTTAATGTACGGGGATCGCTGGTCGGTGCGAACCCGGTGGGCTGAAGGGCCTGTTTCTGCGCTGTATCTCTAAATTAAACTAAACTAAAACTCCTGTTCGTCTTTTCGTCAATTGACTGCATGGCGCCGCAGCAGTAGAGCTGCTGCACTTACAATGCCTATAGCTCCAGAGACCCGGGTTCGAGCCCGACTACGGGTGCCGTCTGTACGGAGTTAGTACGTTCTCCCCGTGATTTTCACCGAGATCTTCGGTTTCCTCCCACATTCCAAATACATACAGGTTTGTGGTTTAAGTGGCTTGGTATAAATGTAATTTTTTCCCAGTAAGCGTAGGATAGTGTTAGTGTGTGGGAATCTATGGTCAGTGCGGACTCAGTGGGCCAAATCCCACGCTGCATCTCTAAACTAAAGAAAACAATCCTTAATTAATGCCAATATAAAACCCCAAGCAAGGGCTTAGGTAGTTTAACAGGAAGAACTAACAACAGTTAACAAGGATTTGCTTAAATGGCAGACAACCGGTTTGGGCGACTTACTTTCAGGTGATCAACAATGCAGTATCAGGAGTATTATGGCATACGCACCTGCAGTCTTGTGTGCAATTTTGGTCTCCTAATTTGAGGAAGGACATTTGTGCTATCGAGGGAGTGCAGCGTAGGTTCACCAGGTTAATTACCGGGATGGCGGGGCTGACATGATGAAAGAATGGGTCGACTCGGCTAGTACTCACTGGAATTTAGAAGGATGAGAGGTATTCTTATGGAAACATATAAAATTCTTAAAAGGATTGGACAGGCTAGATGCAGGAAAAATGTTCCCCATGTTGGGGGAGTCCAGAACCAGGGGTCACAGTTTAAGTATAAGGGGTAGGCCATTATACCCATTAGACTGATGAGGAAAAAACTTTTTCACCCAGAGAGTTGTGAATCTGTGACTTCTCTGCCATAGAAGGCTGTGGAGGCCAATTCACTGGATGTTTTCAAGAGAGAGTTCGATTTAGCTCTTTGGGCTAAATGAATCAAGGGATATGGGGAAAAAGCAGGAACAGGGTATCAATTTAGATGTTTAAGAAAAAACTGCAGATGCTGGTAAAATCGAATGTAGACACAAAATGCTGGAGAAACTCAGTGGGTGAGGCAGCATCTATGGAGAGAAGGAATTGGCGAAGTTTCAGGTCGAGACACTTTTTAAGACTGATGTTAGGGGAGGGGGTAGAACAAAGAAATAATGTAGGTGGAGACAGTGGGACTAGTAGAAGGACTGGGAAGGGGGGAAATGAAAAGAGAGAGCAAGGGCTACCTGAAGATAGATGTCAATGTTACATAGAAACCTAGAAAATAGGTGCAGGAGGAGGCCATTCGGCCCTTCGAGCCAGCACCGCCATTCATTGTGATCATGGCTGATCGTCCTCAATCAATAACCGGTGCCTGCCTTCTCCTCATAGCCCTCGATTCCACTAGCCCCTAGAGCTCTATCTAACTCTCTCTTAAAACCATCCAGTGATTTGGCCTCCACTGCCCTCTGTGGCAGGGAATTCCACAAATTCACAACTCTCTGGGCGAAAACAGTTTTTCTCACCTTAGTCTTAAATGGCCCCCCCTTTATTCTAAGACTTGGCCCCTGGTTCTGGACTCGCCCAACATTGGGCAAATCCAGAAAAAGAACATTTTTCCTGCATCTAGCTTGTCCAGTCCTTTTATAATTTTATATGTTTCTATAAGATCCCCCTCATCCTTCTAAACTCCAAGCCTATATTCATAGGACTTCCTCCAGATCCAAGGCGTGGCTATGGGCACTCGCATGGGCCCCAGCTATGCCTGCCTCTTTGTAGGGTACGTCGAACAATCCCTATTTCAGGCTGGCCCTATCCCAAAACTTTACCTCTGCTACACTGACGACTACATTGGTGCTGCCTCCTGCATCCATGCAGAACTCACCGACTTCATCAACTTCACCATTAATTTCCATCCTGCACTCAAATTCACTTGGACCATCTCTGACATCTCCCTACCGTTTCTAGATCTCACCGTCTCCATCACAGGAAACAGACTATTGACTGACATCTACTACAAACCTACTGACTCTCATAGCTACCTAGACTACACTTCTTCCCACCCTGCTTCCTGTAAAGACTCTATTCCCTACTCCCAATTCCTCCGTCTACGCTGCATCTGCGCCCAGGACGAGGTTTACCATACCAGGGCATTGGAGATGTCCTCGTTCTTCAGGGAACAGGGTTTCCCTCTTCCATTATAGATGAGGCTCTCACTAGGGTCTCCTCGATATCCCTCAGCTCCGCTCTTACTCCCCCTCCCCCCACTCGCAACAAGGACAGAGTCCCCTTGTCCTCACCTTCCACCCCCCTATCAGCCGTCGCATACAACATATAATCTGCCAACATTTTTGCCGCCTCCGACGGGATCCCACTACTGGCCACATCTTTCCATCTTCACCCCTTTCTGCTTTCTGAAGAGACCGTTCCGTCCGCAACTCCCTGGTCAACTCAACCCTTCCCACCCAAACCACCCAGATACTTTCCCCTGTAACCGCAGGAGATGCAACACCTGTCTCTTTACCTCCCCCCTCAACTCCGTCCAAGGACATCGACAGTCTTTTTGGGTGAGGCAGAGCTTCACTTGCACCTCCTTCAACCTCATCTACTGTTCCAGGTGTCACCTTCTCTACATCAGCGAGACCAAGCGCAGGCTCGGCGATCGTTTCGCTGAACACCTCCACTCAGTCTGTCTTGACTAAGCTAATCTCCCGGTGGCTCAGCACTTCAACTCCCCCTCCCATTCCCAATCTGACCTTTCTGTCATGGGCCTCCTCCATTGTCAGAGTGAGGCCCAGCGCAAATTGGAGGAGCAGCACCTTGTAGTTCCCTTGGATAGTTTAGACCCCAACGGTAAGAGCATTGACTTCTCTAACTTCAGGTAGCTCTTGCTCTCTCTCTCTTCATTTTCCCCCTTTCCAGTCCTCCCACTAGTCCCACTGTCTCCGCCTACATTCTTTCTTTGACCCGCCTCCTCCCCTGACATCAGTCTGAGGTAGGGTCTCGACCCGAAAGGTCGCCAATTCCTTCTCTCCAGAGATGCTGCCTTACCCGCTGAGTTACTCCAGCATTTTTTGTCTACTTATTTTAGATGGTCTGCCATGATCATATTGAATGGCGGTGCTGGATCGAAGGGCTCAATGGCCTACTCCTGCACCTATTTTCTATGTTCTAATCAAAATGCCTGATGGTATTAAATTAGCACATTTAACACTAGATAATAATTTAAAAAGTTAATTACTTAAGTGTAACTACCTTGTGGTTACTGAACATAGAACAATACAATGTTCAAGAAGGAATTGCAGATGCTGGAAAATCGAAGGTAGACTAAAATGCTGGAGAAACTCAGCGGGTGCGGCAGCATTTATGGAGCGAAGGAAATAGGCAACGTTACGGACCGAAACCCTTCTTCAGACAATACAATGTGTGGGATGGAACTGCAGATGCTGGTTTAAACCGAAGATAGACACAAAATGCTGGAGCAACTCAGCGGGTCAGGCCGAATCACTAGAGAAAAGGAATAGGTGACGTCTCATGTTGAGACCCTTCTTCAGACAGAGCGAACAATACAAGACAGGAGGAGGCACTTCAGCCCTCATACGTAATGCCACGTTGAACTAACCTCCTCTACCTGGATATGAACCAAATCCTTCCATTCCCTGCATGTCCACGTACCTACCTAACGCCTCTCAAACACCAGTATTGACCATCACCCCTCGCAGCTCGTTCCAAGTAGCCACCACACAGGGTAAAAAAAGTGACCCGCACATCTCAAAACTTATAGCGTCATCCCTATAGATTTAGCTCTTAGGGCTAAT
Source organism: Leucoraja erinaceus (assembly GCF_028641065.1). Classification (NCBI taxonomy): domain Eukaryota; kingdom Metazoa; phylum Chordata; class Chondrichthyes; order Rajiformes; family Rajidae; genus Leucoraja; species Leucoraja erinaceus. The sequence continues at coordinate 17,164,440 of NC_073379.1, read as the reverse complement.
AGAATCAAGGGATATGGGGGAAAAAGCAGGAACGGGGTACTGATTTTGGATGATCAGCCATGATCATATTGAATGGCGTTGCTGGCTCAAAGGGCCGAACGGCCTACTCCTGCACTTATTTTCTGTGTTTCTATACATGTATCTGTCCAAATAGCTTTTAAATGGTGTTATAGCACCAACAATTCCGCTCCTTTAGTTCCTCTCCATCAAACTCCACCTCCCTCACCACCTTAAACCTATTCCTTCTAGTCTTTGACATATCTATCCCGGTAAAAAGATTCTGACTGACAATGGCGTTCACAAAGTTAAAAAATATTAACGAATTGTGCAATTTCACAGTCTTTTTGAGCATTGCCGGGGGGGTGGGGGGACTGAAAGGACTTCTTACACTTTGCTCAATATTGTGAAACATTGGTGAAACAATACAGAATATCAGACACTGAGACTTTTCTCTGGAAACTAACATTTTACTGGAAAAAAATTCAGAGAATAACCTTTTCTTTTGCTTTTTGTTTTCAAACAAGCATTGTAACACTGGAGACAAAACGTATCAATAGACAATAGGTGCAGGAGTAGGCCATTCGGCCCTTCGAGTCAGCACCGCCATTCAATGTGATCATGGCTGATCATCCCCAATCAGTTACCCCGTTCCTGCCTTCTCCCCATATCCCCTGACTCCGCTATTTTTAAGAGCCCTATCTATCTATCTCTTGAAAGCATCCAGAGAACCTGCCTCCACTGCCCTCTGAGGCAGTAAATTCCACAGACTCACCACTCTCTGTGAGAAAAAGTGTTTCCTCCTCTCTCTTCTAAATGGCTCACTCCTTATTCTTAAACTGTGGCCCCTGGTTTTGGACTTCCCTAACATCGGGAACATGTTTCCTGCCTCTAGCGTGTCCAAACCCTTACCAACTTATACGTTTCAATGAGATTCCCTCTCATCCTTCTGAACTGCAGAGTGTACAAGCCCAGCTGCTCCATTCTCTCAGCATATGACAGTCCCGCCATCCTGGGAATTAACCTTGTAAACCTACGCTGCACTCCCTCAATAGCAAGAATGCCCTTCCTCAAATTAGGGGACCAAAACTGCACACAATACTCCAGGTGTGGTCTCACCTGTGCACAGAGTCTCTTGCCCACAGCAGGTGAATCGAGGACCAGAGGACATAGGATTAAGGTGAAGGGGAAAGGTTTTTATAAGAATCTGAGAGGTAACTTTTTCATGCAAGGGGTGGTGGGTGCATGGAACCAGCTGCCAGAGGAGGTAGTTGAGGCAGAGAGACTATCCCAACATTTAAGAAACAGTTAGACAGGTACGTGGATAGGACAGGTTTGGAAGGTTATGGGCCAAACGCAGGCAGGTGGGACGAGTGCAGCTGGAACAGGGCCTGTTTCCACACTATATCACTCTATGATGATCTTAGAAGCCAACATTCTTAAACAGTAAGGAGCAACCCAATAAAAATTAGTTCTGCTTTGTTATAATGACAGCAGTTTCCGTAGTATCCGATGGCCTCAATTCTTATGAACAAACCAGCATATCCTCAAGGGAAGATTCCACAAGATACTCTTACCAACTCACTGCCAAACTGAAACGAAAAATACCTGTCCTCACCAAAGTTAAAAACTAAAATCTGGTGCACTGCCTTGGTGAGGTCTGCTGCATGACTTCACCGGGTTGTATTGCAAAACAAAGCATTTCACCGTACCTATCTACATGTGACAATAAAGCGTCATGGAATCATTGAATTGGAGAAAGTCAACTTGTTTCGAGTTGCCAGTAATCCATTGAACTCTAATTCTAAACTGTACAGAATTGCTGCAACAAAGTATCTTGTACCATGCAAACTTCCAAAACAATACTGTGTAACAAAACTCTGCCATTTATATTGTGTTGGAAGGAACTGAAGATGCTGGTCTATACTGAAGATAGACACAAAATGCTAGAGTAACGCAGCGGGTCAGGACGCATCCCTGGAGAAAAAGGACAGGTGACGTTTCAGGCCAGTCTGCAAAAGGGTGACGACCAAAAACGTCACCTTTGGAATCTGTGGAATTCCCTGCCTCAGAAGGCAGTGGAGGCCTTTCAAGTTCACATTTATTGTCACAGGTTCAAGAGAGAGTTGGATAGAGCCCTTAAAGATAGTGGAATCAAGGGATATGGGGAGAAGGCAGCAACAGGGTACTGATTGTAGATGGTCAGCCATGATCACAGTGAATGGCGGTGATGACACAAAGGGCCGAATGGCCTACTCCTGCACCTATTGTCTATTATCGTTTTCTCCAGAGATGCAGCCTAGCCCACTGAGTTACTCTAACTTTTTGTGCCCACTACTTATACTGCTATTCACACACAATGTGGCTGTGTGTGGACATTCAGGTGGAATGATGAAAGTGAAACAATCACAAACTAGATGACTCAGCACGTTTTCAAATAAACAGCAACTTCCTTTCCGCAACCAGTTCAGGGAGCAAGTGCAATTGTTCTTAGCTTAGTCAGGTACGCAGAAGCTGCTCCTTACTTTCAGATCTCGATGAATGATTGGTGGTTTCTGTTTGTGCATGTGTTGCACTCCACGGCATGCCTGGTAGAATATTTTCAGCACTGTATTACATGACAGGGTGGCATTTGCTTCAGCCTTCTTTATAAACTCAAGCAGCTGCCCTGGAAGCAAGAGGGAGGGAGAAGAAAAACAAATATGCATTAATTTTAACCAAACGTGCGGCACAGTGGCGCTGCGATAGAGTTGCTCCCTTTTACCCCTGTCCAACTTAGGCGACTACAAGCGACTAGGCTGTCGCCACATGGTCTCCTCAGTTGCTCAAAGAGTCGTACCTTTTTTCTGGTCGCCGCTGGATTTTGAAATGTTCAAAACTTTTTGGCAACAGTCGGCGCCCGTGGGCTTAACGTCAACGATCGTTACCTGACGTAGTGCTGTCGTCAGGATGACGTAGGTTGTCGCTGGTGCTGACTTCAATGAATTCCATTGGCGACTACCTACATCAACCTACGTCAACCGGTGACAGGTACCGGTGACTGAATTGTCTTACCTTGTCGTAGCTTGTCGCGGGTGGACGTAGGTTGTCGTAGGTGTGGTCGTAGGTGGACGTCCTAATGCCGTAGCTTGACGTCGACTAGGTGGTAAGTTGTTGCAGACATTGTCGTAGACTTTGTCGTGGGGGGGGTTCAGTCGCCGTTTTTTCAGCGACCTGCTACGACTGTGATAGTCACCGGAAAAAATTGCCTAAGTGGGGCAGGCCCATAGCAGCACTTGCAGCACCGGAGACTCGGGTTCAATCACGACTACGGGTGCTGTCTGTGCGGAGTTGGTACGTTCTCCCAGTGACCTCGTGGGTTTTCTCCGAAATCTTCAGTTTCCTCCCACACTCCAAAGATGTACAGGTTTGTAGGTTAATTTGGCTTGGTATAAGTGTAAATGTGTGTAGGATAGTGTTAATTTTAAATGCTATTGGTCGGTGCGGACTCGGTGGGGCCGAAGGGCCTGTTTCCGCGCTGTATCTCTAAACTAAACAAATAAACTAAGCTAAATTTTTACCAACAAAAAAATTCTCTCTTTCCCCAATCAATCTAGACAGTAACCAAAAAATATCTTCCCCATAGCAGCAAGCAAGCAAGCCATTGTATGTACATAGGTGGAGAACCTACCTTTACATAGTTCTGTGAGTATAAGGTATTCTCCTTGTCCAGTGTCAGATTCTTCTTTTCCTATAGAAGCTGCCGAGCTGAACTGTACAATGTTAGGATGCCCTGAAAGTTTCTTCTGAAGTTGCTTTGTCAAGGAGACAAATGAATAAAGGTTTCCGCCGCTCCACATGCTAAACGTACTTACACATTGGTCATAAAGATTGTTGCATTGGGTCGTGGAGGCATTCAATCTTTTAAGAACATTTTGTACACTGAAGGGCATGTTGAGCCCAGCAACAAAGCACAAACACAACTCTTCATTGGGCACAATACATCTTGGCAAGCAGCTCCTTCAAGCTTCAGTGAACGTCCCCAAGTGTTCGGAGAAAGTTGGAAAGCAGGACAAAAAAGAACGTCAAAACGTAACACAAGAAAGATATATCCGCTTGATTGTTACTGTGAATCCCAGGAAAGAATAACAATCCTTTTTTTTTCTCCAGAGATGCTTCCCGACCCGCTGAGTAAAGGCCCTGTCCCACTTTCCCGAGTTACTCACAAACTTTCCCGAGTTTTCCCCTTGATTCGAACTCGGGGAATGTCAGTAGCGAACTCGTAGGAGTCCGTAGATGTTTCGCAGCGGCTCATAATGCCAGCCGTAGGAACTCGGGGCATCAGGCAAGTCGGGGCGTTTTTTCAACATGTTGAAAAATGTCCACGGGTACTTACTAACGGCTATTACCGTAATTCTCCGAGTTCGAATCAAGGGGACAACTCGGGAGAGTTCGTTAGTAACTTGGGAAAGTGGGACAGGGCCTTAACTCCAGTGCTTTGTGTCTACATTCATGGGAATGTTAATTGCTCTGAAGTGAGAGGTAAATAATACTCCCATTAAATAATAAAACCCTTCTGATCCTTTTGTAACCTGGTAAATAACGCCCAGGCTGTTGTTAAGGAAGTGAAGGTGGAATAGTATTTCGACCACCATATACCAACGGAGAGACAAGTCCTAGCTCTGAGTCACAGCTAGAGGAAGTGTGTAGGAAGGAACTGCAGATGTTGATTTAAACCGAAGATAAGACACAAAATGCTGGAGTAAGTCAGCGAGTAAGTCAGCGAGACAGACAGCATCACTGGAGAGAAGGAGCAGGTGACATTTCGGGTCGAGACCCTTCTTCAGGCAGCTGCCTGTCCCGCTGAGTTACTCCAGTATGTTGTGTCGATCTTCGGTGTTAATTAGCATCTGCACTTCCTTCCTACGCATAAAGGAAGTATCCGTTCGGTTGCTTTCACAGCCCTTCCAGCAATGCAGCAGTGGAGATGAACTCTAAGAACTAGACGTATTTATTCTCTTGTACAGAATTAAGGTTTGGATGGAAAGAAAAAAACAAATAAGAAAGCTTTGGAGTATGGATGCTGCAGTGAACATTTTGTTTCAAGTATCTTAATATTTGTTGAGCAAATATTACGATGTATTAATAATATTCCACTGACAGATGGGTAGCAGCTATCCTAGCGGCATTCAAGGACTGACAAGCAACAGGGCTTCACGTGACTTGAAAGGATACCATAAAACAAACTTCCTGAATTATTGCTTTACTCTTCTCTTCCTCGTTTGATAGAAGTCTCTGGAATACAAAAGACAATAATTTGACGATGGAACATAGAAAGTAGTGGCAGGTTAAGGGGACAACTGCTCTGAGTGACAATAAAGTAAAATAACTTGACATTTTGATTTGACCACACACATTGGCATACCAGATAATACCTTGACTGACAAGAGCCATTCCACCTGCAATTTGATCAGCAAAGCAATGCTAACGAGTGGCACGGTGGCGTAGCGGTAGAGCTACTGCCTAACAGTGCAAGAGACCAGGGTTCAATTCTGTCTTCGGGTGATGTCTATATGGAGTTGGCACATTCTGCCCGTGATCTGTGTGGATTTTCTCCGAGATCTTCACTTTCCTCCCACACTCCAAAGACGTGCAGGTTTGTAGGTTAATTGGCTTGGTATATATGTAAAATTGTCCCTAGTGTGTGTAGGATACTGTTAATGTATTGGGATCACTGGTCGGCGCGGACTTGATGGGCAGTTTCCGTGCTGATCTCTAAACTAAGCTAAACTAAAATAAAATTCAACTAAATTGAAGTTAAGAGTCTGCATTTATGTAGCACCTTTGCTAAAGGAGGAATTTTCCAACATTGAACCCAGATTGAGCATTGAAGCAAAAGCATCCAACTGAGACAATGCTCCTCAGTTGCAAACTCTCCCATCAAGTTGTTCCAGGATGTTTCTGTAAGGTTATCTTTCATTCTTCCACATACCAGAGGGCCCAAGCTCAATACACTCAAACACTTCGTGATGACTAAATTGGGAGGTTGTGCTCAACACGAAGGAATGACAAAGCAACGTCTCTTTTCACATAAAAAGATCAAGCTAAAGGGTTAACTAGTATAGTTTGGAGATACAGCATGGAAACAGGCCCTACGGCCCACCGAGTCCACACCAACTAGCGATTCCCGCACATTAACACTGCCCTAGGCACACGAGGGACAATTTTACATTGTCTTTGGAGATTTCCAAAGATTCTCATTCCTCAGAAAAGAAGTTGCACTTCTTTCCATTCTTAATTGGAACCGAGGCAGTTCCACAGTTGTCACCTCTCCCATTAAGGGTTTCCAGTATGATGCATGTTTCAGTAATATCCTCTCTCATTCTCCCATACCCAAGAGGTCCCATGCCAAATATCCTCAATGTTTGATAACTAAATTGGGAGGTTAAGCTCAATGCTAGAGAATGAAGAGGCCAAGTCTATTTTCTCTTGAAAAGAATAAGCCAAAGGGTTAAACACAGAAAATAGATGCAGGAGTAAGCCATTCAGCCCTTCGAGCCAGCATCGCCATTCAATGTGATCATGGCTATCATCCAGAATCAGTACCCCGTTCCTGCTTTCTCCCCATATCCATTGATTCCGTTAGCCCCAAGAGTTAAATCTAACCCTCTCTTGAATACATCCAGTACATTGGCCTCCACTGCCTTCTGTGGCAGAGAATTCCACAGATTCACAACTCAACTGAGTCTGCGGAATTCTCTGCCTCAGAGAGCGGTAGAGGCTGGTTCTATGGATATTTTCAAGAGAGAGCTAGATTGGGCTCTTAAAGATAGCGGAGTCAGGGGACGTGGGGAGAAGGCAGGAATGGCGTACTGATTGGGGATGAGCAGCTATGATCACATTGAATGCGGTGCTGGCTCGATGGGCCGAATGGTCTACTCCTGCACCTATTGTCTATAGTCTCTGGGTGAAAAAGTTGTTTCCTCGTCTCAGTCCTAAATGGCCTACCCCTTATTCTTAAACTATGACCCCTGGTTCAGGACTCCCCCAACATCGGGAACATTTTTCCTGCAACCAACCTGTCCAATTTTATTTTTTTATGATACCCTATCATCCTTCTAAATTCCATTAAATATAAGCCCAGTCGATCCATTTTTTAACTAACACGCAGAGGTTTACAATTCTTACAAGATTTTTTATCATTCTATGTTTCCACTCTTGGAATGAGGCCGCAAATTTAAGACACCAAGAAATCGAACAGAAAACTCAGAAGAACCTTATACAGTGGCAGGAGCAGGCATTTGAATAAGAAAGGGAGGATAGTTTCACTTACACGCAACAATTACCTTATGTTCCACAAAAGTAAAGATCACATCCTGAGATTCAAAGCCCCACCTTCACTTATTCAACATGCTGGCAGCAACTGCCCCACCTGCGATATGCCTGAAATGTGTGACTCAGACATCATTCCAAATTAAATAGAAGTATTTCCTGATTTCTGAGCAACTGGTTCAGTCATAAAGTCATAGAATCTACGGCGCGGCGGTAGAGTTGCTGCCTTGCAGTGAATGCAGCGCCGGAGACTGGGTTCGATCACGACCTTGTACTCGTTAGAATTTAGAAGATTGAGGGGGGATCTTATAGAAACTTACAAATGTCTTAAGGGGTTGGACAGGCTTGATGCAGGAAGATTGTTCCTGATGTTGGGGAAGTCCAGAACAAGGGGTCACAGTTTAAGGATAAGGGGGAAATCTTTTAGGACTGAGATGATAAAAACATTTTTCACACAGAGAGTGGTGAATCTCTGGAATTCTCTGCCACAGAAGGTAGTTGAGGCCAGTCCATTAGCTATATTTAAGAGGGAGTTAGATGTGGCCCTTGTGGCTAAAGGGATCAGGGGGTATGGAGAGAAGGCAGGTACGGGATACTGAGTTGGATGATCAGCCATGATCATAATGAATGGCGGTGCAGGCTCGAAGGGCTGAATGGCCTACTCCTGCACCTAATTTCTATGTTTCTATGACTACGGGTGCTGTCTGTACGGAGTTTGTACGTTCTACCCGTGACCTGCGTGAGTTTTCTCCGAGATCTTCGCTTTCCTCCTACAATCCAAAGACATAGACATACCTGTCCAAATGTTTCTTAAACATTGCAATAGTATCTGCCTCAACTACTTCTTCCAGCAGCTTGTTCCATACACCCACCACCCTTTGTGTGAAAAAGTTACCACTTCAGTTCCTGTTAAAAACCTTTCCACCATCACCTCGATTCCCTTACACTGGGCAAGAGACTTTGTGCAGCAACCCAATCTATTCCTCTCATGTTTTTGTACACAACATTTTGCCAGCAATTAAACGGGAACCACGAAGGGGTACAACTCTCATCCTGACAGGAAGAGCCCGGAAGAATTAATCTCAGTCAACTACGGAGGCAATGGAAACACTTCCTAAATTGGCTCCCAAAGTAAAGAATGGCCTGAATGCACCTCACACATATGTTCAAACCATAACTCACCTTTAACGCATAGTCTCTCCCACTACCAAGATCCTGGGCTTCATAAACAAACGCAAAGCCACCTATTAAATCAGAAATATTTTTTTTAGAGTGCGGAAAACGAAAGTGAAAATTACAAAGTATCAGACTGAAGAAGGGTCTCGACCTGAAACGTCGCCTATTTCCTTCGCTCCATAGATGCTGCCTCACCCGCTGAGGTTCTCCAACATTTTTGCCTACCTTTGATTTTCCAGCATCTGCAGTTCCTTCTTAAACATTACAAGGTGCTGGAGTAACTCTGCTGGTCCATCGGGCTTTTAGATTAGTCTGGAGAAACAGCGGGGAAACAGCCTTTCGGCACAATGACTCCACACTGACCAGCGATCACTCCGTACACACCAACACTATCCTACACACTCGGGACATTTTACAATTCTTACCGATGACAATAAACCTACAAACCGTACGTCTTTGGAGTGTGGGACGAAACCCGAGGTATTTAATCATTTAATCATTGATCATTGGATCCAAGATGGCGGCGCGCACGGTCGCAGCGGCTCACGGCTCCCGGACTCGGTGCTCTTTTTTGTTGTTTGTGTACGTTGTGTTGTCCGTGTACGTCTTTGCAGTCGGTTCTGCGAACACCCGCTACACCCGCTACTCCCGACAGAACCTCGTGGATATCGGGGATATCGTTGTACAGCGTCAGCCTGCGGTTTCGGGTGTCTTCCACCGCAAGTATAACATCCCGGGCGACATAGCAAGACCACCGGGGTCCCCGTGGATTGTTGTCGGGTCTAGGAGGCGGCGCAGACGGAGGAGGGAGAGGAAGCAGAAGCGAGGCCGCAGGTCTGGAGCTTTGCTAAGGCTAAGGAATCGACCACACAAGCCACCTCTACCGAGCCTGTATCTCTCCAACGCCAGATCCCTGGTTCACAAAATGGACGACCTGGAAGTGCAACTCGCTGGGAATCGGTATGTTCGTGACTGCTGTGTTATGATCATCACCGAATCCTGGCTTCACCCGGGGATACCTGATGATAGCATGCAGCTAGCAGGTCGCTTTCTGCTCCGCGGGGACAGGACTATGGACTCCGGTAAGAGCAGGGGAGGGGGTCTCTGTATATACGTGCATGAGAATTGGTGCAACAACGGGACAATCATAGACAATCATTGTTCCCCTGACCTCGAGTACATGTCTGTAAGATGCCGGCCTTTTTTTCTACCGAGAGAACTAACAGTCGTGATTGTCACGGCTGTGTATATTCCACCTGACGCCAATGTAAACAAGGCGCTCTCTCTCCTGCTGAACACCATTAACGAACAGCAGCGGGACCACCCCGAAGGTGTTCACATAATCGCAGGGGACTTTAATAAGGCCAACTTGAAGACTGTACTGCCGAAATTCTACCAACATGTCAAGTGTTCTACTAGAGGGGTGAACACGCTGGATCATGTTTACACCAATATCAAGCACGCGTATAGAGCCATCCCCCTCCCCCAACTCGGCCAGTCAGACCATCTCTCCCTCCTGCTCTCTCCAGCCTACACCCCCCTCAGACGCAGTGCCAGGCCCACCATAAAATCTGTTACAACCTGGCCTGAAAATGCACTCTCCAATCTACAGGACTGCTTTACCCAGACAAACTGGGACATATTCGAACACCAGGACCTGGAAACTCTCACAGAATCGGTGCTGGACTATATCAAGTTCTGCATCGGAAATGTGACTGTAGACAAAAACATACGGGTTTTCCCAAACCAGAAACCCTGGATGTCCAGTCAGGTCCGCACACTCCTCAGAGCCCGCGATGCTGCCTTCAGGTCAGGTGACAGAGCTCTGTACAGGGCTGCTCGAGCCGACCTGAAAAGTGGTATTAAAAAGGCCAAGGCGGATCACAAGAGGAGCATAGAGTCCCACTTGTCCAGCAATAATACACGGGAGGTATGGCGGGGCATACAAGACATTACCAACTTCAGAGGCTGTGCCACAAAGTCAGAAGACCTGAGTGCGCCGCTGGCAGAAAAGCTAAATTGCTTCTTCTCCCGCTTTGAAACATCACAACAGCAGCACTCACCTGCTACAGCCCTGTTCCCACCCTCACCTGGCTCCTGTACTACCCCACTCACTGTCGGGGAACACGATGTCAGACGGGTGCTCCTGGCAGTGAACCCCAAGAAGGCTACCGGCCCAGATGGAGTCCCTGGTAAGGTGCTCAAAGCGTGCGCCCACCAGCTCACTGCCATCTTCACCAGAATTTTCAATCTCTCCCTGGCCCAGGCAGTTATTCCGTCCTGCCTAAAATCAGCCACAATCGTCCCTGTGCCGAAGAAGTCTCCCATCACCAGCCTTAATGACTACCGTCCTGTTGCCCTCACTCCGGTAATCACGAAGTGCTTCGAGAGATTGGTCCTCCAGCACATCAAGGACTATCTACCACCAGACTTCGACCCCCACCAATTCGCTTATCGCCAAAACAGATCTACAGAAGACGCCATCACCGTAGCTCTCCACTCTGTGCTGAGCCATCTGGAGCAGGGGCAGAGCTACGTCCGGATGCTCTTTGTGGATTTTAGTTCAGCCTTTAACACAATCATCCCGGACATCCTCATTGGTAAACTGGTCACTCTCGGCCTCCCCACTGTCACATGTGCCTGGATTAAGGATTTCCTCACAAACCGGCCCCAGACTGTGAGACTTGGCCCCCACCTCTCCTCCACTCGCAGGTTGAGTACCGGTTCCCCACAGGGCTGTGTGCTAAGCCCCCTCTTATACTGTCTCTACACCTACGACTGTAGTCCGGCCCACAACAACAACCGCATCGTCAAATTTGCTGACGACACTACTGTGGTCGGACTTATTTCAAAGGGAGACGAGGCAGCCTACAGAGAGGAAGTCCTGAAGTTGACAACCTGGTGCTCAGAAAACAATCTGGCTCTGAACACCAGGAAAACAAAAGAGCTCATTGTCGACTTCAGGAGGCACAGCACCGACTTAGTCCCCCTACACATTAACGGCGAGTGTGTGGAGAGGGTCAACACCTTCCGGTTTCTCGGCGTCCATATCGCGGCTGACATCTCCTGGACGGACAACACGACAGCGGTCATCAAGAAGGCTCAGCAGCGGCTGCACTTCCTGAGGGTCCTCAGGAAGCACAACCTGGACTCTAACCTGCTGCTGACCTTCTACCGCTCGTCCATCGAGAGCCTGCTGACATACTGCATTACAGCATGGTATGGCAGCTGCACCATGGCAGACAGGGAGAGGCTTCAGAGGGTAACCAGGACAGCGCAGAGGATCATTGGTTGCCCTCTCCCCTCCCTGATGGACATCTACACCTCCCGCTGCCTTAGCAGGGCAAAGAAGATCACCAAAGACAGCTCCCATCCTGCGTTTGGACTGTTCGACCTGCTGCCCTCTGGAAGGCGCTATAGGTGCATCAAATCCAGGACAAACAGACTCAGGAATAGCTGCTTCCCGAGAATTATATCTACCATAAATTCAAATCCACACATGCACTGACTACACCGCCCAACAGGACTTCCATCTGTATATATGTATGTAGCGCCGTAGAATTTGTGCACCTATTCCCCCCCCCCCATCTCCCTTCTGTTTTGTTTTTCTGTTTCTTGTTTTTTGTGTAAAATTGTATGTATGCACTGAGTACGAGCAGCTTTCAGTTTCACTGTACATGTATAGTGACAATAAATGGCATATCTATATCTATCTATCTATCCTTCTTAAACATTACAAGGTGCTGGAGTAACTCTGCTGGTCCATCGGGCTTTTAGATTAGTCTGGAGAAACAGCGGGGAAACAGCCTTTCGGCACAATGACTCCACACTGACCAGCGATCACTCCGTACACACCAACACTATCCTACACACTCGGGACATTTTACAATTCTTACCGATGACAATAAACCTACAAACCGTACGTCTTTGGAGTGTGGGACGAAACCCGAGGTATTTAATCATTGATTATATTTAGTTTATTATCACGTGTACCGAGGTGCAGTGGAAAGCTTTTTGTTGCATGCTGTCCAGTCAGCGGAAAGACTATACATGATTACAACCAATCCGTCGACATTGTGCAAATACAAGCTAAAGAGAATAATATTTGGTGCAAGATAAAGTCCAGTAAAGTCCGGCTCAAAATGGTCCAAGGCTCCCCAAAGAGGTAGTTGGTAGGTCAGGACCGCTCTCTAGCTGGTGAGAGGACAGTTCAGTTGCCTGGTAACAGCTGGGAAGAAACTGTCCCTGAATCTGGAGATGTGCATTTTCAAACTTCTGGACCTGTTGCCTGATGGGAGAGGGGAGAAGAGGGAGCGTCCAGGGGTGAGACTCGTCTTTGATCATGCTGCCGGCATTTACCTTGATGTATTCCCCTCATCTGACATACTGGAGGCCAAACACTTCAAGGCCCATTGCAATCTCAAGATCAGCTGTCCATATAGTACACTGTAAACGCAATCAGAAAAATGCCCATTGTAAAACACGAGCTGGAGCCTCACAAGCCCGTCGGCCAAATCTGCCATATTTTTCAGATCATGACTGATAAATACACGACTTTTAATTATTAATAGCTGCAAAACTCCTGTATCTCATTTAGAATGTCCCGGGTGCAAGACACATTGCAGTGAATTGAACACAAAAACCTGTGCTGAGCAACACTGCCAGGGCTATCTCTTTTAATCCTCTACAAAGGTGGAAATAAAAGATCCCAAGGCACGGTTCTGAAGGAAACAATTACCTCCTGGTTCATATCACAAGGTTGTAAGTGATAGGAGCAGAATTAGGCCATTCGGCCCATCAAGTCTACTCCGCCATTCAATCATGGCTGATCTATCTCCCCCCCCCCCCAACCCCATTCTCCTGCCTTCCCCCCCATAACAACCGTACTAATCAAGAATGTATTTATCTCTGGCTTAAAAATATCCATTGATTTGACCTCCACAACCTTCTGTGGCAAAGAATTCCACAGACATCTCCTTCCTGAAGGAACGTCCTTTTATTCTGAGGCTATGACCTCTAGTCCTAGACTCTCCCACCAGTGGAAACATCCTCTCCCCATCCACTCTATCCAGGCCTTTCACTACTGGGTAAGTTTCAATGAGGGTCCCCGCTCATCCTGCTATACTCCAGCAAGTACAGGGCCAATGCTATCAAACGCTCATCATAACCCACTCATTCCTGGGATCATTCAGGTTAACCTCCTCTGGACCCTCTCCAGAGCCAGCACATCCTTCCTTAGATATGGTGCCCTAAATTCCTCACAGTATTTCAAATGCGGCCTTACCAGAGCTTTATAGAGCCTCAGCATTACATCCCTAGTCCTCTATAAATAAATGCTAGCATTACGTTTGCAGATTCTGCAGATAGTTATTTCTTAGTCAATTTTACAATGCAAAAACAAAATGCACTGGCACATATAGGAGATGCAAGGAATTGCAGATGCGAGCTTAAAGGGGGAAGGGGAAAGGGGGGGGAAGAAGAGGAAACACACAAAATGCTGGAATAACTCTGCATTCCTGGAGAACATGGACATGTGACATTTCGGAGGGAACCTTGTTCAGTCTGAAGAACCGGAAACATAACCCATTCCATTACCAGGGATGCTGCCTGACCCTTTGAGTTACTCCAGCATTTTGGATCTTTCCTTGGTACAAGATCAGCTATTTCCAGGCATTTTTCTTGTTTCCATTACATAGGTTCACCACCGATTTTCCAGCTACTGCCCCCCCCCCCCCCCCCTTTAATCCTGACAACTCCCCTCTCCCCCTGAAACCTCGGCGCCTTGGTGGGGTGTGGCGGCCGATCCCAACCTAATCGTGATTTCTGCGGCAAACCGACGGGTAAAATTTGCCGTCTGTGGCCGGGGTTAACCATATAACCATATAACAATTACAGCACGGAAACAGGCCATCTCGGCCCTACAAGTCCGTGCCGAACAAATTTTTTTCCCCTTAGTCCCACCTGCCTGCACTCATACCATAACCCTCCATTCCCTTCTCATCCATATGCATATCCAATTTTTTTTTAAATGATACCAATGAACCTGCCTCCACCACTTCCACTGGAAGCTCATTCCACACCGCTACCACTCTCGGAGTAAAGAAGTCCCCCCTCATATTACCCCTAAACTTCTGTCCCTTAATTCTGAAGTCATGTCCTCTTGTTTGAATCTTCCCTATTCTCAAAGGGAAAAGCTTGTCCACCTCAACCCTGTCTATCCCTCTCATCATTTTTACAGACCTCTATCAAGTCCCCCCCTTAACCTTCTGCGCTCCAGAGAATAAAGACCTAACTTATTCAACCTATCTCTGTAACTTAGTTGTTGAAACCCAGGCAACATTCTAGTAAAGTCTATTGGGTTCAGGAACTCCAGCCCAGCCACAGCCGGCAGAACCGTTCCCATAGCCGACTTTGCTGGCCGGTATTTCGGTCTTCCGCCCTAAAGCCATGACCTCTGTTGGTCCTGCAAAATTGATAATCCAGAAAGGCTATTGAACCAAGGGGGCCGGAAACACGGTAGTGGATCTGCACTGTGATGTTTCATTATTCTTCCTTCAGAATCTGGAGGCCATATAGTAGGCCCTCTTCGGTCATGGCTGACCATGGGTGATGCATCCTGATCAGATGCAAGCCTGGGCGATGTCATATGGAGGACAGGCTGTTGCCCATGCAGCATGTCCCCCCTCTCCACATCGCTAATCAATCCAAAGGAACAGCAGGGCCGTTACAGTTTGGCACCAGCACCGTCGCAAGAGCTGCCAGAGCGAGGTTGTAGACAACGACAAAGTGCCTTAGGGACTCCGACTCAGAATTTTCTTGAGGTTTACTCCTGGAGCCCTTTCCATGACTGGATATGGCCACAAGACAGTGAAGGTTTTACATCAGAGTTTTCCCTCTCCCAAATAAACTGCCTTCCCAGGCTGACGGAGCCCCATCTGCCTGAGACTCGTGGGGGCGGGAGCGTCTACCTTCCCGTGCAGGTCTATAGCACCTGCCCAAAAGGCCATGAAAGAGTTCAAAACAGTGGTGGAAATCCTTGGTCAGTAAGTTGGAGGACATTCGGGATTTTACAGGTGAGGTCTCAGAAATTGCAGATCTTGGACCATTGATATTAACTAAATATTCAATAGACAATAGGTGCAGGAGTAGGCCATTCAGCCATTCGAGCCAGCACCACCATTCAACGTGATCATGGTTGATCATCCCCAATCAGTACTCCATTCCTGCCTTCTCCCCATATCCCCTGACTCCGCTATCTTCAAGAGCCCTATCTAGCTCTCTCTTGAAAGTATCCAGAGAACCGGCCTCCACTGCCCTCTGAGGCAGAGAATTCCACAGACTCACAACTCTCTGTGAGAAAAAGTGTTTCCTCGTCTCCGTTCTAAATGGCTTATCCCTTATTCTTAACTGTGGCCCCTGGTTCGGGACTCCCCAACATCGGGAACATGTTTCCTGCCTCCAGCGTGTCCAAACCCTTAATAATCTTATATGTTTCAAAAAGATCCCCTCTTCAATTAAATATACTTCTTAAAAAAGCAAATGCACATTAAAACAAAAAACAAAATTAAGAACATTGATTTCCCCCCCCCCCCCCCCTCCCCGTGTGCCCCACTCAGATTCACACCTATTTTTCCCCCCCCCCCCCCCCCATTCCATTCCCTCTGGCTTCACAATTTGCAACTCTTCATTTAGGCTGTATTACACCTCTGCACTGGCCTTTGTTCCAACCATTTGTCTATCGAACCTTCCCCTCGCCTGTGTCCACCTATTGCCTGCCTTGCTTTGTCCTGCCTCTCCTCTCTCCCAACTTTCTTCACCTCTCCCTCCCCACCTACAATCAGTCTGAAGAAGGATCCAGACCCAAAACATCTCCTATCCTTGTTCTCCAGCGATGCCGCCTGACCTGCTGAGTTACTCTGAACACTTTGTGTCCTTTTGTGTTGACTAGCATCAGCAGCTCCTCGTTTCTACCTCGGAATACACTGCCTACTCAGAGCTCCTTTCAACTCACTAGGTGCTACAGCTGTTTGGGGCCAGGTAGCGAGACTCTCTACACCCAGAAAACGTGAGAACACATCGGGATGACAGGCAGAGTGCCAGGACACAGGGTCGGAGGCAGGGCAATCTGGATAATATCTGGTCTTTCTCACTTTACGGGAGCTTGCTGGGCAGACAACCTTGCTTTCCACATTGCGACAGTGACGGCATTTAAAATTATTTTCATAAGCTGTAAAGTACTGTGGGATATTGGGAACGGGATGTAAAAGGCACCGTTATAAAAAAGTACGATAAACCCTCTTTATAAGGGATTTCAGTTATAGTGGAGGGTCTCTTTAAAAAATGCAGGATTCTAGTTACACTGCAGAGGCTGCTGAAATTGACATGGTATTGAAACTGACAAGGCACTGAAACTGACAAGGCACTGAAACTGACATGCAATCGCTTTGATCAACACAACTCTATTAAACAATGTAACAAATCATCTTTAATATTTTTAGCAATAACAAAAATAAATTTTAAGCTGTTAAAAAGAATTTTGTAGGTAGACAAAAGTGCTGGTGAAACTCAGCGGGTTTCGGCCCGAAACGTTGCCTATTTCCTTCGCTCAATAGATGCTGCAGCACCCGCTGAGTTTCTCCAGCACTTTTGTCTACCTTTAATTTTCCAGCATCTGCAGTTCCTTCTTAAACAAAAAGAACATTGTGTTTGAAAACAACTCGTTGTATCACGGATTGACTGCTAGGTAGTTGGAGCAAATCCCTTGTGGGACAGGCCAAAACAAACGGCGACTGGACCGCCCGCCCTATGACAATGTCTTAGACAATGTCTACAACAACCTACCACCTAGTCGACGTCAAGATATGGAAAGCTACCGACAACCTATTAGGACGTCCACCTACGACCACACCTACGACAAGCCACATCCACCCACGACAAGCTATGACAAGGTACGACCCTATCGTTGACAACTGAAGACAACTTAAGACAATTCAGTCGCCGGTACCTGTTGACGTACGTAGTCACCTATGGAATTCCCCGAAGTCAGCACCTGGCGCCAACCTACGACACCTGGCGACAACCTATGACAGCACCTACGTCAGGGGAAGTCAAGCTATGCTCATTGGGGTCAAACTGACTGTCGCCAAAAAGTCTTGAACATTTCAAAATCCATCAGCCACCAGAAAAATGCTACGATTCTTTGGGCGACTGAGGAGACTACTCGCGACCATACAGGCAACCATGTGGCAACAGCCTTGTCGCCTGTAGTCACCTAAAAAATAGCCTGTGGACAGGCCCATAACATGGCTATTGCCGAGAATCAACCCCCCCCCCCCCCCTCATTAGTTTAAAAAAACTGCTTCTACTCATTGACATCCACTGACACTTAGAACATAAAACATAGAATCCCCTCACCTTAAACCTATGTCGTCTGGTTCTTGATTCCCCTACTATAGGTAAAAGAGTTTACCCAATCTAATCCCCTCATGATCTTATGCACCTCAATAAGGTCAGCCATCATCCTTCTGCACACCAAGGATTAAAGTCCTAACCTACTCAACCTCTCCCTGTAGCTCAGGCCCTCGAGTCCTGGCAACATCCTTATATGTCTTTTCCACACCATTTCTAGCTTGATATCTTTCCTGTATGAGGGTGACCAAAACTGAACACAATACTCCAACTGTGGCCTCACTAACGTATTATACAACTGCAACATGACCTCCCAACTTCTATACTCAATACTCTGACTGATGAAGGCCAATGAACCAAAAACTTTTTGACCACCCTATCGATCTGTGATGCCACCTTCAAGGAACTATGTACATGTAATCCAAGATCCCTCTGCTCTGCAACACAGCCCAGAGCCGTGCCATTCACTGTGAAAGTTCTGCTCTTTTGATTTGACTTTCCAAAATGCAAAACGTCACACTTATCTGTATAAAACTACAAACTGGAATATGCAACAAACTTCCTTTGGTCTGCATCAATTGATCTTAACTTTTGTTTCAGCTGATCTGCTCTGTTTTGAAATGTCAATTGCATTTCACTTCACTCAGTTTTATTAAGAAAGCAGTTTCAAATTTACACAAACTCACTAAAGGTTCAGGTCCTGTGGAAGTCTGTGGAATTCTCAGCCTCAGAGGGCGGTGGAGGCCAGTTCTCTGGATACTTTCAAGAGAGAGCTAGATAGGACTCTTAAAGATAGCGGAGTCAGAGGATATGGGGAGAAGGCAGGAACTGGGTACTGATTGTGGATGATCAGCCATGATCACAGTGAATGGTGGTGCTGGCTCGAAGGTACAAATGGCCTATTGCTGCACCTATTGTCTATTGTCATCCCTGGACAATATGGATGGACAATATGGATGGGTGACGTTTCATCTTCTTCAGATGTCTGAAACATCATCTATTCATGTTCTCCAAGGACGCTGCCTGGCCCACTGTGTTACTTCAGCATTTTGCGTCACTCTTTGAAAAAATTAGAGCATCAGTTCCTTGTTTCTACAGGGACTGGACTGGTTCTATCACCTCAGGAGCTTTGGTAAATCCACATTCACTTAAGAGTCATACAACGTGGACAAAGGCTCTTCAGCCCAACTTGCCCATGCCCCATCTAAACTAGTCCCACATGCCTCATTTGGCCCATATCCCTCCAAACCTGTCCTATCCATGAGCCCGTCCAAATGTTTCTTAAACGCTGCAATAGTCCAGCTTCAACCACCTCCTCCAGCAGCTCGTTCTATACACCCACCACCCTTTGTGTGGAAAAAGTTAGCCCTCAGGTTCCAATTAAATATTTCTCACCTCTCCTTAAACCTACATCCTCTGGTTTTCGATTCCCCTACTCTCACAGCGCCAGGGACCACAGGTACAGAGTTTGTACATTCTCCCTGTGACCAGGTGGGTTTTCTCCGGGTGCTCCGGTTTCCTCCCACACTCCAGGCATACAGGTTAATTGGCTTTGGTAAGTTATAAAGAATTGTCCCTAGTGTGTGTAGGTTAGCGTACAGGGTGATTACTGGTCAGTGTGGACTCAGTGGGGCGGAAGGCCTGTTTCCATGAGCCCGTCCAAATGCGACTCCTCTTAAGTAGGCAACCGCTAATTTCTAAAACATAACTGAAAGAGGATAGACAAAAATGCTGGAGAAACTAGGCGGGTGAGGCAGCATCTATGGAGCTAAGGAAATAGGCAAGGTTTTGGGTCGAGACCCTTCTTCAGACCTTTCCTCTGAAAGAGGATGCTGTCTTTCCCGCTGAGTTACTCCTGGTTTTTGTGACTATCTTTGGTTTAAGATCTGCAGTTCACTCCCTACACATGTCCAACTTACTCAAATGCTTCTCAGAGGTCGCTCCTTCATCCCAGAAAAAACTAGTAAAACTCCTCTGCAACGTTTCCAATGCGAGAACATACCTCCTTCAATAAGTAGGTCAAAGCTGCACACGGTACCCCAAGGTCTCATTAACACTGCGGAGTTTCACCAGGAGTACTTAATTTATGTGACAAAGACTAATTCTCAATTTTTTTCCAAATGAGCCACAGACTGACTTTGTTCCACGCATGTACACTAAGCTTGCTCCGTACCTCTACACTCGGCAGTCTCCATGTGGGGGTCAGAAAGAGCTTCACAATCTCCTTACCCAGGAGTTCCATGGTTCGCGTCCGACCCCACCCCAGGGCGATGGAGATCCTTCTGCCCCACCCACCCCAGGGGTGACAGGGTCTGTCTCACCGGGTCCGGGGTGACAGGGTCCGTTTCACCCCCTCACCCGTCCACCCTGGTATACCAGTGGCCATCTCCCCCCTCAGCCCTGGTAGTGCTGGGGTCTGCGGAAGGAACCCATCCACCCGATGTGATGGGATCATCCACCCTAGGGTGATGGAGTGCTCCTCCTTCCCCACTACCTCCCTCACACCCTGGGACGACGGTGTCTGCCATAGGCAGCCACCCACACTAGGGTGACTGGATCCCCCTTCCCCCACCCACACTAGAGGGACATGATGAATCTCCTCCTCCCACCCTGGGGTGCTGGGGTCCATCTGCTCCACTGCACTGATAGGGCCTGCCTACCTCTGTGCCCCACCCTGGGGTGACAGGGTCTGCCTCTAACCCCCACCTAGAGGTGACAGGGTCTGCCTCCCTCCCCCACCCTGGGGTGCCGGAGTCTGTCTGTCTCCCTCCCCCACCCTGGGGTGCCGGAGTCTGTCTGTCTCCCTCCCCCACCCTGGGGTGCCGGAGTATGTCTGTCTCCCTCCCCACCCTGGGGTGACAGGGTCTGCCTCTAACCCCCACCTAGAGGTGACAGGGTCTGCCTCCCTCCCTCCCTCCCTCCCCCACCCTGGGGTGACAGGTCTGCCTTCCTCTCTCTCTCCCTCCCCCACCCTGGGGTGCTGGAGTCTGTCTGTCTCCCCTCCCCCACCCTGGGGTGCCGGAGTCTGTCTCTCTCCCTCCCCCACCCTGGGGTGCCGGAGTCTGTCTCTCTCCCTCCCCCACCCTGGGGTGCTGGAGTCTGTCTGTCTCCCTCCCCCACCCTGGGGTGCTGGAGGCTGTCTGTCTCCCTCCCCCACCCTGGGGTGCCGGAGTCGGTCTGTCTCCCTCCCCCACCCTGGGGTGCCGGAGTCTGTCTGTCTCCCTCCCCCACCCTGGGGTGCTGGAGTCTGTCTGTCTCCCTCCCCCACCCTGGGGTGCCGGAGTCTGTCTGTCTCCCTCCCCCACCCTGGGGTGCCGGAGTCTGTCTGTCTCCCTCCCCCACCCTGGGGTGCTGGAGTCTGTCTCTCTCCCTCCCCCACCCTGGGGTGCTGGAGTCTGTCTCTCTCCCTCCCCCACCCTGGGGTGCCGGGCTCAGCCACCCGCCGGTGAAGATGCTCTAACCCAAGCCTCCCTCCATTTTGCTGGATGGCGGGGAGAGGGAGCCGGGACAGCGGGATCCCGGACAGTAGATGCCCGGGGATCGGGAGCTCGGGCACCGGGGCTGGGGGAGGCTGGAGGCCGGGGATCGCAGGCCCGGCCCCCGGGGGCTCCAGCTCCCTCTCCCCGGTCCCAGGGCCTGCGATCCCCGGCCTCCCCACCCAGACCCGACCCCGGGGACAGCGGGCTGTGGGCCGGGGCCTCTGTGTCTCACCCTCGGCGATGACCCGCTTGATCCGCAGCTTGGCCTCCCCCAGCTCCACCGTCTGCCCCACGAAGTCGCTGTGGTCGCGGCCGCCGGCCGGGCCCTGGGAGCCCGCCAGGAAGTCGATGGCCGACTGGAAGATGGACATGGCGGCGCAGCGGCGGCTACAGCAGCGGGGCCTGCACTCGCTCCCGGCGCTGACAACAACAACAGCGGCGGCAACAGCGGCAACAACAGCGGGGCCGGGCGGCGGTGAAGGGTCCGGGCCCGGGGGAGGGAAGGAGCCGCTTCCGCAACAGCGTCAGCAGAGGAGGGGCCAGAGTGGGGGGGGGAGGGATGAGAGGGAGGGAGGAGAGAGTGATATAGTGATATAGAGACTGATAGTGAGGGGGGGGGTGGGAGAGATGATAGTGAGAGGGAGAGACGGTGATAGAGTGACTGATAGTGAGAGAGGGATATATATGATAGTGAGATGATAGCGAGAGGGAGGGAGTGAGAGGGAGAGAGAGAGAGTGATAGAGAGACTGATAGTGAGGAGGGGGGGAAGAGATGATAGTGAGGGGGAGGGGGAGAGGGAGACAGTGATTGAGGGACTGATAGTGAGAGAGGGGGGACTGACATTGAGGGAGGGGAGAGAGGGGGATATGATAGTGAGAGTGAGATGATAGTGAGAGGGAGAGGGGGAGAGACTGGAGGTGAGAGGGAGAGAGAGAGAGATGATAGTGAGTGAGAGGGAGACTGATAGCGAGGGAGGGGTGGAGAGGGGGATGGGGACAGGGAGAGGCGCGATAGTGAGGGGGGAGAGAGGGATAGAGAGGAAAGGAGAGCGAGTGGAGAGAGAGGGGACAGAGAGAGGGGAGGAGAGCGGGGGGGTAGAGAGGGAAAAGAGGGAGGGGAGAGAGGGGAGAGTGAGAGGGAGAGGGATGAAGGAAACAGTGGGTAAGGGAGAAGAGAGATGGAGGGAGGGGAGGGTTGAAGGAAAATAGGGATGGATACAAGGATAGTGGGGAAGGGAGAGAGATGTGAGGAAGGGAGAGAGATGTGAGGGAGGGATAGAGGGGGAGGGGGAAAGGTGGAGGAGAGAGGGGGATGGAGGGGGAGAGAAAGGAAGAGGGAGGGGTTGGAAGGAAAGGGGATGGAGAGATGGCAGGAAGAGGGATAGAGTGCAGGGTGAGGGAAGAGGGGAAGGGAGGGAAGGTGGATGGAGGAGACAAGGATGGAGGGGAGAGGGATAGAGGGAGAGGAACAGCAATTAGATGGACACACCCCCAGAACCTAATTAGATTTATCTCATGGTCATTGTGAGAGACAAGAGGGGAGATTGCAGGAGCCTTGACCAAGAACTTTACGTCTTCAAGAGCCACAGGTGAGATCCCTCTTCTCCCCTCTCCCATCAAGCAAAAGGTATAGAAGTGAGAAAGCACGCATCTCCAGATTGAGGGACAGTTTCTTCCCAGCTCTTATCTGGCAACTGAATCATCGTACCACAACCAAAGAGCAGTCCTGAGCTACTATCTACCTCACTGGTGACCCTCAGACTATCCTTGATTGGACTTTGCTGCCTTTACCTTGCGCTAAAAGTGATTCCCCTCATCACGTATTTATACACTGTGAATGGCTC
The DNA here is from genome assembly GCF_028641065.1 of Leucoraja erinaceus. Classification (NCBI taxonomy): domain Eukaryota; kingdom Metazoa; phylum Chordata; class Chondrichthyes; order Rajiformes; family Rajidae; genus Leucoraja; species Leucoraja erinaceus. The sequence continues at coordinate 17,141,225 of NC_073379.1, read as the reverse complement.
GATTGTAACCAAGTATTGTCTTTCTGCTGACTGGATGGCACACAACAAAAGCTTTCCACTGTACCTCGTTACACGTGACAATAAATCCAACTGAATCTGAGAGGAGCTAATGTTGTTCCTTTATTTAAGAAGAGACATAGAGAGAATCCAGGGAATTACAGGCCAGTCAACCTCAAGTCAGTGGTGGGGCACCTACTTGAGAGGAATCTTCGGGATAGGATTTATTCCCACTTGGAAGAGAATGGGATAATTAGGGCCAATCAGCATGTATACGGCAAATTGTGTCTCACTAACCTGCTTGAGTTTTTTGAGGAAATGATGAGGATGATCAATGAGAGGAGGGCATTGGATGTTGTCTACATGGATTTTAGTAAGACATTTGATGAAGTCCCTTATGTAAAATATTAAGATGTACGGGATTACCTGACTATATGGATTCAGAACTGACATACTGACAGAAGACAAGGTTGTGGTGGTAGAACAACATTCAGGCTAGAGGTCTTTGACCAGTGAATTACATAGATACATAGACATAGACAATAGGTGCAGGAATAGGCCATTCAGCCCTTCGAGCCAGCACCGCCATCCAATATGATCATGTCTGATCACCCACAATCAGTACCCTGTTCCTTCCTTCTCCCCATACCCCTTGATTCCACTAGCCCTCAGAGCTCTTTTGACCACTGAGGAAGAGCATTCCACAGATTCACAACTCTCTGGGTGAATTCTGCAGGGATCTGTGCTGGGACCTCTGCTGTTTGGAATATATATATAAATGGCTTGGATGTATGCGTAGACTGGTTGGTTCGCAAATTTGCAGATGACAGCAAGTTTGCTGGGGACTTGAGATTGATGTAGTAACTCAGCGGGTTGGGCAGTGTCTCTGGAGAGCAGGTACTCCAGATATGCTGCCTGACCCACTGAGTTACTCCAGCACTTTAGTCTTGTTTTAATATGTAGTCTGAGTATATGCCTACAATGCTGCTGCAGGCAAGGTTTTCAATGTACGTGTACGTTAATGCAATGATGGTCCAATTCTGTACAACCATCGTACAGTCTGTCCTCACCTTCTCCATCATGGTCTGGTTAGGATCAGCCACCAAGCACGACATCCGGAGGCTGCAGTGAATCGTCCGATCAGCTGAGAAGGTTATTGGCTGCGACCTTCCCTCTATTGACGGGCCAGGAAGCGAGTGGGTAAGAACATCTCTGACCCCTCTCACCTTGGCCACAAACTCTTTGTATCACTTCCCTCTGGAAGGCGACTCCGGACTGTCAAAGCTGCCACAGCCAGACATAAAAACAGCTTTTTTTTCCACGAGTAGTAGCTCTACTCAATAACCACAAATCTGCAGCCTCCTTCTGCTCTGGTATTTTATTTAATTCACATGTTTAATCAATAATGTTTTATTATTAATGTTTAATATTTTATGTGTCATTCCTAACTGTCACTGTATGTCATGTTGTCACTTGTGGGCGGAGCACCAAGGCAAATTCCTCGTATGTGAATATACTTGGCCAATAAACTTATTCATTCATTTATTCATTCGTTATCATACTTATGCAATGAGAAAAAGTACAAAAATTGAGAGTACTGATCCAAGGGTCTTTGAAATATATTATTGTTCCCACCTTTATATTTTCTTGTTCCATATATGTACCAGTCTCAGCGTGAAGATGGTGCCCCTCAAATCATCTGTGATTTTTTTTTCCCCTCTCACCCCTATCCCTAAAATGTCCTCTAGTTTCAATGGTTCGTTATTATCACATGTACCAAGGGACAGCAAAATTATTATTTTTTCCATACAGTTCAGTAAGATTATTGTGACATATAAGTACAATCCCCGATTAAGTACAGAAAGCACACCGAGTCCATATGCAAGTGTCATAAGGAATAGTAGTAGAAACAGACCATTCGGCCCATCAAGTCTACTCTGCCATTCAATCATGGCTGATCTATCTCTCCCTCCTAATTCCATTCTCCGGCCTTCTCTTCATGACCCTGACACCCGTACTAATCAAACTAATCAAGTCGCCAGGTTTTGGGGCCATTTCCCAGTCCCAGCTGTAGCCCGTTACAGCCGTGGCCATGATCCGGATCGTCCAGCGAAACCGCCATCCCTCTCCTTGCCTGGCCACCGTCAGCCTTCGTGCTCCGGGGCACCTCCCACAGCCGACCGTGAGGGCACAGAGAGTAACACCCCCCGGTTTACTTTGCCAGCCCTTTGTCCAACGTTAGCCGCCGTCGCCCACTCCCTCCCACCACCACCCAGTTCCTGGACCTCGGGGATGAGCAGGAGCTGGGCTTCGCAGCTTCCTATCATGATTTTCACAAGTTCACTAGTTATAGGAGTAGAATTAGGCCATGGGACCATTCGCGTCTACTCTGACTACTATTCAATCATGGCTGATCTCTGCCTCCTAATCCCATTTTCCTGCCTTCTCCCCATAACCTTTGACACCCCGTTCTAATCAAGAATTTGTCCATCTCTGCCGTAAAAAATATCTACCGACTTGGCCTCCACATCCCTCTGTGGCAATGAGTTCCACAATGAGTTCACAATTTTATAGAAACATAGAAAATAGGTGCAGGAGTAGGCCATTCGGCCCTTTGAGCCTGCACCGCCATTCAATATGATCGTGGCTGATCATCCAACTCAGTATCCTGTACCTGCCTTCTCTCCATACCGCCTGATCCCTTTAGCCTCTATATACCTCTATAAGATACACCTCGGCCTCTTACTCCAGTGACATCCATCTTATAGCAGAGAGACCACAACTGTACACAGTACTCCAAATATGGCCCTACAGACGTCTGGTACAGTTGTAACATGACATCCCAATTCCTGCACGCGGTCGACAGTCACAGAATGCTGGAGTAACTCAGCGAGGGAAGCAGCATCTCTGGAGAAAAGGAATGGGTGACGTTACGGGTCAAGAGTAAGGGGAGAAGGAAACGAGATCTGTGGAAGGGTACAAAGAACATGTAAGGTGTGAACAGGACAGATCAAAGCAGGCGACGATCAAGGAAATGTAGAATGGTTCTTGGTTCTTGGTTACTTGGTCCTCCAAAATATTCCAACTGGAATTTAAACTGGAGGTGGTGAAGGTTCATTCGTTGGTTGAGGGGAAGGTGACAACGAGGCAGACAAACAGTAAAATTAATCAGGAGTTCAGTGAAACTAGTCGGAGAACTAGGGTGGGGGAGGGACAGTGGAGAGTGAAAGCAGGAGTTACTTGAAATTAGAGAAATTAATATTCATACCGCTGGGATGTAAGCTGCCCAAGTGAAATACGAGATGTTGCCCCTCCATTTTACATTTGGCCTCAGTCTAACAGGACAGAAAGGTCGGTGTGGGAATGGGAGTGGGAGCAACCGGGAGATCACGTAAGCTCAGGCAGACTGTACTGCCCTCTGACTGATGAAGGCTAGACTGCCAAACATCTTCTATAATAGTGTGTAAATCATGAGGGATACAGATTGGGTGAATGCAGGGAAGGGGAATCGAGAACTGGAAGCGATAGGTTTTTAGGTGAGAAGGGAAAGATTTAATAGGAACCTGACGGGCAACTCTTTTCACACAGAGTGTGTTGGGTTTATGGAAGCAGCTGTCAGATAAGTAGTTGAAATACGTACAATAACAGCGTTTAAAAGACATTTGGACAGGTACATGGTCTGAAGAAGGGTCTCGACCCGAAACATCACCCATTCCTTCTCTCTAGAGATGCTGCATGTCCCGCTGAGTTACACCAGCATTTAGTGTCTATCCATGGTTTAGTTTAGTTTTGTTTTATTACTGTGAGGTGTACAGATGTACAGTGAAAAGCTTTTTTGTTGTGTGCTATCCAGTCAGCGAAAAGACTACCTGATTACAATTAAGCAGTCTGCAGTGTACAGATACAGGATAAAGGGTTTCATGTTTAGTGCAAGATGAAGTTCAGTAAAGCTTGAATAAAGGTAGTTCAAAGGTTTCTAATGAGGTAGCTGGGAGGTCAAGGGCGGCTCTCTAGTTGGTGAGAGAACCGTTCAGTTGCCTGACAGCTGGGAAGAAACGGTCCCTGAATCTGGAGATATGTCTTTTCAAAGTTTGCATCTCTTACCTGATGGAAGAGGAGAGAAGAGGGAGCGACCGGGGTGAGACTGGTCCTTGATTATTGCTGGTGGCCTTGCAATGATCGAGAGCGTAAGCTAGGACGTCTTGAAAGATGGTGTGAGATGGTGCTGATGGGGAGGGTGAGAAGGAGGCTTGCAAGTAGAAAGAGAGAGGGAATGAAGGCGGAATTGGAAGTGGTCAGGGTCTAGCAGTGGAGTTTGAAATGGAACAGAGCAGTGGAGGAACAGTGGCGCAGTGGTAGAATTGCTGCCTTACAGCACTTTCAGCACGAGAGACCTGAGTTTGATCCTGATTACAGGTGCGGGCTGTACATAGTTTGTATGTTCGCCCCGTGGACTGCATGGGTTTTCTACAAGATCTTCGGTTTCTTCCCACACTCCAAAAATGTACAGGTTTGGAGGTAAATTGGCTTGGTATAAATGTAAATTGTCCCCAGTGTGTGTAGGATAGTATAAATATGCGGGGGATCGCTGGTCGGCGTAGACTCTGTGGGCTGAAGGGCCTGTTTCCGCAACTGTATCTCTAAATTAAACAAAAGGTAAAACGATGGAAAGGTGACAGTGAGGTTGAAGGAATGGGTGACGTTTTGGGTCAAGACCCTTCTTCAGTCACCCATTCATTCTATCATGAGATGCTGCCTGTCCCGCTGAGTTAGTTACTCCAGCATTTATGTCTATCTCTAGTCAGTATATATGTTATATATTAAAAAAATAATATATTACATCCAATAAAATTAAAAAGTTATGGAATACTCAGCAGTTTGGGCAGCTTAGGAATATTAATGTACGGAGACCTTGGGTGCAAGTTAATTGTTCTTCAAAATGGCAACGTAGGTAGATGAAGGAGGTAATTACCTGCATAGACCAAGGTATTGATATTGACAGAATATTACGGCTGTACAAAACATCGATTGCACCACATTTGGTACATTGTGTGCAGTTTTGGTTGCCACACTGAAAGTAGCATTGGAAAGAGTGCAGAATAGACTCACCAGGATGAAGAAGAGTCTCAACCCAAAACGTCACCTATTCCTTTTCTCCAGAGATGCTGCCTGTCCCACTGAGTTACCCCAGCATCCTGTGTCTATCCTAAGGGCCTGCCCCACTTTCACGACCTAATTCACGACCTTTTTTACTCGTGGACAATTTTCATCAGGCTAGAAAAACGCCCCGACCTACTTGATGCCACAAGTACCTACGACTAGCATCACGACTTACCTACGACCTTGTGACGACCATGCTGCGAGTACGAGTCAAGGGCAAACTCGGCAGAGGTCGTGAATTAGGTTGTGAAAGTGAGACAGGCCCTTTAGACTCACCAGGATATTGCCTGGAATGGAGGGTTTTGGTTACTGGGACAGATTGGATAGGCGATGTCTGTTCTCAATGGAGTTTAAAAGGAAGTTGACCTTGTCAAGGTTCATAAGGTTATGAAGTGCTTAACTAGAGAAAATAGTCAGACTCTTTTTCTTCGATCAGGGGAGTCTAAAACGTAAATTTAACGTGGGAGGGAACAAATGTAAAGATTTGAGGGTCCCGTTTTTCTCAGTGAGGGTGGCGGGTAAATGCAATGAGCTGCCAGAAGAGGCGGTGGCAAAGATAGAATGCTTGAAAATGAATTTGGTAGCCACATGGATAAGAAAGGAGCAGAGGGATACGGGCCTAATGCAGACAAATATAAATTGTGCATATGGACATAAGGGTCAGCATGAGCAGGTGAGCTGAAGAAGCCATTCTGTGACTCACTAACAGAGGTGAGACAAGCATCATGGTGTCCCAATTGTTAGACCATTTCAGAGAACAGTTAAACAGTTGAAAATCATTTGTGAAGAACTTTGACATTCAAATTTCAAATTTCAAGAAAAAGTAAAATTTGAAGTGTTCATAATCATAATGTAGTTTCAGACACTCGCCACTGGATGGACTCGCTGAGACTAAAGTCTCTTGTAAATTGTCCAGGTCGTTGGCAAGCAATTTGTGTTCATTTATGGCACAGAATGTTGGAGTATCTCTTCTCTGTGGATTGTCACCTTGTCGTGGTGGAGAAGCTTGTGTGGTCCTGAGATCCTGAGAGCGATACCGTCTGGAGCCATGCTCCTGGTAGGGCCACCCATGGCGGTAAGGTCGAGGGGTAGGTCTCTGACAAAGAGCAATCCAACTAAAACCTCAATGGTGGAACAGGCTGAGGACGATGGGTGACCTTAGTGGAGCGTCACAACGGCTGGGAAGGCGGATGAAGAATGCAGCAGAAAAGGGTCTCCGGTCGTCTTGGGCTCCATGCAACTGGATCCTGACCCAGATGTGTCAAGGACCGTGTGGTGGCTGTCTGTGCACCAGTCTCCCCACGTTAAACAAACTCAAGCACAGGCGTCCTCCATATAGGGAAAAGCTCCCTGGAGACACCCATGGTCAGCCATGTCCAAAGGAGGTCTAAGTATGGCACCTCATTGACTTTAGTGTTTGCCAATGAATATGCTTATCACAGAGCTGGGGATGATATACAGCGGACATGTCAAATCCAACCAGTTGCTGTCCTGGTTTTGGCTTATTATTGTCACATGTACCAAGGTGCAGTGCAAAGCTTTGTTTCGCATGCTCTACAATCAGATCAGATTTACCATACACAGATACAAGAGAAAGGCTTGGATAGAGTGGATGTGATGAGGATGTTTCCATTAGTGTGAGAGTCTAGGACTAGAGGTCAAAGCCTCAGAATTAAAGGATGTACTTTTAGTAAGGAGATGAGGAGGAATGTCTTTAGTCAGAGGGTGGTGAACCTGTGGAATTCGTTGCCACAGAAGGCTGTGGAGGCCAAGTCAGTGGATATTTTTAAGGCAGAGATAGATAGATTCATGATTAGTACAGGTGTCAGAGGTTATGGGGAGAAGGCAGGAGAATGGGGTTAGGAGGGAGAGATAGATCAGCCATGATTGAATGGTGGAGTTGATGGCCCAAATGGCCTAATTCTACTACTATTCCTTATAACCTTTTGACAATCAGTTCAAACTCTAGTACAATACAGAGCAAAGGGGAAGGCGCAGAGTGCTGAATGTGGGTGTAGGAAGGAACTGCAGATGCTGGTTTAAACCAAAGATAGACACAAAATGCTGGAGTATCTCAGTGGGACAGCCAGCAACTCTGGAGAGAAGGAATGGGGTGACGTTTCAGGTGGAGACCCTTCTTCAGACTGCAGAATTTAGTTCTATTCTAATATTATTGCAGCACTACAATGCTGAGAAACTATATTCTGCACTCTGGCATGTTTCTATTTGTTCTACCTTTTGTACTTATGTCTGGCTTGATTGGATTGATGTACATTATTAACTGATTTGATGGGAACGCATGCAAAACAATGTTTCTCACTGTGCATGTGACAATAATAAACTAAATCTAAACGGAACTAATATTTCTTCAGATTTCAAGGTAATTTGCCTATGCTTCTTTCAGAAATGTATTACATATTTTTGGGAGAGGTGGAGTGGGAACAGTGATAGTTCAACAATCCGTGTTTGATTGACTCTCAGCTCTGCTTGCGTGGACCTCCACTCTCTCCCCATCCCTCCCTCTTCCTAGTCCTCCGACCAGTCTGACTGTCCCCAATTAGATTTTATCTCTGTATGCTTCGTTGTCACCTTCTCCTAGATAACAATGATCTATTCTTCATTTTCCTTGAACCTCATCCCCATTGATGTCTTGTTTTCACACCTTACACTTCCTGATCTCGGTGTCTCCCTCTCCCCTGACTCTCAGTCTGAAGAAGGTCCTTGACCCGAAACGTCACCCATTCCTTCTCTCCAGAGATGCTGCCTGTCCCGCTGAGTTACTCCAGCATTTTGTGTCTGTTTTCTCTGTGGTGACCTGGGCTTCCAATAGATGTTCCAGTTTCCTCTCATCTCTCAATGACTTGCAGATTGTTCGGCTAATTGGCAGCAGTAAGTTCCCCCTGGTGTTGGTCGCTGGTGGGAGAATCAGAGAACGATCAGTAAGAATGTGTGATGGAATGGATTACGGGGGGGGGGGGGGGGGGGGGGGGGGGAAATGGTGAGGGGGGGGGGGGGGGGGGGGGAGCATGAGACTGCTCTGAGAGCCAGCTCTGAGCCAGCATAGACCTGATGGACCAAGTAGCCTTTTATGTTTTTGCAAAAATAAATATGGAAAACCCATCATGAGGATATAATGAAAGTTGGTACATTAACAGACTGAAGAAGGGTCCTGACCCAAAATGTTGATAAGGCTGAATTAAGTTAAAAATATAAGAAGATATTACATTGGTTCCTGGGCTAGCTTACAGCTTATATTACTGTCTCAAATTAGGCTTTTCTCACGTAGAATAATACAGAAAGGCAAGTTTAGGTTTGCCTCAGGTTGCTCTGTATTGAGATAATGAATACTATAACATTTGTCTCCCAAATGACGAGAGAGGAAGCAGAGAAGAAGCTAGATTGATCCAAGGGATTTTGACAAATGGCTGATGTCTCTGATATGTAGAATGTCTTGCACCAAATGTCCGATGTTTTATGAGGGAGGAAGTGACGAGAGAGGAAACTAGATTCATCTAAGGGGTATTAACAAATGGCCAAAGTCTTTCATATGAAAAAAATCGTACCATATGCCAAACTCATCACCCACACCAAATCCTGGCATCACATCACTCCAGTCCTCAAACAACTTCACTGGCTTCCCATCTCCCACCGGATCACCTACAAAATCCTGGTCCTCGCCTACAAAGCCCTCCACCATCTGCCCCCCCCCCATATCTCACTGACCTCCTCTCCCCCTACCAAACCTCACGGTCCCTCAGATCCACATCAGCCGGTCTCCTCTCCATCCACAAGTCCAACCTCCGCAGTTGTGGGGACAGAGCCTTCTCCAGGGCAGCTCCCAGGCTCTGGAACTCCCTCCCCCAACTGATCCGCAATTCCGTGTCCCTCACCATCTTCCAGTCCCGCCTCAAGACCCATCTCTTAACCTCTGCCTATCCTTAGCCCCACGTCCCCCTCCCTTTTCATCTGTGCTTGAATTGCCTCTGTGTTTTGAATTGAATTCTGTCTTTAATTTGTGTACTAGTCATGTCTCTACTATTTATTTCATTCCCCTTACATGTTTTTCCTCTACTTGCTAAATTTTTGTAAGGTGTCCTTGAGACTCTTGAAAGGCGCCCATAAATAAAATGTATTATTATTATTAAAATGTCTTTGATGTGATGCATTCTGTAGAAACCATAATTTTCCTGTACCTCTGACCATGACTAATGTTTGTGGAATGTGCTAAGGTGACAAACAAAACACCAGAAAATACAATGTAATTCTGTTATACGAGGAAGTGGACTGAGGACAGTGAAGTGTCTGTAATTGCTCACTTGACTAGAGTTCTCCCTCCCTTCCATCGGCCGACAATAAATAAAGTTTTGAACTGGTCTACCAAACGTTTGTGAGTTGTCTGTTTATTAAGAAGCTAACCTGTTTAGTAGTTATATAAGTCAATGTCACTTACTTATTTTCTCCAGAGATGCCGCCTGACCCGCTGCGTTACTCCAACACTTTGTGCCTTTTTCGGTAGACCTGCATCTGGAGTTCCTTGTTTCCACATTAACAAGTCATGTAGGAACAAAAATAAATAAAATCTAACAGATGCCGTTTGAATCATCTTGGCACCCCATTGCAGAATATTCCCTACTAACCAAATTACACAGGGTCAACATTGAAATTGGCAATCGTACAAAACAAAATCAGTTCAGCAACAGAATGGTCCTTCAGTCCGATAAGCTAGAAGTTGGCCGGGCAATTTTTAATACACAGCCGTTATGGTTGAGATATTTCATGGATACCACAGAGCATTTAACTTGAAGTTTATTTGCACATTGGGAAATCACACAATAATGAACAGCATGAAATGGTCATTGTTCTCACAGGATTTCTTGTTGCACCTTATTGTTGTTAATTCTGCCTGCAGTTGGTACTCGGTATTGTCCATGCTCACGCATTTAAAACGGACACTGCAGCAGGAGATGTTTCAGCCTCAGCAAATCAACATCAGACTAGGAGGGCTAGAATCAGTGCCCAGTCAGCACCATGTCGCCAGAAGAGAAAGCTGAGCAACGCAGACAGCACCTCGCCAGGTTAGCTGGCACAGAAGCTACACAATCTGCACTTGATGGGAGCCCATGACTTTGGTGCACTCTGCTAGGTAAGGGGAGAGATCTATAAATCATGAGCTGCAGTCACGTTGGTTATTGAATTGAGCAAGAGAGGTTGTGTCAGACATCAGAACTGCAGTCGATTCAAGCATTGGTACGGCAATGCAGCAAGTGAGTTTGGTACGGAATTCAATTTGTTCAGCCACGGTGCTGTCTGAAGACAGAACGAGGATGCAACCACTGCCTCATGTTGCCTTGCCAACTCTTTTTTAGTCAGTTTAATGACTAATCAAAGGGGGACACATTGGACAAATTTTCCGCCCTGATGCCTGCACTAGCATTCCCCTCAAAACATCTAGTTCCCAATACTAATATCAGCCTGTCTGAGGAACTGTTCCAACCTGAAACATCACCCCTCCATTCTCTCCAGAGATGCTGCCTGACTTACTGTGTTTCGCCAGCACTTTGTGTCTATATTCTTCTAATATCAACCTGTAGTATCTTCTGCTTAGCCCTGCTCCAATGGCCTTCTCATTGAGTCTGATGAGGCAGGGCATTCTTCCACAGGCCTGTCTGTCTCAACAACTTTCATTCCACGACCCGTTCACACTGCCAGCTAACCCAAAAGCCTTAGTTCAAGTTCAAGTTCACATTTATTGCCACCTGCACCAATTGAGGTACAGTGGAATTTGACTCGTACTCCATCCTCATAAGTCTTCATCTTATCGAGTCCACACACAAGATTAGAGTTGTTCAGCCAGAGCTGAACACAACTCTAGGCATCTGCATACAATGGTGTCTGTCTTGTCGCTTCTTGTGCATGGTGGTGGAAAGATTGGTGGAAACAGGCCCACGACGTGATCGCTCTTTCCTTGACCCCTTCTTCATAGGTAGTTCCTCAGGACTGAGGATGACTTGATTCCAGTTCCATCTCTGTAGAAGGGCAGATACCTGCCCGTGAATCATTTTGAACACAGTGGCCATTGCAGACCAACTTCAACAGGTTCTGTGTAGGAAGGAACTTCAGATGCTGATTTAAACAGAAGATAGACATAAAAAAAAGCTGGGTTAACTCAGCGGGACGGGTAGCATCTATGGAGAGAAGGAATAGGTGGCGTTTTAGGTCGAGAGGTCTAAAGAAGGGTCTCGACCCGAAACGTCACACATTCCTTCTCTCCAGAGATGCTGCCTGTCCCACTGACTTACTCCAGCATTTTGTGTCTATCTTCAACAGGTTCTGCCAGAATAAGGTCTTGGTCTCTGCGCATCCCTCTGCAACTGGATCCTCAACTTCCTCATCAATACAACACAGTCTGCACGAATTGGTAGCAACACTGTGTGTACGTATGTATAGGTACGTATACACAAACACACACTTATATATAATATAATAAACAAAGAAAATGTTCAGTACATGCACACATATATACACTTAAAGACAAACACTAATTACACTAAATAAACTGGAGTAACTCAGGGTCAGATAACATCTTTGCAGAAAAGGAATAGGTGATGTTTCAGGTCAAGACCCTTCTTCAGACTGTCAGGGGAGAAGGAAACGAGAGATCACTGCCTAAATCTCTCGTTTTCCCTTTCCTCTGACTCTCAGTCTGAAGAAGGGTCTCGACCTGAATTATTCCTTTTCTCCAGAGATGCTGCCAGAACCGTTGAGTTACTCCAGTTTTTAGTGTTTGCCTTTAAATATACTATGTTTACTGTTATGCTGCAGCAAGTAAGAATTTCATTATTCTGTCTGGGACATATGATAATAAACACTCTTGACTCTTGAATGAAGAGAGCCCAAGGCAACTGGAGACTAGGCTCTGCTGCTCATACGCACACATGCATTCTTAATCCCTCCAATATAACTGGCTCCTCAGCTCACTTCTCTTTATCACTTTCTCGCAACAAGAGGTTAAAAGGTAACTGAGATAGTCATGAATACAGACAAATGTTACTGATACATCAACCACTATTTTATTACAGAGTGGAACAACATGATGGGTCATAAGTGATAGGAGCAGAATTATGCCATTCGGCCCATCAAGTCTACTCCGCCATTCAATTATGGCAGATCTGTCATTCCCTCCTAGCCCCATTCTCCTGCCTTCTTCCCTCAACCCCTGACACTAATCAAGTAACCCCAGTACTAATCAAGAATCTATCTATCTCTGCCTTCAAAATATCTGCTGACTTGGCCTCCACAGTCTTCTGTGGCAAAGAATTCCACAGATTTACCACCCTCTGACTAAAGGAGTGGGCCAAGTCCCGTTCCTCATTCGTTCTTAAATTCGAAACAGAACCAAGAATTTCTGGAAATACCGAGGTCAGATAGCATCTGCCGAGGAAGAAACAATTTAAAGGAAGAAGATGGAGGTTTAAGAGAGGGTGCAAAAGTTGTTAACCAGCATGTTAGACATAAATGCTATCACAAGAGCCCTATCCAGCTCTCTCTTGAAAGTATACAGAGAAAAGGCCACCACCGCCCACTGAGGCAGAGAATTCCACACACACAACTCTCTGTAGGTATGTTACAATACTTACCTTGAGCGGTGCTGCAGTTCTGCCACTGGCCGTGTGCGCGATTTTGGCGCCTTTTGAGGGGGGGAGGGGGGGGGGGGGGGGGGGGAAGCGGGGTTAAAACGCGGTATTCTCCTACCTTGTCCTGGATTATATTTTGTTGGAGTGCAAGCTTTTGCTGAAGAATTGTTCCGACGGCAATTCTGTGTATTTTTTTTTTAATTGCCCGACAAGTTCAGCGCTGGAGTAATTTTAAAATCAGCTTCTAAACCCGTCAACGCCGACAACGGGGACGGATTTCACGTACGGGACAGGTAAAGGAAAGCCGTTTATTTTATGTATAAAAGTGCTCCTTCAGATGCCTTTAATTCACATTTTACATTGCGAAATCGTGATTTTTTTTCCCCATACGAACCGGCAGTATTGTTCCTGCCGATATGGGGTTTAAATTCACTGCAACCGCAACGTTCCAAATGATCGCGTTCCAGAAAAACCCACTCGCAAGATGATTTAAATGGCCATTAATTTCCAGGTATTAAACATTAAATTCCTTCCATTTGGCCTATAAATCCATGACAATGAGATTTAAAAATTATGTTATATTGTGAATTCTTGTGTGAATGTTATTTGGACACTTAGGCTATTTAAAAATGTTAATCTATTCTTAAGAAATTGATAGATTTTTAGATCTAGTAATTGAATTTTGGTTAGGTAACTAAACTAATTATATGCTTTAATTTCAAGTCACCTAAGTAAGATTGTTTCATATTTGTTTCAGAATGCTTCAATCGATAATAACTGAAAAATTATTTCAGTTCTCTTAATCTTTAAGAAAGTTATGGGCTTTTGACTGTCCTCGATCACAGCTTTTGAGTTATGTCAATGGAAAAGCAATAGGGAACAAGATGCTAATTTCAGAGTATGAAAATGGCCATAACCCCACTCTCACCATCGACGGCACCACTGTCTCCCCATCTCCCCAGGCCCGCAACCTTGACGTGATCTTTGATTCCACCCTCTCCCTTGAGCCTCACATCCGCCATGTCATTAAAACCTCCTTCTTTTATCTCCGCAACATCGCCAAACTCAGACCCTCTCTCACACCTCCCGCTGCTGAAAGACTCATCCATGCCTTCATCTCCTCCCGACTGGACTATTGCAACTCACTTCTCCTTGGCATCAGCTCCACCTACATCAATCGACTCCAACTGGTCCAGAACGCAGCCACCTGACTCATCACCCACACCAAATCTTGGCATCACATCACTCCAGTCCTCAAACAACTTCACTGGCTTCCCATCTCCCACCGGATCAACTATAAAATCCTGATCCTCACCTACAAAGCCCTCCAACATCTGGCCCCCCCATATCTCACTGACCTCCTCTACCCCTACCAACCCTCACGGTCCCTCAGATCCACATCAGCCGGTCTCCTCTCCATCCACAAGTCCAACCTCCGCAGTTTTGGGGACAGAGCCTTCTCCAGGGCAGCTCCCAGGCTCTGGAACTCTCTCCCCCAGCTGATCCGCAATTCCGTGTCCCTCACAATCTTCCAGTCCCGCCTCAAGACCCATCTCTTCACCTCTGCCTATCCTTAGCCCCACGTCCCCCTCCCTTTTCATCTGTGCATTAATTGCCTCATATTGTGTTTTGTATTGAATTCTGTCTTTACTTTGTGTACTAGTCATGTCTCTTACTATTTATTTCATTCCCCTTACATGTTTTTCCTCTACCTGCTAATTTTTGGTAAGGTGTCCTTGAGACTCTTGAAAGGCGCCCATAAATAAAATGTATTATTATTATTAAAATGTCTTTGATGTGATGCATTCTGTAGAAACCATAATTTTCCTGTACCTCTGACCATTATTATTATTATAACTTTTTTAATACTGAAGATATGAAAGTGAATTAGGAATTAGACTTGATTTTTAAAATCTCAAAATGTTGTAACATTGCTAGAAATACACAACCCATTCCTTCTCTCCAGAGATGCTGCCTGTCCCGCTGAGTTACTCCAGCATTGTGTGTGTGTGACTTCTTCCGTCTTGCGGTGTGCGGGTCGGAATATGTTGTGGGCGGCAGCGGCTGCAAAGTTGCTTTGGGCAGCAGCAGGCCCATGGGCCCACGTGACCCTGGCCGGGGATCACGTGACGCGCCCCGGAGGGGCCGGTGTCCCATGATCTTTGCTGGTGCATTCGCTGATCACGTGACGTGCGCGGCGACGGGGCAGCCGGTGACGTGCCTGATGATCACGTGACACGCGTTGCCGGGGGTCGAGCGGCGGCGTGATGGTTGATCACGTGGCGGGGGGGGGCATGGGCAGCTAGTGACGCGCAAAGATCTTGGTGACGCGGACGCTGGTCACGTGTGCCTCTGTGCTGGGCCCCCCGGTGACGCTGGGCTCTGGTCACGTGACGAGGGGGTGCTGGGCCCCGGTGACGCGGCCGCTTTGTTACGGCGGGCGGGCGGCCGGCCCCGGCGGCGCAGCAGCAGCAGCAGCAGCAACAACAACAACAGCGACGACGGAGGTGAAAGTGGAGGATGCGGCAGCAGCAGCAGCAGCAGCGAAGAGGGTGAAGGCCTCTCCCTCCCTACCCAGCATGATGGAGTACCGGGCCGGCCTGCCCGGCGCCGCTTCCGACAACGAGCAGGACGAGGACGACGAGGCCGCCGCCGCCGCTGGAGGAGGAAGAAGATACTGTCCAATCCCCGACGCGGGCTGGCTGAGGCAGAGTCAGGTTCGGGTTGACCCGGGAGCGCGGCTGGGGCTGGGGGTGTGTGGACCTGGGGCTGGGGGTGTGTGGACCTGGGGCTGCATTTGTGTGGACCTGGGGCTTGGGGGTGTGTGGACCTGGGGCTGGGGCTGGGGGTGTGTGGACCTGGGGCTGGGGGTGTGTGGACCTGGGGCTGGGGGTGTGTGGACCTGGGGCTGGGGGTGTGTGGACCTGGGGCTGGGGCTGGGGGTGTGTGGACCTGGGGCTGGGGGGTGTGTGTGGGGACCTGGGGCTGGGGCTGGGGGTGTGTGGACCTGGGGGCTGGGGTGTGTGGACCTGGGGCTGGGGGTATGTGGACCTGGGGCTGGGGGCTGGGGGTGTGTGGACCTGGGGCTGGGGGTATGTGTGGACGTGGGGCTGGGGGTATGTGGACCTGGGGCTGGGGGTATGTGGACCTGGGGCTGGGGCTGGGGGTATGTGGACCTGGGGCTGGGGCTGGGGCTGGGGTGGTGTGTGGACCTGGGGCTGGGGGTGTGTGGACCTGGGGCTGGGGGGTGTGTGGACCTGGGGCTGGGGGTGTGGACCTGGGGCTGGGGGTGTGGACGTGGGGCTGGGGGGGTGTGGACCTGGGGCTGGGGGTGTGGGGCTGGGGCTGGGGGTGTGGGGCTGGGGCTGGGGGTGTGTGGACCTGGGGCTGGGGGTGTGGGGCTGGGGCTGGGGCTGGGGTGTGTGTGGGGCTGGGGGTGGTGGGGCTGGGGCTGGGGGTGTGGGGCTGGGGCTGGGGCTGGGGGGGTGTGGACCTGGGGGGTGGGGGTGTGGGGGCTGGGGCTGGGGGGTGTGGGGCTGGGGCTGGGGCTGGGGGGGGGTGTGGACCTGGGGCTGGGGGTGTGGGGGCTGGGGCTGGGGGTGTGTGGACCTGGGGCTGGGGGGGGGGGGGTGTGGACGTGGGGCTGGGGGTGTGAACGCGCTGCTGGGGCTGGGGGAGAGAGGGGGACATTTTAATCAGAGGCTGGTGAATCTGTGCAATTCACTTTTCTTCCGTCGCCTCGACCTCCGTGCCATTTTCTGTGGGAAGTTGTCCTCACCAACCGGTGATGACCCTGTCTCCACTGCCCCCCTCCTCCTGGACTCCCCACAACGGCCTCTCTAGACCTCTTTATTTATAACTGCCGGCGGGACATCATAAACCGCATTAACTTTTCCACTCCCTTCACCTACTCCAACCTCACCCCCTCTGAACGTACAGCCCTCCGCTCACTGCAGCAACCCCGACATGATAATCAAACCCGTCGACAAGGGAGGTACCGTGGTAGTCTGGCAAGCTGACCTTTACCGGGCTGAGGCCAGGCAACAACTCTCAGACACCCCCTCCTACTTATCCTTGGACCATGATCCCACAGACGAGCACCAGGTCTTAATCTTAAACACCATTTCTGATTTCATCACTTCTGGCTGTCTGCCTTCACAGACTCCAACCTTATTGTTCCCCAGCCCCGCACAGCCTGGTTTTACCTTCTTCCCAAAATCCACAAACACAACTGCCCTGGCAGACCCATTGTTTCTGCCTGCTGTCCCACGGAAATGATTTCCATGTACCTCGACTCCATACTATCTCCCCCCCCCCCTTTGTGGGTATGTTGATCAATCCCTGTTCCAAGCGTACACTGGCCCTATCCTCGAACTCTATCTCCGTTACATTAATGCCTGCATCGGTTCTACCTCCTACACACATGTAGAACTCATGACCTTCAACTTCACCAATTTTTATTCCGTATTCAAATTTACATGGACCATCTCCGACACCACCCTCCCCGTTCTTGATCTCACAGTCTCCCCATCACAGGAATTAGACTATTGACTGACGTCTATTACATACCCGCTGATTCCTACAACTATCTCGACTACACTTCTTCCCACCCTGCTTCATGCAAAGACTCTATCACCTACTCTCAATTCCTCTGTCTACGTTGTATCTGTGCTAATATGAGTTGTTCCATACTAGAATATCTGAGAGAAGAAGGGGTCTCGAAACATCACCCATTCCTTCTCTCCAGAGATGCTGCCTGGCCCGTTGAGTTACTCCAGCCTTTTGTGTCTAACTCATTTTTAAGGCTAGATTCTTGATTAGTTCAGGTGTATGGGGAGATGGCAGGAGAATGGGGTCAGGAGGGAGAAATAGTTCAGCTATGACTGAATGGTGGAGTAGACAATGGGCCAAGTGGCTTAATTCTGCTCCTATAACTTGGGACATAGAGGGTGGAGACGGGGGGGTGGGGTGGGGGGGGGGGGGGGGGGGGTGAGGGGATAGAAAAGGGTTGGGGGGGAGGAGATTAGGGTGAATGGGGGGTGTGAAGAGGGGGGGGATGTGGGGGTTTCTGGGGGTTAGAGGATATCTGTGTGGTGGGGGGGGGTGATTAGATTTATCAGTACTTAAGTGATAGGAGTAGAATTAGGCTACTTGGCTCATCAAGTC
The DNA here is from genome assembly GCF_028641065.1 of Leucoraja erinaceus. Lineage (NCBI taxonomy): Eukaryota > Metazoa > Chordata > Chondrichthyes > Rajiformes > Rajidae > Leucoraja > Leucoraja erinaceus. The sequence goes on along the minus strand of NC_073379.1, from coordinate 17,123,268 downwards.
TGCTCTACCATTCAATCTGATGGCTGATCTATCTCTCCTGCCTTCTCCCCATAACCCCTGACACATAGACTAATTGAGAATCTATCTTATCTGTGCCTTAAAAATATCCATTGACTACCTTCACAGCAAAGGGTTCCACAGATTCACCATCATCCGACTTAAGAAATTCCTCCTCAACACCTTCCTAGAGGAACTTCCTTTAATTCTGAGGCTAGGACCTCTTGTCCCAGACTCTCCCACCAGTGGCAACATTCTCTCCACATCCACTATTTGTTTTGGGTCGTAACCCATCTTAAGACTGAAAACAGGTGATGGGGCCCCAATCCATACTTTTAGTCTGAAGAAAGGTCTTGACATGAAATGTCACCTATCCTTTTTCTGCAAAGATTGAGAGTCAATATTTAATTTGCACACCTTCATGAGTGGGGTCAGGTTCTCTCTACCTGCCACTTTTATGCCACTTGCGTTACCTTCATGCTGGGTACGTGTTGCTGGGTATGTGTTGCTGTGTTCTGGCAAGGATGGCACAGTGGTGCAGCAGTAGAGATGTTGCCTGACTGCGCCAGAGATCCGGGTTTGAGACTGACTATGGGTGCTGTCTGTACAGAGTTTGCGCGTTCTCCCCGTGACCACGTGGATTTTCTTTGGGTGCTCTGGTTTCCTCCCATATTCCAAAGATATACAGGGTTGTAGGTTAATTGGCTTCTATAAAGTTGTAAATTGTTGCTCGTGTGTAGGATAGTGCTGGTGTGCGGGGTGATCGCTTGTAGGCCAAAGGGCTTGTTTCTGTGCAGTATGTCTAAAGTCTAATGACTTATCTTGGAGAACTGGTTTCATCACAAGGGGATGTAAAGTTTATTTTAGAGATACAAGCATGAGGTCAGGTAACCAACCAACCGGCACATCTTTCAGATGTGGGAAGAAATGAGCACCCGGAGGAAACCCGTGCGGTCACGGGGAGAACGTGCAAACTTCACACAGACAGCACCTAAGGTTAGGATTGAAGCTGGGTCTCTGACGTTGTGAGGCAGCTGCTCCAGTGTACCACACTGTTCTATTCTGGGTTGTTTTTTTTGTGCATCTTGCCCTGCTCCACAGTGAATGGGTGGTGAGTCCAGCTGTCCTTTGATGCTGACTGGCAATGCCTGTACGTTCTAGGTGTACACGGGTGGTGTGGAGAGTGTTTGTCACAAGCAGCAGGAGCTGATGCAGAAGACTGTGGAGTGCCGGTGGAGACTGGCTGAAGCCCAGCAGAGACTTTGCAACCTGGAGCTGCACAACTCTGAGTCTTTGGAGCAGGAGCGTGCCAAAGCACAGACTGAATACTGGGAGCTGAAAAAGAAAGAGGACGAATGGAGGCAGAAGGAAGAGGAGCTGATCTGGAATGAGAGGTTGAGTTCGTGGAATATTGACACTGTCAGCAAAGAAGGATTTAATAAGGTGCGGTATCTTTGCAGCATGAAGCATGTCGCAGAGTTGTCCCTGGACCAGTGGGGAGAACCCCAACACCTTTGCACCGCACTCTCATCCCAAAAATGGGGTACAAGGTTGTAATAAATAATATAGAGCTGCTAAACAATAAAGCTGGAGTAACTCAGCGGGATAGGCAACATCTCTGGAGAGAAGGAATGGGCGACGTTTCGGGTGAACGGTCTCAACTCGAAACGTCACCCACTCTCCAGAAATGCTGCTGAGTTACTCCAACTCTTTGTGTCTATTTTCGGCTTAAACCAGCATCTGCAGTTCCTTCTAACACAAAGCTGTTAAGAAGTTGTGAAAACCCGACTGGTCCTTTTTGATGAAGGAAGCACATTCTTTCCTTTGGATTCCCTACTTGTACTTGTATCCTTATCTCCTAACCTCACATCTTTTGCCGCTGACCTCTGTCCAACTATCTGCCAATCAACCTCTGAAGAAGGGTCTCGACCCAAAACATCACCCATTCCATCTATCCAGAGATGTTGCCTGTCCCGCTGAGTTACTCCAGCCTTTTCCGTCCATCCACCTTCCTTCCTCACCTGTATCACCTATCACTTGCCAGGCTTTGTCCTACTTCTTGTATCTTTCTAGTATGTCGTCCCCCACCTCCCCCACCACAGTCAATCTGAAGAAGGGTCCTGACCCAAAATGTCACCTATTTGCGTTTGCCAGAGATGCTGCCAGACCTGCTGGGTCCAGCACTCGCTGTCTTTTCATGTAAGGCACAAAGTTGTTTGGGACCACAAGCCATTCAATAAAGCACTCTGGGGGTGGGCAGCAACCGTGCACTGAGAAAAGTTCCATTGGCTGAGCTGCGTAGCCTTTCCATTATTGGTCGTGTTGGGACGGGTGTGTTGGGTGGGTTGTGTGAAACTGGAATGGATTCAACCTGGTGCTAACCACAGCCCCAGCCAGCGTGCTGCACTCTTCATGTAAAAACATGGCCCACACATCTCCATTGAACTTTGCCCCATTGAACAATGTCTCTCTAGTCATTGACATTTCCACCCTGTGGAAAAAGGTTTTGACTGTCCACCCTATCTATGCTACTCATAATTTTATATACTTGTCTCAGGTCCCCCAACCTCCGGTGCTCCAGAGAAACCAATCCAAGTTTGTCTGATCTCTCCTTTTAGCTAATGCCTCCCCTAATCCAGGCAGCAAGGTTAAATGACATGGAGAAACCTGTTTCTCCCCCCACCCTCTGGTGTGTCTGCAAGACATGCATCAAAGGTGGTGAGATGAAACAAAACTCACCTTATAAATTGATTCTTGTTTTTTTATTTTTTTGTAATACCAGAGTGTGATCAACAAAAGCATAAAGTGTAAAGAAGTCGAGGAAGAGAAGTATGGGAAAAATGCAACATTTGCACAGAAATATGAACAACAGATCAGGCATTTCGGTAAGTGGACAGCACGTGGACAATATGTGGTAAGCTATGATAAATGGTTTGAGTTTATTATTGTCACGCATACTGAGATACAGTGAAAAGTTTTGCCAGCCAAACAGATCATACACCTATATACTTATTTGTGTGTTAGTGTATTTGTGTGTTTTTCTGTGATTCACATCTCATACATGACGCGCTAACGGTGAAATCTCTCCATCAATGAGGTCTCCATCTCCCCCTCATCTCCACCCATCTAAAACAAATGAATGAAAGATATACGAAAAAGTAACAAAGTAACGATGACAAAAGAAACAGGCTACTGTTAGCTGTTTGGAAGGTAGACAAAAATGCTGGAGAAACTCAGCAGGTGAGGCAGCATCTATGGAGAGAAGGAATAGGCGACGTTTCGGGTCGAGACCCATCTTCGGACATTGTTGTCTGTTTGCTAGTTGAGAACAGGAGCCTGGCGCGACTTGGGTGGGGGAGGGATGGAGACAGAGGGTGCAGAGTTACTTGAAGTTAGAGAATTCAATATTCATACCACTAGGTTGGAAGCTGCCCAAACGTATTTAAAAGTATCCATTCTGGCTTCTTTCTACATCCAGAATTCGTTTTTTATTAGTTTAGAGAGAGGGAGAGCATGGAAACGGATCCTTCGGCCCATCGAGTCCACAACAACCATTGATCATCCACTCGTGCTAGTTGTGTGTTATCCCACTTCCTCATCCACTCCCTGCACTTTTAGAGGCCAGTTAATCCACAAACCCGTATGTCTCTGGGATGTGAGTGTGCAAACAAAGAATTTCACTGTGTCTAGTCGCATGTGACAATAAAGTATTCCATTCCAAACTGAAGCACTTGGAGGAAACCCATGTGGCCACATGGAGCGTGTGCAAACTCATCATAGACAGAGCCCAGGTTCAAAATCAAACTCGGGTCACTGGCTCGGTGAAATGCAGCTCCACTAGCTGAGCCACTGTGCTGTTCTAAATTAGAAGGGCAATGCTGCATTGAAATTCCATCTCATGCAAATTCTTCCCCCATCTGCAGTCAGAAATATGCAGTTTTTAAGAGACGCAGTGTGGAAACGGGTCCTTCGGCCCACCAAGCCCATGCCGACAGCCAATCGCGCTGTCATGCACACTAGGGACAATTTACAGAAGCCAATTAACCCACAACCCTGTACGTCTTTGGAATGTGCGCGGAAACCGGAGCACCCGGAGGAAAGCCACGCGGTCACTGAGAATGTGCAAACTCCGTACAGACAGCACCCGCAGTCGGGATCGAACCAGGGTCTCTGGCGCTGAAAGGCAGCAACTCTACCGCTGCGCCCCCGTGCCGCCCACATTGTCACCTTGAAGGAATTTTGTAGCCGATGCACAATACATGTTTTACTGTGTGAAATTTACTGTGTGAAATTGCCTCTTGCTCATTCTCGCCAATGTAATGGTCGCATTGGTGGCAGCAAATGCTGGAGTAACGTACCTTCTTTCCCGTCAGGCATGTTGAAGCGGTGGGTTGACAGCCAGAGATATTTGTCCGACCACCCTCACCTTGTTTGTCAAGAGACTGCTAATTACTTGATAAAGTGGTGCTTTCATTTAAAAGAGGAGGAGGTAAGTGGGAGAGATTTAATAACTTCTGTTCAGGGCTGTGGGGAGCATATTTTTGCCTGGTCTGTCTCATTCAGGTCTATTTGCCTGGACCCGAATGAGACCATTAACCCTGGTCTAATTTGGGTTAATGCCTCCACTTTAAATTGAGCAGGCCTGTTCTGCTGCTGAAGGTAGCAATTTCATTGTTCTGTTCTCTATACGTCTGACAGTGAAACATACATTTAAAGCAAAAAAAGACTGGAGTCTTGATTGAAAGACGAAATCGGGCAAATCAGGTGGCATTGGTAGAGAAACAGTCAATGTTTTGGGCTGTAGATAGTCACAAAATGTTGGAATAACTCAGCGGGACAGGCAGCATCTCTGGATATAAGGAATGGGTGACGTTTCAATAGACAATAGGTGCAGGAGTAGGCCATTCGTCCCTTCGAGACAGCATTGCCATTCATGGCTGATCATCCACATTCAGTACCCTGTTCCTGCTTCTCCGCATATCCCCTGACTCCGCTCTCTCTCTTGAAAGCATCCAGAGAATTGGCCTCCACTGCCTTCTGAGGCAGAGTATTCCACAGATTCGCAACTCTGGGTAAAAAAGTTTTTCCTCATTTCTGATCTGAATGGCCTACCCCTTATTCAGACCCTTGCTTTCGGGTCTGAAGAAGGGTCTCGACCTGAAGCATCGCCTATCCAAAACCAGCATCTGCATTTCCTTCCTGCGCAGTGTTTTGGGTTGATTGTACCTTAGCAGTTCAGTTGATTCCTGTTTATTGCCATTTTCTATATGGGGGAAACAGTGGGTTCAGAAGCAAAGGTGCTTTTACTAAATGTCAGTGAATTTTTAATTTATAATGTGGTTATGTTATTAAAGAACCAGCTGGTAACCTGCAAGGAAAGCATCATACTTAATCCAGTGACAGATAGTTTACTTACCCAGTGAAGCACGCCCCTTACTTGTGAAAGGAATGGAAGATGATAAGAGTTTTTTCAAAGGGATCATGTTCAGCACAGGTATTGAGGGCCAAAGAGGTGGTTCCTAGGCTGCACTGTTTGGCTTTGCATTTGTTATTGTTGTAGTGAATAGTTTTTTTTTGCATGCGATCCAATCACACCAGATACACCATACCTGGATACAATCAGACGGCCGTCAAGCACTGGAGTAACTCAGCAGGTCTGGCAGCATCTCTGGAGAACAGGGATGAACGACGTTTTGGCTCTGAAGCAGGTTTTATCCTGCCCTCTTCTCTTCCAGCTTTCTCTCTTCCCCCCCCCCCCCTCACCCCAACCATCAGTCTGAAGAAGGGTCCAGACCTGGCACGTCACCTATCTATGTGATCCACGGATGCTGCCTGAGGTACTCCAGCACTTTGTGTCCTTTTGTGCATTAATGTGCATCTGCAGTTCTTATGGGATGCCCAGTCTCTAACCTGTTCTTGCGGCCATTATAATTTTCTGGCCTGAGTTCAGCTGGCTTCTGATCAGTGAAACTCAAATACATCAATAAAGCAAAGGGGAAGATACAGAGTGCAGAATATAGATCTCAGCATTGTCGCGTGTCAGTTCCATAGGCACAGTCCAACGTCCTAAATGCGGTAGAGGTGAATCGGACAGTCGCTAGCTTCTGGAAGGACCCATCCTGCTTCCTGTAATATAGACTACACTTCTTCCCAACCTGCTTCCTGTAGAGACAATCCGCTACTCCCAATTCCTCCATCTACGCCCTAGAGAGGTCCTCATTCTTTAGGGAATGAGGGTTCCCCTCTTCCATCATAGACAAGGCCCTCACTGGGGTCTTCTCGAAATATCCTGCAGCTCCGCTCTTGCTCCCCCTCTCCCAGTTGTAACAGGGACAGAGTCCCCCTTGTCCTCATCGTCCACCCCATCAGCCGTCGCACACATCACATAATTCTCCAACATTTTCGCCACCACCAACGGGATCCCACCACGAGTCACACCTTCCCATCTCCACTGCTTTCCGCAGAGACCGTTCCCTCCGCAACTCCCTTCCCACCCAAACCACCCCCTCCCCGGGTACTTTCCCCAGCAACCGTAGGAGATGTAACACCTGTCCCTGTACCTCCCACCTCGACTCTGTCCAAGGACCCCAACAGTCTTTTCAGGTGAGGCAGAGGTTCACTTGCACCTCCTCCAATCTCATCTACTGTTTTCGTTTTTCCAGGTGTAGACTCTTATATATTGGCCAGACCAAGCGCAGGCTTAGTGATCGTTTCGCTGAACACCTCCGCTCAGTCCGCCAAAACCTATCTGATCTCCTGGTTGCTAAACACTTTCCCTCCTCCCCCTCCTATTCCCAATCTGACCTCTCTGTCCTGTGCCTCCTCCATTATCAATGGGACCCAGTGCAAATTTCAGGAACAGCACCTCATATTTTTCTTGGGTAGTTTACACCCCAGCGGTATGAACATTGACTTCTCTAACTTCAAGTAGCCCTTGTTTTCCCTCTCTCTCCATCCCCTTCCCAGTTCTCCCACCAGTCTTACTGTCTCCCACTACTTTTTATTCTGTTTGCTTTGAACAGAGACAAAAAAAAGCAGCTAAACTCCCAGCCAAAAGTGATCTATTCAACATTTTCCTTGATCACCACTCCCCTTGTCCTGTTTTCCCACTTTGTACTTCCTTCCTTATCTCTGTACCTCCCTCTCCCCTAACATTAGTCTGAAGAAGGGTCTCGACCCGAAACGTCACCCATTCCTTTTCTCCACAGATGCTGCCTATCCTGCTGAGTCGCTCCAGCATTTTGTCTATCTTCTGGAAGGACCTGTTTTATGTTATTGTAATACAGCTTCTCCTTATTCTTGCTGCCACACACTTTAGCACCAAAAGATAATTTGTTTGCTTCTTCTTGTTCAATTTGCAGAAACAGGCACTGATGGAGCAAGTGGCTCATCAAGCTGTTGTTATGCAGTTCATCATGGAGCTGGGAAGAAGCCTTCAACAAGATCCCCGGGGCTGCTTCCGGCAGTTCTTCGAGAAAGCAAAAGTAAGGTCATGACCAAAAAAAATGGTGGAAATGGGAATAGAATATAAATGCAGCACAGTGGCGCAGCTGGTGGAGCCGCTTCCTCCCAGCTCCAGGGACCCTGGTTCAATGCTGACCTTGGGTGCTGTCGTGTGTGCAGTTTGCTCATGCTCCCTGTGACCGCCTGGGTTGCCTCCTGGTGCTCCAGATTCCTCCCACATCCCCAAAACGTGCAGGCTTTAAATTTAATTTCCCTGTCAATTCCTCCTGGTGTGTGGAAAGTGGATGCGTAAGCGAGATCATGTATGATCGATGGTCAGTGGAAGAGCCTGTTTTAGTGCTGTATGTTTTGTTTAAAGAGACCGTCGGAAGTGGACCCTTTGCCTGCTCACACTAGTTCTAGCTTATCCCACTTTCCCATCCATTCCCTACAAATTGGAGCAATTTCACAGAGGCCGGTCGACCTCCCAAAACCTGCATGTCGTTTGGATGTGGGAAGAAACCGGAGCATCCGAAGGAATCCTATGCAGTCATGGGTAGAACATGCAAGGTATACCAGCTGCGCCACTGTGCTGCCCACACTATCGTTCAATTAATTACTCCCTTTAAGTTCCCTCCCCATAAAGATTAGAAATCCTGATCGTAAAGCTCAATTGTTGCTCCACTGATAATGATGTTGTTTGCTGGAGTAACTCAGTGGGTCAGGCAGCATCTCAGGAGAACATGGGTAGGTGACGTTTCGGGTTGGGACCCTTCTTCAGACTGAAGAAAGATTCCAACCCAACATGGCGTCAGTTTGAGGAAGGGTTCCGATACGATACAATACGAAAAGACTTTCTTCATCCCTGGAGGGAATTGGTCTGCCGACAGTCACAACACACAAGGTTCACAAAGTTGAAATTAAAAGTAACAGTCATCTCCATTGTCATCACCTCTCCCTTCACGTTCATCGACTGCAAGGCCCCACTGCCACTGAGTCTCCAGCTCCCGCCGAGGGTCCATGTTGCCACCGAGGCTCCCGCTGCCGAGGCTCCCATCACTGCCACCTCTGAGGCTCCTTCTGCCCAGACAGGCCTCGCCGTCCGGCTTCACCGCAGTCACCTGGGGGGGGAGGGGGAGGGGGCAAGTTGGGCTACCACGGCGCATTGTGGTCAGTCGTCGTTCTGGTCTTCAGTGTCACGGTTTTTCGGCAGGTGGATCGGGCCTGCGTGGCTCCCCGGGAACTACCGACCCGATATATCACCTAACCATGTTCTTCTCCTGAAATGCTGCCTGACCCGCTCTACTGTCCATTCTGTCCAAAACTTTGGTTCTCCTGCTACCCGCGTAATTAGGGACATTTACAAGAGCCATGTAACATGCCAGCACGTTTCTTGGGATGTTGAGGGGAAACTGGAGCACCCAGAAAACCATACAATTACAAGAAAGGCATGCAAACTCAACAGGAAAGATGCCGTATGTAGTATAGTTTAGAGATACAGCATGGAAACGGGCTCTTCGGCCCACTGGGTCAGCCCTGACCAGTGATCACCCATGCACTAGTACTATCCTACATACGAAGGATCATTTTTTGCAGAAACCAATTAACCAACTTCTTTTTATTGAGTCCACACACGAGGTTAGAAGTCGTTCAGCCAGAGCTGAACACACTTCTCGGCATCTGCACACGATGGTGTCTGTCGAGCGCTTCTTGTGCGTGGCGGTGGAAAGATAGGTGGCAACAGGGCCACGACGAGAACACTCTTTCCTTGACCCCATTAACCTACCAACTTGCATGTGTTCAAGTGGGAGGAGACTGGAGCACCCACACCATCACAGGGAGAACTCGCAAACACCATACAGACAGCACCCGTAGTCAGGATCGAACCTGGGTCTCTGGTGCTGTGAGGCTGCATCTACCGCTGCGCCACCGCGCCGCATTGTTGGGATCAATCCTGGAGTCCGGGGCGATTGGCTTCCATTGCGATTGGAGCCATTGGCAATCAAACCAGTGTTAAATCTATTCCACCCACCTTGTTTATTACCAAAGCAGAACCAAAGGGAACTAATCGGACTGCCTAAATCTTTGCCTTCCTACTCAGAGATATGTTCTCCTGGTATACTGTCCTGTTACATTAGGTAGGGCTGCACAAGTCCTTCACAATCCTGATATATTGAATTGTTCACAATGCCATCTGTTCTTGTTTCTCACTGGCTCGCTTCACCCCCACACGAAGATAGCTGAAGAGGGATACATGGAAGCTTTCAACGCTGAACTAGACGCATTTATCCAGAGGGTCCGAGAATTTGCCGAAGCAAAATCCACTGAGACGGTGCCAACGCAGAAGGCAGTGTTACACCAGAATCGCTTGGATGCTTGTGCTCTGCATCCTGTGGAGGTGTTCAAGTCTTTGCCACAGGCAAGTACCTTACACTATGGGATTCACTTCATTTTATCCTTCGTGTCCAGGTTTGCAATGCGGCAAAATATCTGAGTATGTGGTTTGTTTTTTAGCAAATTGAGTTCAAGTGCAGTCAAACTTGTGTTTGGGGTTGAAGCCGTGTGCATACGTCTGCCATCCAGTTTTTGCTTTGTTGTCCATCTTTCCCATTTTTCTTCTCGGCCTGTGCCTCATCTCCGTGTTCCAAAAGCACTGCAGTAAAGCTTGGCCCAAATTAAAAGCAGTCTGCTCTAATCTGCACATTTCGGAATGTGCCCCTGTATGATGTGAGACCCTAAACGTTTGCTACATACATCTAGAAATATATTGTTCAGCTCCTGTTGGTCCCACCAGAAGCAGCCTTCCAGTCACCAGAGTACCTGAAGACCAATTCTTGAGCATGTCTTGGATTTGAATGGCTGCCATTCCATGGCCTATACTATTCTGAATTCATTGCCACAGAAGGCTTGTGGACGCCAATCCATGGATATTGTTACGGTGGAGATTGACAGGGTCTTGATTAGTACTCGGGGTGTGGGGTGAAGGCAGGAGAGAGGGAAAGAAAGATCAGCCATGATTGAATGACAGCCGAACGGCCTAGTTCTGCTCATATAACTTATGAACTGACCAGTCAGCCAAGTGGAGCGATGTCAAAAGCCTTGCTAAAATCGATACTGGACCCCTCTCCTCAAAATCAATCCTTGACCCCCTCACCTTGCCATCATTAACACCCTTGCTTAACCTGTTGAGTGTAGAGATATTTCCTGCCACTCTTTTGTGGAAGATTGTCAAAAGGTCATTCTGTGATTGCAGCCCAGCCAAAAGGTTCCACCCCTCTCGCTGCCATGGAGATATGGAATGAGCTCTTGATCTCCATTATAACAAGTTATTTCCGCCTTCCAAGAGCTCAAACGGTGTTTCCAGTTGCAAGATGTCCACATTCTCCAGAATGTGCTAAGCAAAGTTCTGATCAGGCTTGAAAAGGTCCTTTTTTTTTTGTTTTTTGCTTTTCCTCTCTCCTACTTTCTGGATTCAGCTTCACGGAACATTCCTTCCCAGGGAGATGAGCTATGGCTGGCCTCCCCCAACGTGTGTGTTTTCTTTGAAAACCTGGCATGCTCCCATCAGGCGGGAACGGGAGGGAGCCTTCCGCACCGCCCTCTGATCAGCAACCGCGTTGCTTCCTATGGTGCAAACCTTTCCTCCGTTACCTGGCAAGCCAGGGGAGTTGTGCAATGTTGCCCCATCAAACCGGGGCCGACCAGACAACATCCCTGCCACCAACAAACCCAGCAATGAGGATATAAATTACCGACAAATTACAAACCTTCCTGACTTGCAAATAATTCCCATCATCGATTCATACAACACGGAAGCAGGCCCTGTGGCCCAATTCATCCATGCTAACCCAGAAGCCCCTTCCAAGTCCCAGTTGGTCCATATCCCTCCCCCCTTCTTAGGCCCCCATCAGTCGTGGCTGGCCATATATGGACCATATATGCTATTCCCTATATGGAGGACGCCTGTGCGTGACTTTGTTTAACTTGGGGAGACTGGTGCACAGACAGCCACCCCACGGTCCTTGACACATCTGGGTCAGGATCCAGTGGCTTGGAGTCCAAGACGACCGGAGACCCTTTTCTGCTGCAGCCTTCATCCGCCTTCCCAGCCGTTGTGACGCTCCACTAAGGTCAGCCATCGTCCTCCGCCTGTTCCACCATCGAGGGCTTGGTCGAATTGCTCTTTGTCAGAGACCTCCTCCTCGACCTTACAGCCATGGGTGGCCCTACCAGGAGCATCGCTCCAGACGGCATCGCTCTCAGGATCTCAGGTACACACAAGCTTCTCCACCACGACAAGATGACAGTCCATGGAGAACGCCCCCCCGCCAAACCGAACCTATCCATGTAACTGTCCAAGTGTCCATTCCCCACTAACCGGACAGTTCCCCTGTTGTGCTGGGGCAGACTGCGTACCATCACCAGAGTACTTGGAGACTCTGGGTGCTGGTATTGTTGAGTACCTCTGGTGATTGCTAGATTAAAATCCTCACAGATCTTTGCAGATGCATTTGTCAGTAGCCCTCACCAATAGCCTTGTACTTGGCTCCCATTTTCCATAAATCTTTCACAATGAAACTCCATGTGTACGAAGGAACTGCAGATGCTGATTTACCCCAAAGATAGACACAAAATGCTGGATTAACTCAGTGGGGCAGGCAGCATCTCTGGAGAGAAGGCTTGGGTGACGTTTTGGATCGGGAACCATCTTCAACACGTCAGTCTGAAGAAAGGTCACAACCCGGATTGTCACCTAAGCCTTCTCTCCAAAGATGCTGCAAAAGTTTTTATAGATATGTGAAAAGAAAGAGATTAGTTAAAACAAATGTAGGTCCCTTGCAGTCAGAAACAGGTGAGTTGATCATGGGGAACCAGGATATGGCGGACCAATTGAATAACTACTTTGGTTCCGTCTTCACTAAGGAAGACATAAATAATCTGCCGGAAATAGCAGGGGCCCGCGGGTCAAAGGAGTTGGAGGAATTGAGTGAAATCCAGGTTAGTCGGGAAGTGGTGTTGGGTAAATTGAATGGATTAAAGGCCGATAAATCCCCAGGGCCAGATAGGCTGCATCCCAGAGTACTTAAGGAAGTAGCTCCAGAAATAGTGGATGCATTAGTAATAATCTTTCAAAACTCTTTAGATTCTGGAGTAGTTCCAGAGGATTGGCGGGTAGCAAACGTAACCCCACTTTTTAAGAAGGGAGGGAGAGAGAAAACGGGGAATTACAGACCAGTTAGTCTAACATCGGTAGTGGGGAAACTGCTAGAGTCAGTTATTAAAGATGGGATAGCAGCACATTTGGAAAGTGGTGAAATCATTGGACAAAGTCAGCATGGATTTATGAAAGGTAAATCATGTCTGACGAATCTTATAGAATTTTTCGAGGATGTAACTAGTAGCGTGGATAGGGGAGAACCAGTGGATGGGGTGTATCTGGACTTCCAGAAGGCTTTCGACAAGGTCCCACATAAGAGATTAGTATACAAACTTAAAGCACACGGCATTGGGGGTTCAGTATTGATGTGGATAGAGAACTGGCTGGCAAACAGGAAGCAAAGAGTAGGAGTAAACGGGTCCTTTTCACAATGGCAGGCAGTGACTAGTGGGGTACCGCAAGGCTCAGTACTGGGACCCCAGCTATTTACAATATATATTAGTGATCTGGATGAGGGAATTGAAGGCAATATCTCCAGGTTTGCGGATGACAGTAAGCTGGGGGGCAGTGTTAGCTGTGAGGAGGATGCTAGGAGACTGCAAGGTGACTTGGATAGGCTGGGTGAGTGGGCAAATGTTTGGCAGATGCAGTATAATGTGGATAAATGCGAGGTTATCCATTTTGGTGGCAAAAACGGGAAAGCAGACTATTATCTAAATGGTGGCCGATTGGGAAAGAGGGAGATGCAGCGAGACCTGGGTGTCATGGTACACCAGTCATTGAAGGTAGGCATGCAGGTGCAGCAGGCAGTAAAGAAAGCGAATGGTATGTTGGCTTTCATAGCAAGAGGATTTGAGTATAGGAGCAGGGAGGTTCTACTGCAGTTGTACAGGGTCTTGGTGAGACCACACCTGGAGTATTGCGTGCAGTTTTGGTCTCCAAATCTGAGGAAGGACATTATTGCCATAGAGGGAGTGCAGAGAAGGTTCATCAGACTGATTCCTGGGATGTCAGGACTGTCTTATGAAGAAAGACTGGATAGACTTGGTTTATACTCTCTAGAATTTAGGAGATTGAGAGTGGATCTTATAGAAATTTACAAAATTCTTAAGGGGTTGGACAGGCTAGATGCAGGAAGATTGTTCCCGATGTTGGGGAAGTCCAGGACAAGGGGTCACAGCTTAAGGATAAGGGGGAAATCCTTTAAAACCGAGATGAGGAGAACTTTTTTCACACAGAGAGTGGTGAATCTCTGGAGCTCTCTGCCACAGAGGGTAGTTGAGGCCAGTTCATTGGCTATATTTAAGAGGGAGTTAGATGTGGCCCTTGTGGCCAAGGAGATCAGAGGGTATGGAGAGAAGGCAGGTATGGGATACTGAGTTGGATGATCAGCCATGATCATATTGAATGGCGGTGCAGGCTCGAAGGGGTGAATGGCCTACTGCTGCACCTAATTTCTATGTTTCTATGTCCCGCTGGTTATTCCAGCATTTTGTGTCCATTCGCAATGAAACACCAGCTCGCTTGACTGCAGTGAAATAACTGCATTGTTAAAGATGGAATATTCCTAATTTAACACACTCCCTACATAGCACACCTGAAATGGTCTGTTCCCGATATTCACCAAATGGCAGCCCAATTTTGTGTGCACCCCAAGACTGATCTGTGATTCAGCTTTGTGTTTAGTTTAGAGATACAGCGCTGAAACGGCCCACTGAGTCCGCACCGATCAGCGATCCCCGCACAGTGACACTAACCTACAAGAGGAACAATGTTTGCATTTATGCCAAGCCAATTAACCTACAAACCTGCATGTCTTTGGAGCGTGGGAGGAAATTGAAGTTCTCGGAGAAAACCCAAGTGGTCTTGGGGAGAGCGTACAAAGTCCATACAGACGAGCACCCATAGCCAGGATCGAACCTGCATCTCTGGCGCTGTAAGGCACCAACTCTCCCGCTGCACCACCGTGCCGCCCCAGGCGCAAGGCTTTGGATACAGGCTGCAGCATCAATGTTGTGTGGATCAAGCTGGGGGGGGGGGGGGGGGGGGGACTGCATCCCTTGGCCCTAAATGTAATGGCAGTCTAGGTTAAGGAACGTGGAAATCAAGACAATCTTGGCTGCTAGCCCCCATGCTTTTCATTAGATTCTGAGGCACAAGATGCACGTGGGAGCTGGTTTCAAGTGGTCCTTCATTCTGTAGCATTGTTTATATTGCATTTGTGTAATGTATTTCACATCTTGGGAATGTCCTGTAGTGGATCCATTCTATTGATCCCCGATCACAGAGATTTCAGATTTGGCTGTTTGAAAAATAGTTGGTATCTGGGAAGCTGAGGCAGCTGTGTGTTTTGGATAATTCCTCGGCAACTTTTAGTACCGGACAGAACCAGCAGTGGCCTGTACTCCGCCTCCACAAGCAGTTTACGTAACCAAGATGATGGGCGTCAGAGGTTACGAGGAGTCCAACAAAGGGGGTTGTGAGTGGAAATATAGATCAGCTATGATTGAATAGCAGAGGAGACTCGATGGGGCAAATGGCCCAAATCTGCTCTGGTGTCTTGTGGTCCTATGAACCCCACAAGTATGGGGTTGGGCCAGTATGGCAAAGCATTTTAGTTTAGTTTAAAGATACTGCACGGAAACAGGCCCTTTGGCCCACTGAGTCTGTGCCGACCAATGATCCCCGTATGCTAGCACTATACCATGTATTTCCTTCTCTTAATTTCCATTCACAACTGATACAGTTTCCATGACTTAGTCGGCCAGCAGGTTGCTTTCAAAGTGAACAAACATCCCCTTTGACAGTTTGAGTGCAAGCACATGTCGCCTTAATGTTGCGTTCTTCGTCCCCCTGTGCCAGGTCAGCAATCGTGATCGAGCTCCCTGTGTTTCTCTTCTACAGGTTGCCGAGCAATACTTGCAGCACTACATTGATGCAGGCCTAAGGATCTACCGTACTCAAGAAGCCAAAGAGGAGAGGAGTGAAGAGCCTAGAATGGACATATCGTAAATGTTTAGCAATAACGCTGTCTACTAGAAATCCACATAAAACATTTTCACTACAGTGGAAGAGAAGCCGGCTATTTTTGTATGTAACTGTTAACTTGCCTGTTCGAATGCTGCACTTTATATTCGGCAGGAGTGTTTTAAAAAACAAAACAAAATTAGCTGTGTTTTATTGAACCCCAAACTGATGGTGGTATGAATCGGATGTTTGAGCATCTTGAGGATGGCTGTTTTGAAGTGCAGTGCAGGATTCGTGGATCCATGTTCTCTCCTCCTCCCCCATCCTCGACAAAAGCATGCTACCCAGTGGAATTGGTCCGTCAGATTCCAGAGTAAATTATGCACAGGGTTTTTTCTCCTCCGCCTCCATTTCTCTGGTGTGCAGCTGCTTCATAGGGGGCTGAGTTCCTGACAAGCGAGGCAGGAGGCAGCCCAGTGGGAAGTAGGTACTGAAAATGTTGTTTTTGAGACAAAAGGGAATCGTGCCTTGGACCTCTGCTGCAGAGTGTACATTTCTCTCAGCGCAAGCAATAATACTGTGAGCATGAATAGATTTCCCATCCGTACTAACCTTTCAGCAAATTTACCCTGCTGTGCAGTACTGTAATTTTAACAAATTAACATCTGCCTAAATCCTGGAATGTTTGAAATGAAAAGTTCATAGGAAACTAGGAGAGAAGGCCGCACTTTGCAAGCGGATCTGAAAACCGACCTCTCATCGCCCACTTTTGATTTTTTAATTTTTTTTTAGAAGGGGTTCATTGGCAGCTTGGCAAGTCTCAAGTTCTGATTTGGGAACCGTTTTGGCATTTGGTAATACTAAAACAGGGTTCCGCTTCCATTCAAGCAATGCTTCGGCCTTGGAAGTTCATGGCGTCTGGGTCAGACTGGCAACGCAACTTTACATCTGGCGTCAGTAAAGCACGCTTGTGCTCTGTGGACAATAGAATCCTGATGATCAGCAGCAGGGCTTAATAGGCAGAGGATTCGCACGTGGGAATCCCAAATTCGACATCCCATTCGGATCTGCAATGTCTTTCAAGAGGCTTTGCCCCTGCCACGACCTCTCCTCCAGCTTTCCCCCTCCACGTCACTACCAATCAGTCTAAAAGGTCCAGACCCGAAATGGCGCCTGCCATTCCCTCAGCAGATGCAAACTGACCTGCTTAGCTCTTCCAGAGCTTTGCAATTTTTTTTTTTTTGCTGGAGATTCCAGCCACCACAGTTTCTTGTGGCACAGCTTTTGCACCGTGGAGGAAAGATTTGGAGGGTGGGGTTCTGGAAACGAGAACAGACTGCAGTAGAGGTGAGTGGAGGAGTCGCTGTTGTGATGTGCAGAGAAGTTTCTGCAGAGCTCTCAAGCAGTACAGGGCAACCCTGATTTCACAGCCAGGTTATTATGTGAGTGTGTGTGTGCGCACGCGCACACTTTTAAATTGACAGCACAGTTGTGGAAACAGCTGTCTACCTCTTTTGTCATGGACGTCTGAATCACAGGAGCAGAATTGATTAATTATATTGCATTTTGGGAGGATGGAATTTACTGACTATGGTTCCCAGTTAATCTGTATAACGCAATGATGCTTCTATATATTGCTCAAGTTCTCTGAACTAAAAAAGTGAATTCCTGAGTGATAAAGATAAGGAGTTTGTACAATCCGAACTGCTTGGAGCTGCAGTGGTTTGGTTGGGGCGATCCATGAAAAACACTGACTTTTTGTATTCTTGTGAATAAATGTACAGTACTGACACCAGTGAAATGAGTGTCAAAAGATATTGTTTGACTGGACAAGCTAAACCTGATACTGTGAGGCTCGGATATTTTGTAATGGGTGTCTGGCATTGCACTCTTCACGCAAAACTTGAATCAGTAATAGCGGAGGCAAGATGTGGTTCTAGAAAAAGCCATTGACTGCAGAGTCTTGGTTTCCAAGTAATCTCGTCTCCTATGGTTCACCCAATTTTATTTAATCATTGTCCATGATGTAACTGCTTGTATATGTGTTTTTTTTTGTTGCCAAGTCTATCTGCAGATCTGTATACAAACGTTGCAAAATGAAAATTTGCACCTTCTAAGGATGCTGAACGATAACTTAGTTGCACTGATTTATTTACTATGCTTTTTAAAAGAGAAAATTAATTGCTTGGTATGAATAAACTTGAAAATAAGGATGGTAGTTCTCCTAGGATCTTCATTCCCATCACATTATCTCAGATACAGGATTTTAAGGGAGATCCTGAACAAGATTTAAACAGGGGAGGTTTATTGGCTTGGAGTTTATTTTCTATCATTGATAGAGTCAAATGTTTAATTGTTATATGTATCAGCGGCAGAACAATGACATTTATTACTTTTGCTGCAGCTTAACAGTGTAAACATCACACATGAATATAATAAAAAAAATACAACAAATTAATAGCAGTAATGCTAGGCATAAATCTGAATTTTAATTTGAAGATCGACATGGCTATGCCTCGAGGTTGAAGATGATGGTCTACATTCTGTTGTTTTTATGGACTCTCAGGTGGCTTATGAGTCCAGTCCTGGCTTTGCAGCTCAGAACGAAGACGCCTGTGCGTGTGTTTGTTTAACGTGTACTTGACGTTGCACTCCAAGAAGCACACGCTCCTTCACAAATCAATCAACTCATTCCCATGGCAAGGGAACCAAGACAATTGTAGCTGATAGACCTGTTGCAGCCTTCATCCGCCTTCACAGCTGTTGAGTTCAAGATAACTGTCCGCCTAGTCTGCCGTTGAGGTCTTGTAGGTTGGATCATTCTTAGTCTGGACCCTCATCCTCGACCTTACCGCCATGGGGGGCCATACCAGAAGCTGGTGCTTCCGACGGCATCGCTCTCGGAATCATGGGGCCACGCAAGCCTCTTCACAACAATGTAACCAATCCGAAGAGGAATTTGAAGTTGCAACGTGAAAATGGGCCGTTCAACACACTTGAGTTCAGAATCACCTGCACACTAATTCTATGTTATACCAGTTTTGCATCCAACGCACTAGGGACAATTTACAGATGCCAATTAACATGAACCTGCACCTGTTTGGGATATGGGTGGAACACGGATAAAACCAATGTGGCCACATGAGAGCGTGCAATCTCCGTACAGACTCCGTGGCCAGGATTGAACCCGGGTCTTTGCCACTGTAAGGCAGTAAAGGCCCTGCCCCACGATGCGAGTTTACCCAAGAGCTCTCCCGAGTTTAAAAAAAAAATCTAACTCGTGGTAATTACATAGAATGTACGTAGTCGGAGCTCGTGGATGTCTCGTAGCGGCTCGTAATGCTAGCGGCAGGTACTGGGGGAAACGCGGAAACTCGTGACGTTTTTTGAACAGTGAAAAATTTCCAAGAGTTAAAAAATACTAGTGATGAAGTACCACGAGTTTGATTTTTTTTAACCCAGCGGAGCTCTTGGGTAAACTCTCATCGTGGATAAGGGGCTTAACTGTGCCACCGTGCTGCTCAATTGTTTATTTTGATAATGCAAATTGTTACAGGTTGCATAAAGATGAAAGCAATTACAGTAAGTAACCAAAATTAACATTCTAAACATTCACTCTACATTTAATAGCCCTCCTGTAAATTTGACAATATGCTACCCCCTTTTATTTACTCTTGTGGATCAATTAATTTTACTCCTGCTTTTTGGACGATTTATGCCTTGCACATTTGTGATTCTCCATGCCGCTGTTTGACATGTATTCACGTTGGCCCTCTGTCGTTTCGCTGAAATTAATTTTAAGTGTGGCCTCAAATCTAAGGTTTTATCGTCAAGGTCCGTGTCAGCACGAAACATACAGCTTGTCCCATTCGTTCCCCGCTCCTTTCTATCGTCAGACTTTATAGGACTTTGCTCAAGCTACATTTGGAGTATTGTGTGTAGTCCTGGTCGCCCCATTACAGGAAGGATGTGGTGGCTTTGGAAGGGTGGAGGAGGTTTACCAGAATGATGCCAGGATCAGGACGACGGGAGGTTGGACAGACTTGGATCGAGGTTGCAGGAAGACCTGAGAGAGGTATCTAAAGTAATGAGAATTATAGATAGAGGTAGAGAGTCAGAATCCTTTTCCCAAGGTGGAAAAATCAAGTACAAGAGAGCTTAGCTTTTGTGTCAAGATCCAAGAGTGTTTTATTGTCATATATCCCAGATAAAACAATGAAATTCTTACTTGCAGCAGCAGAATATGCAAACATATTCTGGAGAAGGACATTTTTTTATGTGTGTATATACACACACAAACTCATTAAACAAACGATTATAATGCAATAATAATAATAGTCTATTGTAGTTCAGAGCTTATTTGTCGTATTTAATAGCCTGATGGAAGTAGCTGTTCCTGAACCTGGACGTTACAGTTTTCAGGCTCCTGTACCTTCTTCCCGATGGTGGTGAAATGAGTGTGTGGCCAGGATGGTGTGGGCCTCTGATGATGTTGGCTGCCCTTTTTGAGGCAGCGACTTCAATAAATCCCTTCGATGGTGGGGAGGTCAGAGCTGGTGATGGACTGGGCAATGTTCACAACTGTTTGCAGTCTTTTCCGCTCCTGGATGTTCAAGTTGCTGAACCAGGCCACGATGCAACCGGTCAATATGCTCTCTACTGTTCACCTATAGACGTTCAAGAGAATCCTCTAAGGTGAGAGGGCTGAAGTGTAAAGATGATTTGTGGGGCAGGTTTCTGTATACAGAGGGTGGTGAGTACCTAGAATGTACTGCTGTGGGTGGTGGTTGAAGCAGATATGTTAGTTGCATTAAGAAAAACACAAGTAGGTGTATGGATTTGCAGGGATTAAATGCTGTGCAATTTCTCCAATTTGAAGTAATCCCTGTATTCCCTCTCTCTCCATCCCTCCCCCACCCGTCGTACCAGCTTCAAAGTCATCTTGTTAAGTCTTATTGAGTCTGTACTCGTTCTCACCTATCAAGCAGCTAACAATGGTCCTTTTGTCATCATTGCTTTTTTGCATATCTTTCATTTGCTCCGTATCTCCCCACATCACTGTCTATATCTCTCGTTTCTCTATCCCCTGACTCTCAGCCTGAAAAAGGGGCTCGACCAGAAACGTCACCTATTCCTTTTCTCCAGAGATGCCGCCTGACCCGCTGAGTTCCTCCTGCTTGCTGCGTCCGTCTTTAGATAAGTGATGGTCTTGGCACAGACATTGTGGGCCAAAAGTACCGTTCCCACACTGTGCCGTTCCATGAGCACAATCGACTGGATGTTACTCCTGGCACTGCTGTCTACACCCCATGCTCTTGCTGTCCTGAAGATTGTGTCACTTGTTTCTGTTTACAGGCTGTCTCCTTATTTCTTTACTCGACAATTTCTCTGCTATTTTAAGTATATGTACCTGATTCTTTTTCCTCTGATTCCATTTTAAAATGACCTTCGGGCTTTATTACCTTTTCTTAGCCTTCCTGCACTTTCTCGTGCTATTTTAGTACCAGCACCCTAATCATCTGTTACTGTTACCATATAATAACCATATAACAATTACAGCACGGAAACAGGCCATCTCGACCCTTCTTGTCCGTGCCGAACACATAATCTCCCCTAGTCCCATATACCTGCGCTCAGAAACTGTTAATGTCCTTGTAGTTTATTATTTTGCAATTGCCATCTTTGCTTAATGTGCCCTGTATGTTCACAGCCAAGTCATTCATGTCTGAGTGCGGGCTGTGTCAGCAAGCAGATTCCATTCATAAAGTCTGGAGATGTGCCCTTTGGCCCAATGTTGCTTGTACTGACCAATATCCCTATCTACACTGGTCCCACTTGTCTCTGTTTGGCCCATTTCCCTCTGAAACTTTCCAATCCATGTACCTGACCATGTACCTTTCAAAATGTCTTTTAAATATTATAGGACCTGCCTCAACTACATCCTCTGGCAGCTCGTTCCATATACCCAGCACCCTCTGTGTGGAAAAAGTTGCCTTTCAGGTTCCTTTACATTTTTTCCCCCTCTCACCTTAAACCTAAGTCCTCTAGTTCTTGATTCCCCTATTCTGGACCGTGGATAACCCCTGTGGCAATGCTGCACCCCCCACGGGACTGTATTGGTCTGGCAGCCTAGCAGTGTTTTGCCTTTTTCTGTGTAGAATTTGATAACGTGCATCCTTTTAACTCGTGGTAAAAAAAATTACTCAACCAGTTGAAACTGGCACTGGGCAGCCAGTATTCTAGGACTGTGTGTCTACTCTCATCTATTCCCCTCATGATTTTATACACCTCGAAGATTACTCTTCATCTTACTATGCTCCAAGGAAGATAGTCCAAGCCTGTCCATCCTCTCCAGCAGCACACCCTGTCAAGTCCTGGCAACATCCTCGTAAATCTTCTCTCCTTTTTTTTTCCCTGCAGATTTCTCCATTTAAAAAGCACATAACACATTTGATAATAGTAAATGGTGTTGTAATTAATAATATCAACGGCACAGGTCTGAGAAAACAATTACTGAAAGTGGAGAGAGGGGAAATAAGTTCTGTTGTTCGTTAGAATCAATGTTTCAATGTATTTTAGACTGTTGAACTTAATATTGTGGGCAGCACAGTGGCACAGCAGTAGAGTTGCAGCCTTACAGCGGCAGAGACCCGGGTTCCATCCTGACAGGCATATGGCTGCTAATTGTACGCTCTCCCTGAGACCGCGTGGGTTTTCTTCGGGTACTCCAGTTCTGTCCCACATTCCAAAGACGTATAGGTTTGTAAGTTAATAGGCTTCTGCAAATTGGCCCCAGTGTGGAACCAGGGGACATCCTTGTGATTGAGGCAGTACAGCGTAGGTTCATGAGATTTATCCCTGGGATGGCGGGACTGTCATATGAGGAAAGATTGAAAAGACTAGGCTTGTATTCACTGGAGTTTAGAAGGATGAGGGGAAATCTTATAGAAACATATAAAAGGACTGGACAAGCTAGATGCAGCAAAAATATGTATTTAAGCCATTGCT
Source organism: Leucoraja erinaceus (assembly GCF_028641065.1). Taxonomy (NCBI): domain Eukaryota; kingdom Metazoa; phylum Chordata; class Chondrichthyes; order Rajiformes; family Rajidae; genus Leucoraja; species Leucoraja erinaceus. The sequence continues at coordinate 17,100,695 of NC_073379.1, read as the reverse complement.
AATTACTTGTTTATTATTTCTAAATTTCCCCACAACATATGATGGCCTGTAGGTTATGTTTATCCTTGCACCATTGCTTTAAAAAAATGTGCACCATTTTAGTTTACTAGCCATACACAACCCCAACATGTTACAGATATTAAGGAAATTATGGTTCATATTTTGCTCGTAATTTTCATATTCTGGCCTGTCAGGCCAGTTAGGGTCTCATTGAAACCTACGGGATAATGAAAGGCCCATATAAAGTGGACGTGGAAATGATGTTTCCAGTAATGGGAGTCAAGAACCAGAGAGCACAGCTTCAGAATATAAGGATTTAGCTTCAAAATGGAGATGAGGGGGAATTTCTGTAGCGAGACGAAGGTGAATCTGTGGAATTCTTCTTTTTATGTCCATCTTGTTTCAAATGTTGACATCGCTGTCATCGTCCGTCCTGAAAAGGGCGCAAACTTCCGGCGACAATCAGTGGGAGCCATCACTTTTCGCAATAGATGATGGCGGTAGCAGAATTAGCTCAGGATACTTTCAGTTTCCAGCCCCGCAACGTGGACGCTTCTGCTATTGGGCCATCTGTGGAATTCATTGCCAATGATGGCTGTGGAGGCCAAAACATTGGGTATTTTTAAGGCAGAGATTGAATAGTTCTTGATTAGGATGGACATCATAGGTTATGAGTAGAAAGCAGGAGAATGGGGTTGAGAGGTAAAAACAGATCAGCATAGCAGAGTAAACTTGATGGGCTGAATGGCCTATCTCTGCTCTTGTGTGCAATGGGCTTATTTGCTCTGCACCTGCCCCTCAACATCCCTCACTTAAAAAAAAAAAATCTGAATTTCTCATAATCAAGTATTTAATTATTAACCTGATAAATTTATTATTTTTCACACTTGGTGCCTTGGCTTTATCTCTTAAAGGGCACTGTCAATGCTGTGCATACTTTGATGGGTGAGTCTAAGCATTGTTATAATTAACAATCTAAAACTCGGAACCCAGTCCTTAAACCGTGTAATTTCCATTTGTTCTAAATTTGTTTCCCACGCTTCAAAAGCTGTCACAATCACAGCAGCAGTTTTATAATATGCTTATAATAAGCATATTATAAAATAAGTTTTATAATATGCTTGTAATAAGTGAAAACAATAAGCTCAAATTGATAATTTACATTCATTGTGTGCAATATTTTCATTGGCCATTTGGTGGCGTAGTGGTAGTGTTACTGCCTCACGGCACCAGAGATCCGAGTTTGATCCTTACTACGGGTGCTGTCTGTACAGTTTGCCCCAAAGCTATAAGATCTTTGGTTTGCCCTGTGACTGTGTGGGTTTTCTCTGGGTGCTTCAATTTCCTCCCACGTTCCAAAGATGTGCAGGTTTGTAATATAATTGGCTTCAGTAAACCGTCCATAGAGTGCAAGACGTAAAACTGGTGCCCGGGTGATCAATAGTCAACCTGGACTCGGTGGGGCCGAAGGGCCTGATTCCACGCTGTAACTCTAAACTCTTCATGTGTACATTGTGTAATGATTCCGTAAATGCACGTGTAATTCAAGGTCACAAATGTTTAAATTCCGTAACCAAAATTGCAAACAAAATACACACAATTCTGTCTACATCTGCATTTTATTAATTTGCTCATTGCACAATATATTTAGTCACAGCCGCATAGGCCAAGGATGTTTGAGTTTTATTACATGTTGGAATAATTGCAAAGCAAACGGAAAACATGAATCTGACAAACCTCAACTTTCTCCCATGTTAGTAACAGTTTCCAGGAAAACAGGAAAAACATATTTCCCTTTGAATTATACTTTTGGATTTTGACTTAAATTTTGCTTTTGCACAAAATACTATTGTGACATTCATAAATAGCAAATCATTTGATCTCAGATGCTAGGCTTTCTCCAAGCATTTCTAAAAGCATTTTAAATAAAAGATTATTTACTTGACACAGCAGTAAAAGCAAATGGGAGGTCAAAAAATGAAGATTCAGATGGACACTCTATCTGCTTAACCTATTGGGAGGAAGCAGAATTAAAGGGATTTGAATCGTTTAGATCTATTTTTGTTCATATTTCGTGTGAAATTATTGAACAACTGCCTTTCAAACAGGTATGAAGGAAGAAAATGAACTTGCCCATCTGTGTATTTTAATTCACATATTATCCAGAGTTTCATCCTTCACTGGGAGAACGTACAATATTCACTGTTGTGAGACTCTGCAGTTCTGGGCAAGTATCCAGATCACCTGGGATTAACTGGCTACTACCTACAGTGTCAGCTAAAGGTTGGCAGTTACTTCAAACCTGTTTAACAGGCGCTTGCCTTAGCAGACAATGGGGTGACACAATGGAGCTGCTGTCTCACAGCGTGGGCCCCGGGTTCGATCCCCATCTCCGTTACTGCCCTTGCTGAGTTTGTATGTTCTCCCCGTGACCTTGTGGGGTTTATCTGGGTGCTCCGGTTTCCTTCCACATCCCAAAGATGTGTATGTATGCAGGTTGATTGCCCTCTGTGAAATTAGTCCCTTGTGTGTCGGGAGTGGACGCCAAAGTAGGATAGCATAGAACCAGTGTGTGGGCACAAAATACTGGAGTAACTCAGCGGGACAGGCAGCGTCTCTGGAGAGAAGGAATGGGTGACGTTTCGCGTCAAGACCCTTCAGTCAGAAGAAAGGGTCTCGACCCGAAACGTCACCCATTCCTTCACTCCAGAGATGCTGCCTGTCCCGCTGAGTGACTCCAGTATTTTGTGTCCACCTTCGATTTAAACCACATAGAACTAGAGTGAACTCATGATCGATAGTAGGCGTGGACTCGGTGGGCTGCAGGCCCTGATTCCATGCTGTAACTAAAATGCACAATGCAGGTCGGTGTTCTCTGAAATAAAGGTTTCTATTTATGCAACGTCTAGACCAGTGCTTCTTAAACCTATGGTGAATTAAATTATTTTTGAGGTGAATGAGTTCATTTATGTTTTTTTGCTCACGTGACAAAATAAATTATATATAAAATTATACACAAGGGAGAATGAGACGAAAATTACCAAAAAACATAATAAAATTTAGTCGAGGGTGAATGAAATTTTGTGATAAAGACTCAAGGGTGAATGACACTGAAATAGTTTAAGAAGCACTGGTCTATACCATCCTCAGTCCCATGTCCTCTTGAAGAAAATGAAGTGCTGTTTGGGAGAATCTAACATGGGGAAACTGTTAACCTGCTTATACTGTACTCCCATAAACATATTGTTAACCTAGATGCATATTGGCCAGGGCACCAGGATTAACAATGTCCACCAGAACTGGCGGACAAGGTCTTGGTTTAGTGTCTCCTCCGAAAGACAACTCCTGTGGTAGTGCTGCACCCCCTCGGGACTCTATTGGTCTGGCAGCCTAGCTATTTTTTTTTTTTTTTTGCTTTTGTCTCTGCAGAATTTAAAATGCGCATTCTTTTGACTCGTGGCAAAAATTCCAATCAACCAGCTGGAACTGACAATTGGCAGCCAGATGCCTTAAAGGTAAATTCTTCCCAAGAAATATAACTTCTGTCAAAAATTTCAATCACTTGATCTTTAAAACACCATATTTAAAAAAACAAACTAGCAATATACTTCTCTAATGCTTTTTAGCTTGAATGTATTTCACCACTTATTATAAAATATAATTAGTTAATGTTGGTGGACAAACGTATGGATCGGAAGGGTTTAGAGGGCTAGGGGTCAAATGCAGGCAAATTAGACTAGCCCAGCATCGGCAAGGTGGGCAGAAGGGCCTGTTTCAGTTCCATTTAGCTCTATGACCAGTGCAGGAGAATCATAAGACGGTCAGTCTGGATTTTTGCAGGGTAAACTTCTATCCAACGAGACCGAGACCGTCCAACAAAACTGAACAAATCTTTCATGGGTTAAAAGATTACGGGTCAGTCCGATGCTAAGTAAATAATGCAATGCCTGCCAGATACAGTTTGTACAACCCTGACGGCAGATAGCACACCTACCAACAAAAATAGCCGTGGTCAATGAAAGCAACTAAACGTTTAAGATTAAACATTCAAAGATGCAGAACCTCGCCCTGATTCTGACAACTGACACACATTGAAATGTAAAAGAGCCACAAAACTGAATGTTAAAATAAACTTGGGATTGTCCTAAATCAAATTCCCTTTCACTACTGTTCAAAACTAGGAGCAATGTGCGGCCTCTTGTAAATAGGCAATGAAGAATCGGCGAATAAAATTACACGTGTTCTGATGAAAAATTGATCTGAAACATAAATTCTGCCTTCCTCTCAATGGATTCTACGTCACTGCCTGAATATTTCCAACCTTTCATATTTGTAATTGCTGGTTCTGGTTTTATTACCAATTCTTGTTTCTCCTGTTGTTCACTTTTCCAGCATTTAGTTTGTTTCTTTATCTTTTCCCTGCATCTGCACATCCTTAAAACCTGTTGTATCTCCTTCCACCCCTCCCCAGTTCAGACCAAAGGTCACGAACTCTTGTGGTGTTAACTTTTCTGATTTTCATACTGTGTTTTACTGCCCAACCATGGGTGTGGGTGCCATCAATTATATTTAAACACCTGACGACATTCTTTGCTTCAAAAACTGCAAACAGATTTGTGAACTAGTTTCCCTTCCCATTAAGGCCAGTGACAATGTTTCAGAGAAGGGCTTCCACTTCTCCAGTCTTCACTCACTCCAACGCCATACTAATCAACATGACTGGGGACACTTCAAAAAGACCTGCAATCGGTCATCGTACATCTTCCTCTGCACATACTGTGTCAGTGACAGGAAACGTTGGTCGGTGACTGAAGGACTCAGCTTGGTGTCAACCAGCCGGCCAACGTGCAGTCCCTGAGCAACACCGCGTATGGCCTCGGAGGCACGGTGGATTGCAGATGCTGGCGTGGAAAGAAAAACACACAAAGTGCTGGAGTACCTCAGCGGGTCTGGCAGCATCGCTGGAGAACATAGGCAGCTGACATTTCGTGTTGGGACCCTTGTTCATACTGAAGAAGAGCCCCAATCCGAAACGTCACCAATCCATGTTTTCCAGACTTGCTGCCTGACCTGCTTTGTTACACCAGCACTTGGCCTTTTTTAAAACCACATATAACCAGTTCTATCCTCGTCCATTTGGAAAAACTGCCTCATCCTATCTTTTGTAGTAGCCCATGATAGGGTTCTCACTCAACTGGACATCACACAAATTGTTCCACAAATTATTGGTCCGTGTGAAATAATTAATACTAGTAGTGTACAACACGTTGTCAACCTTGTAAACAAAACAGGGATTTGTGTTTTAGTTCTCAACACTAACTTTTGTTGTTTAATTAGCTACGAACATTACTTTTAAAATGTTTCCTTAAAATTTCTGCAAAAAATACATTGAAAAATCTATATCATTTCTGTTTAAAATATCAAAAGATAATTTTCACAACATTTCCCCTTCTATTAGTTATGCAATCAGCACCAGTCATTTTAGAGACCTTGCTTTCCGTCCTCTTGTCGTTGCTCCGGTTAACACAGCACTGGCAGCTTCTTACTGAGGAAGGCATGGACATGAGGCCAGATCTTGTTGGTTTCTGTTCCCGAGAAGACCTCTAAAACACCTCTACTCCTATAAAAAGCACAAATAGCAGACTTAGAATCACAGAGACGGAAACAGACTCTTCAGCCCAACCCAATCATGACACCCAGATTGCCCATCTGAGAATAGTCCCATTTGGCCATGTTGAGCTCGTCGCCCCCCCCCCCCCCCCCTAAAACCTTCCCTATCCAAAAACTTGTCTAAAGTGTCTATTAAATATTGTAATTGTATCCACTTTCACCACCACATCTGGCAGCTCGTTCCATATATGCGCCTTCCTCCGTTTTAAAATTAGTTGCCCCTCGTGTCCCTTTTAAATCTTTCCTTGCTCACTTCAAACCTGATGTATGTCCTCTGGTTTTTGATTCCACTGTGCATGTGTGCATTCACCCCATTGATTTTATAAACCTTTATCGGGTCACCCCTCAGCCTCCGACATTCCTAGGAATAAAGTCATATAGTCATACCTCATAGTCATATGGTCCAACTGGCCCATGATGTGCTTCTAAGCTAGTCCCTAACCCTAATGCACTTGACCAATATCTCCAAACCATTCCTATCCATGTAGCTGTCCAAATTTAAGCACCTGCCCCAACCACTTCCTCTGGCAGCTTGTTCCATACACAACCACGCTGTGTGAAGACATACTTGTACTCTTAGATGCCTCTGCTCTACACCACTCCCCAAGGCCCTACCGTTTACTGTGGAAGTGCTTCCCTGGTTTCACTTCCCAAATGCAACACCCGGCAATGATACCTGACACCTTCTCATCCAAATGTTGATTTAGATGACAAACACCAATAGTCCCAGCCTGAGGCACCAGTAGCCGCAGGCCTTCAGTCTGAAAAACACCTTCCACCACCACCGCCCTCTAGTTTCCCACCATTAAAGCCCATTCTGAATGCAGTATCCCCCCCCCACCACGCACCGCAATCATTCTGAAGAAGGGACCCGACCTGAAACATCACCTGTCTATGTGCTGCACAGATGCTGCCTGACCTGCTGTGTCAAGACCTGGTGTTGTTCCTGTATCCAGATAGCTAGATCTCCCTGCATCCCGTGCGATCTCCCCTTCCAGTGCAGCCTACCAATTTATCAAAGGCTTGCTGAAGTCCATACAGACCACAATTTGGTAATTTTAATGACAGATTTATTTAATTACATGAATTTAAACTTCCCCGTTGTCTTAGGCGGTATCATAGAATCATAGAAAATAGGTGCAGGAGGAGGCCATTCGGCCCGTCGACTCAGCACCGCCATTCATTGTGATCATGGCTGATCGTCCCCAATCAATAAGCCGTGCCTGCCTTCTCCCCATATCCCTTGATTCCACTAGCCCCTAGAGCTCTATCTAACTCTCTCTTAAATCCATCCAGTGACTTGGCCTCCACTGCCCTCTGTGGCAGGGAATTCCATAAATTCACAACTCTCTGGGTGAAAATGTTTTTTCTCAAATCAGTCTTAAATGGCCTCCACCTTAGTTTAGTTTATAGATACAGCGTGGTAACAGGCCCTTCAGTCCTCACTGACCAACGATCACCAGTACACCACTTCTAGCCTACATGCTAGGGGCAATTTGCAGAAGCCAACTAACCGACAAAGAAGAAGGATTTCGACCTGAAACGTTGCCTATTTCATTTGCTCTATAGATGCTGCCTCACCCGCTGAGTTCTCCAGCATTTCTGTCTACCTTTGTTAACCAACAAACCTGCATGTCTGTGGAGTGTGGGAGGAAACTGGAGCATCCAGGGAAAGCCCACATGGTCAATGGGAGAATGTGCAAACTGCGTACAGACAGCGCCCGAGGTCAAGAATGAACCGGGGTCTCTGGCGCTGTCGCAGCAGCTCGAATGCTGCTCATCACTTGTCATGCGCAAAATTTGGTCGCAACACCACCCGGACAATCTGACCCAAAATCTTTTTGTCGAATATGTTGATTCCATATAAAACCAAAATTCAATAAATAAAATTTGCCATCACCAACAGTTAAGCACTGCTGTTTCTTCACTCACCGATAGTATTCCAGAACCGGATGGGTTAATTCTTCATAGGCCTGGAGTCTTAATGTCACCGTCTCTGGCTTGTCGTCGTCACGCTGAACCAGAGGTTCTCCTGTGAGATCATCAATCCCCTTGGTTCAGATCAATTCAGAGAATAAAATCAGTGAAGGAAACTGGGTTTCATCAACACCCCCACCTCCACCCCACCCTACCATAATTCCATAGAGATGCTCATGGACAGGACAGGTTTTGGAGTGATGTGGACCAAATACTGGCAGGTGGGACTAGTGTAGCTGGGACATGCTGTCCAGTGTGGGCAAGTTGGGCCGAAGGGCCTGTTTCCTCACTGTATCACTCTGCCATTCAAACATGGCTGATCTATTTTTCCCTCAACCCGATGCCTTTGCCCCATAACCTTTGAGGTCCCTACCAATCAAGAACCTATCAATCTCACTTACAAATACCCAATGACGTGGCCTCCACAGCCACAGATTCACCACCCTCTGGCTGCAGCAAATGCTCCTGATCTTCACTAGAGGTACGTCCTTGTATTCTGAGCCCACTGGTTCTACACTTCTCTCATTCTGGAAGCATCATTTCTACGTCCACTCAATCCGAGTTTTATTTTTAAACTGTAAATTAGAGGGATTAAAAACAAAACAATACCACACTTCCAAGTAAATACATTTAAGTAACTATTTTGCAAACATGACAACAGTCTTAATGACAAGGTTCTGGAAGGGAAACAAGCCTCCGTGGGTGTATTTTAAGTTTTTAAATGCGATTTTAAACCCCGACACCTCTACTCCCTTTTTTTTTGTTTTTTATCAAAATATTTATTCAATTATTAAAAAATAATATTTACGCTACAATAAAACAAGCCAGAACCCACCACCATAAATACAATACAAACATATATCCATAATAAACTATTATACAATTATGATACAATCCTTATTGAGGATACATTCAACACCCTGCGGAGCCCAGCGGTCCCGGAACTTCCTCAGGGTGCCCACAACCTCTACTCCCTTAGTAGGTTTATGGAGTTGTCCCACTTAGGCGATTTATTGGGCGACTAGAAGCGACTGCCACAAAATCTTCAACATGTTGAAAGTTTTTCGGCGACTAGCAACAATTTTTGCTGTTGTAGGTTGTCGTAAGTGTTGTCATAGGTTGTCACCAGGTGTCGTAGGTGAATTCCATCAAAAATGAGTCTCTGGCAGTCGGCCAAAGAGTTGCCTAATTGGGACGGGCCCATTAGTAAGTTCGGCATGTCCCCAACAACCCTCACCAACTTCTCAAGCATTTTATCAGGATGCATCACAGCTTGGTTGGGGAACAGCTCCATCCAAGACCGCAAGAAATTGCAGAAAATCGTGGACGCAGCCCAGACCATCACACAAACCAACCTCCCTTCCACTGACTCCATTTACACCTCACTCTGCTTCGGCAAGGCCAGCGGCATAAACAAGGACGAGTTGTACCACAGTCACTCTGTCACTATGTTCGCCCCTCCCATCGGGCTAAAGGTATAGAAGTGCAAAAACTAGAGAGCGGTCCTGATCTACTATCTACTTCATTAGAGAACCTCGGACTAACTCTGATCAGACTTCACTGACTTATCTTGCACTCATTATCATTCACGTAAATCCATCTATCATGTATCTGTGCACTGTAGATGGCTCGGTTGTAATCATGTATTGTCTTTCCGCTGACTGGTTAGCACGCGACAAAAAGCTTTCCACTGTACCTCGGTACACGTGACAATAAACTAAACTCAAGGCTGATGAAGCCATTAATGTGGGATACTCAACTGCCACTGTGGGCGGATTGAAGTTCGTGTTGTAAACCCTCCCGCTGCCAGGGTGGATCCAGCGGGATGTCAGGCGCTCTTTGATGGTCTCAAAGGGAACGTTCAATTTAATGACGGTGTCCAGTTGGTAAATTTTGTGCAGTTCTTCTGCCTGCGGGACAGTTCTGGGGAACCCTGGTAAACAATGGCAAGAAGCAAACAATGTAGTGAATGGCGATAAACTTTTTTCGAAGCAACATCAAAGGCTTTCCTTCATAATGTTGTTTAACGAAGTTTAATTTCTAAAAATCAAACAAACAAAGCTAGCTGTCGTGAGCTAAGGATGTTGCATGAGACATGTGTGAATGTAGTTGGTTAATGTACATACGGGCACAAAGGGCTGGAGTAACTCAGCAGGTCAGGCAGCATCTATGGATCAGTGACCTTTCAGGTAGAGAAGGGTCTTGACCCAAACAGTCGTCTATCCATGTTCTCCAGAGAAACTGCTTGACCTGCTGAATTACTCAAGCATTTGTGTTCTTTTGAGTGAATGTTACCTCTTTTATGGGTGGCACAGCGGTAGAGTTGCTGCCCAACAGCACTTGCAGTGCCAGACGTCCGGATATGACTCCGACTACGGGTGCTGTCAGTACGGAGTTTGTACGTTCTCCCCGTGCCAGCGTGGGTTTTCTCCGAGATCTTTGGTTTCTTCCCGCACTCCAAAGAAGTCCAGGTTTGTAGGTTAATTGGCTTGGGTTTGTATACTTGGTATAAAGGGCCAGTCCCACTTGGAGATTTTTACAGCATATCAGTGTCGCCAAAAGACTTTGAACATTTCAAAATCCAGTGGCGCCAAAGAAAATGTTGCGACACTTGAAAAAACACCACGCGTTGCACGTCATCACGCAGCGTCACGGTGGCATCACTCCGCAAATTTTTTGGTGACCAGATACGTCAGTCAATGATGCCAGCAGTCGGCGAAAAAATCGCCAAGTGGGACAGGCCCTTAAGGATAAATTGTCCCCAGTGTGTGTCGAATTGTGTTAATGTGCGGGGATCGCTGGTCGGTGTGGACTCGGTGGGTAGATGGGCCTGTTTTTACGCTGTGTCTCTAAACTAAAACTACATGCTCCACATTAGCAAGAAAATTATCAGTGAGAAATTGTTCATTACTATCTATCATATTAATTTGTAGAAGTTAATTTAACAAGTCCTTCTGTGTTCACACATAAAAGCAAAAGATTGCAAAAGCAAAAGAAGGGTCTCGACCCGAGACGTCACCTGTTTCTTTTCTCCAGAGATGCTATCTGACTCGCTGAATTACTCCAGCTTTTTGCGTCTATGAAGATTAGTTTTATGAGGCCACAGGGAGCATTAAGTGTTAATCACAAGTCTTTGATTAACAATTCCCCTCACGGTACCTCATGCTACTAGAAACAGTTTCACCTTATTTATCTCCACTCTGACTGGTCCTGCGTCTATCACTAACAATGACCCCCATTTAAAATGAAAGTATTCCATCTTTATTTAAAACGCAAATTAAAGACTAAATTTGTTTGTGAATAAGCCACGTGTCAAGATTCAAAATAATTTGTATTCAAGCTGAACAAAAATAAATGATAAAACAGAAGGACGTTACATTGACATCTACACGTTAATATGATTGAAAGCGATGATCAGTTATGCACAGATAGTTTTCTTGCTAGTGTGGAGCAACATTCACACAAAAGGGCACAAAGTGCTGGAGTAATTCAGCAGGTCCGACAGCATCTCTGAAAAACATGGGTAGGTGATGGTTTGGGTCAAGACCCTACTCGGCCTGAAAGGTCACAGATGCTGCCTGATCTGCTAAGTTACTCCAGTACTTTGTGCCCTTTGTACATAAACCAACTACATTATAGACAATAGATGCAGGAGTAGGCCATTCAGCCCTTCACTGTCATCTGTGATCACTGAAATTCGGAACTGTAATGTGTATTGTAACTGTAATTTTTAACATTTTTTTAAAAACATTTTTAATATAATCTTTAAACATCTCCTTCACCATTTTGCCTTTATAGATATGTATATAGCGCCGCAGAATTGTGCACCTATCCCCCCCCCTTTTGTTTTTGTTTTCTGTTTCTTGTTTTTTGTACTAAATTATATGTATGCACTGAGTACGAGCAGCTTTTAATTTCATTGTACATGTATAGTGACAATAAATGGCATAATAATAATAATAATAATATCATGGCTGATCATCCACAATTAGTACCCCGTTCCTGCCTTCTCCCCATATTCCCTGACTCCGCTATCTTTAAGAGCTCTATCTAACTCTCTCTTGAAAGCATCCAGAGACAGCTTCCACTACCTTCTGAGGCAGAGAATTCTACAGATTCACAACTCTCTGTTTCCTCATCTCCGTTCTAAATGGTTTACTCCTTATTCTTAAACTGTGGCCCCTGGTTCTGGACCCCACAACTTCGGGAACATGTTTCCTGCCTCTAGCGTGGCCAAGCCCTTAATAATCTTACATGTTTCAATAAGAATGCCTCTCATCCTTCTAAACTCCAGAGTGTACATGCCCAACTGCTCCATTCTATCAACATATGACAGTCCCGCCATCCCGGGAATTAACCTCGTGAACCTGCGCTGCACTCCCTCAATAGCTGGAATGTGCTTCCTCACATTTGGAGACCAAAACTGCACACAATACATTCCACACAAGCCTCAGACAACATCATTAACGCACAACACCGAGCAGGCAGCAGGTTGGACTATTTGGTACATTGTAGGTGCCAGGCACGTGGCAACACTTGTGTACTGCCGAGCTTGTCTACAAAACAAAGCATTTCACAGTACCTAGGTGCATGTGACAATAAGGATCATTCATTCATTCGTTGTCGTAAGCTGGGAGCTGCCAGCACTCCAAGTCTTATCTCTCACAAGCTAGCTGGCTTTACCAAACCAAGCTAAGTAAATAAGGGGTTATCTTTAAGGTGTGAATTTGCTGTGTTGTATCATGATCTACCTACATGTAAACTTGACCTCTGTACGTACAGATTATCCCAATTAAACAGCCATGATATCTTGCCTTGACTGCAAGAATTCAAACATCAAGATAAGGCATTACACTTGTGTTACACTGATACAAATTGGTGAGTCACTTCCGAGCAAAGATCATAGAGCGCTCTAGTATTGGTTCCGAGCACCATACTTTGGTGCATTGTTAGTGCCCAGTCAGAGGTCCGTTAGTGCCTTACCATCCAGCAGCCAGCTGTACTGATCTATATTCTTTAGTTCTTGCAGTACTAGCCGAGTGATTACATTATCGGGCACCAGTTTCCCTTTGTCAATAAACGACTTGGCGAGCGATCCAACCTCTGCAACACAGGGAACACCGTATTACTATTGTTACGGACAAGTGTAAGGTCCAATTTAACCACCTTGACTCTCAGAGATGCTGTCTTATGATAAGAGTGTGTAGGAAGGAACTGCAGATGCTGGTTCTACACCGAAGACAGACACAAAATGCTGGAGCAACTCAGCGGGACTTAAGTGTCGCCCTGCAGGTGATGTCTATTACGTTCAGCAAAAAACAAAATTGGCCGAAGGGCCCATTCCTGTACTGTTCTGTGTTCCACGTGATTCTGCAGCAAGTTTACTCCATGGTAAATTTGGTTACGAAATCAACCACACACGATGAGTCATCGTTTCTCTGACTCTCAGTCTGAAGAAGGGTCTCGACCCAAAAATGTCACCTATTCCTTCTCTCTATAGATGCTGCCTGCCCCGCTGAGTTACTGCAGCATTTTGTGTCACCCTTGCTGTATGGCATGGTCACCGCACGGAATTGGTGAGGGGTTTTAGGGTGGGGAGAGAGAAGCAAACGTCACGTAAGGCCCAAGCATTGGCACCGCAACACTGACAGGAGGTGCCCCAACCTGCCCAAAGTGAAACAATTACTCATCTTGTGTAGGAAGGCACTGCAGATGCTGGTTTACACCGAAGATAGACACAAAATGCTGGAGTAACTTCGGCAACCCTCGGTATCAATCATTGACGTATCAGGTCACAGAAAAAGATGCGGCGTGAGGACGTATTGACGCACGGTGTTTCCTCAAGTGTCGCAACTTTTTTTTTGTCGCAGATGGATTTTGAAATGTTCAAAATCTTTCGGCGACACTGATTCATCAGACAATGACTCCAACAGTTGTCGGAAAAATCACCAAGTGGGACAGGCCCGTGAGAGTCTGAGAAACTATTATTCACCGTGTGTGGTTGATTCTGTCATGAAATTTCACTTTTCTTCACAAACTGGGTGCATTTTTGAGTAAAATTCAAAAGAGCCCTGAGCAAGACATTAAAAATAATCCACTCAGTCGCAGCACAGTTCAACATGGTTCATAGCTGCTGAACTTTGGTCATGTTTAATTTATTAATGGTTGTAAAATTCACATTAGCTTATCTAACCTGTAAACCTGGATAAAGAAAAAGATACAAAGAGCCTTGGTGTTATACAGCATGGAAAACAGACCCTTCAGCCCAACTTGCCCATACTGACTAAGATGCACCATCTACACTTGTCCCACCTGCCCGAGTTTGCTCCACATCTGTCTGAACCTGTATTAAGTGCTGGAGTGACACAGTGGGTCAGGCAGCATTTCTAGAGAACATGGATAGGTGACCTTTCGGGTCAGGATCCTTCTTCAGACTATACGAACAAAAAGACGCAAAGTGCTGGAGTGACTCACCGGTCAGGCAGCATCTCTGTAGAACATAAATAGGTGACATTTCGAGTCGAGACCCTTCTTCAGACACACAGGACTCACAAATGTGGATAAAGTGCTGGCCAAGTGCATAACTTCACCAGTTTATATGTCACGGAGGCCATCAACCCATATTTTCCATAATTCCTCACGTCATAGATGGCGATCGTTCAGCCCAATGTTCCGCTGGCTCAGGGAACAATCCCATTCTCCCACTGTAAGCTATTCACATTCTCATCAATCCCTCCCAGATTGGACCATCCACCTAAACAACAGAGGCAATTTAGAGCAGCCATCTGATCCACCAAACTAAAGATAAAGACACAAAAAGCTGGAGTAACTCGGCGGGTCAGGCAGCATCTCTGGAGAAAAGCAATCGGTGACATTTCGGGTTGAGACCCTTCTACAGACTGAGAGTCGGGGAGAGGGAGACGTCTCCCTTTTGACAATGGAGGAGGCCCAGGGCAGAAAGGACAGTGTGGGAATGGGAGGGGGAGTTAAAGTGTTTAGCAACCGGGAGTCCAGGCAGATTCAGGCGGACTGAGCGGAGGGGCTCAGCGAAACGATCGCCGAGCATACTTTATTGCCTCTCGAAGCACCCCAGCTACTACTGTTCATGACATGACAGGTCCAAGGTTCAGCAAACAAGTGATAAAGTATCATGGTTCCAGTTCAACAATAGGCTTTACCTTGTGAATTAACAGCCAACATTAGATAAGGATTAGACAGTAGAAAATGTCCGACCAAGCTTTTTCCCTCACAGTTAGCAGACAATTCTGCAATTGTTGATATGGGAATAATTGATCACATTGTCGATTTTTATAGTCTTTTGGCTTTAGAGCAACAGTCCACCGAGACCGTTCTGACCAACGATCACCCCGCACCTTAACGCTATCCGGCAGACTAGGGACAATTTACAATTTACAGAAGCCAATTAACCTTTAAACCTGAGAGACACATAATGCTCCAGTAACTCAGCGGAACAGGCAGCGTCTCTGGAGAGAAAGAATGGGTGACGTTTCAGGTCGAGACCATTCTTCAGACCCAACCTGAAACGTCACCCATTCCTTCTCTCCAGAGATGCTGCCTGACCCGCTGAGTTGCTCCAGCATTTTGTGTCTATCTTTGGTTTAAACCAACATCTGCATTTCCTTCCAACAGTTAAACTAGTCGGACGACTAGGGTGGGGGTGGTACTGATATTCTATTCCAAAAAAACATAGATTTCAAATGGTATTAATCTAAATAATAGGCGTTGTCCTACGCTATCAAAGTGAACTCATTTCAACAGCACTTCATTTGGACAGCACAGTGGCGCGGTGGTAGAGTTGCTGCCTTACAGTGCCGAGGACCTGGGTTTGAACCTGACAATGAGCTCAGTCCATGTGGAATTTGTACTTTCTTCCTGTCATCTCGTGGATTTTCTCCGGGTGCTCCGATTTCTTCCTACATCCCAAAGACGTAGAGATTTGCAGGTTAATGAGCTGGTAAATTGTTACTGGCGTGTAGGATAGAACTGGATTAACGGGTGATCAGTTGTCTGTGGCCCGAAGGGCTCGTTTCCACGCTGTATCTCTAAACTGGCTTTCTGTGCCATGCTTCAGAATGTCACAAGATTACTCTGCAAATTAAAGCTCATTACTCAGCATTTCAGTTCAGCCAGCTGCAAGATCAGCAAATTAAATGCAGCCTCAATATAGAGACACGAGACACTGCAGCTGCCGGGAGTTAGGCCAAATTAAACAAAATGCTGAAGGAACGCAGCAGGTCCGGATCAGGCAACGTCTGTGGACGGAAATATACAAACAACGTTTCCAGTTGGGTCCCGTTATAATAATGATTTAAAGATCCAAAGTAGGGTCCCGACCCGAAACGTCATCTATTCAAATGTTCTCCAGAGATGCTGCCTCACCCGCTAAATCACTCCAGCACTTTGTGTCCTTTTCAGGACCTTATTTACTTTAGTTTACATATCCAGCGCAGAAACAGCCCACCGAGTCCACGTCGACCAATTAGTTCCATCCTACACACTCGGGTCAATTTACAGAAGCCAATTAACTGGCAAACCCGCATGTCTTTGGAGTGTGGGTTAAACCGGAGCACACGGCGGAAACCCACGTGGCCCCAGGGAGAACGTGCAAACTCTGTACAGACAGCACCCGAGGTCAGGATTGAACCCGGGTCTCTGGTGCTCTAAGGCAGCAACTCCACCGATGCACCACCGTGCCGCCCAAAGATCTAAACATATAGTGTATAAACCCAACACAATTCACATCAACTGAACGGGGACACACACTGTATGCCCAAAAAAGGTTATGTTTTACTGAACTTTTCAATACTACGCTGATACGGCAATTTTATTGTTCTAGATACAAGGACCTACTGTTCAGCCAGTTTATGCCTTTCCCTTACCAGAACTGCTGTGCATGCAAAACAGGCCGCAAAGAAGCTGTGCAAAAAATACTCAAGCAACCCGATCTTTCACGTGGCAATAAACCTCCCAACCACCTATTACAGAGGTTGCAATTAAACATGTACACATTACCTCCTTCTCAAAGATACTAATTATTGCTATTCATTATAAATATAACCCTTCATGCTTTAAGAAAGAACTGCAGATGCTGGAAAAATCGAAGGTAGTCAAAAATGCTGGAGAAACTCAGCGGGTGAGGCAGCATCTATGGAGCGAAGGAATAGGCGACGTTTCAGGTCGAGACCCTTCTTCAGCCGTCACCCTTCGTGCTTTCATCAGTCTTAACTGAAGTGAAGAGCAAGGCTGACACAAATTCTGGGCATCAGGTTATAGGAAAAATATTGTCAAGCTTAAAAAGGTTCAAAGAAGATTTACGAGGATGTTGACAGGAATAGAGCGTCTGAACTAGAGGCAGAGGCTGAGTAGGCTGGGACTCTATTCCTTGGAGTGCAGGAGGATGATGGGTGATCTTATTGAGGTGTATAAAATCATGAGAGGAATAGATCAAGTAGATGCACAGAATCTTTTGCCCAGAGTAAGGGAATCAAGGACCAGAGGACATAGGTTCAAGGTGAAGGGGAAAAGATTTAATAGGAATCTGAGGGGTAACTTTTTCACACAAAGGGTAGTGGGTGTATGGAACGAGCTGCCAGAGGAGGTAGTTGAGGCAGGGACTATCCCAATGTTTGAGAAACAGATGTCCAGGTATGAGATGAGATATGCCATTTATTGTCACTATACATGTACAATGAAATTAAAAGCTGCTCGTACTCAGTGCATACATATAATTTAGTACAAAAAACAAGAAACAGAAAAACAAAAACAGAAGGGAGAGGGGGGGGGGGGGGGATAGGTGCACAATTCTGCGGCGCTACATTCATATATACATATATACAGATGGAAGTCCGGGTGTTGGGCTGTGAAGTCAGTGCATGTGTGAATTTGAATTAAGAGTAGTTATAATTTTCGGAAAGCAACTATTCCTGAGTCTATTTGTCCTGGATTTGATGCACCTATAGCACCTTCCAGAGGGCAGCAGGTCGAACAGTCCAAACGCAGGATGGGAGCTGTCTTTGATGATATTCTTTGCCCTGCTAAGGCAGCGGGAGGTGTAGATATCCATCAGGGAGGGGAGAGGGCAACCAATGATCTTCTGCGCTGTCCTAGTTACCCTCTGAAGCCTCTCCCTGTCTGCCATGGTGCAGCTGCCATACCATGCTGTAATGCAGTATGTCAGCAGGCTCTCGATGGACGAGCGGTAGAAGGTCAGCAGCAGGTTAGAGTCCAGGTTGTGCTTCTTGAGGACCCTCAGGAAGTGCAGCCGCTGCTGAGCCTTCTTGATGACCGCTGTCGTGTTGTCCGTCCAGGAGATATCAGCAGCGATATGGACGCCGAGAAACCGGAAGGTACATGGATAGGACAAGTTTGGAGGGATATGGACCGAACACACACAGGAGGGACTAGTGTAGTTGTGACATGTTGGCTGGTGTGGGCAGGTTGGGCCGAAGCTGGAGTAAAGCTGGAAGGAATGGGTGACTTTTCAGGTCGAGACCCTTCTTCATACCCGAAACGTCACCCATTCCTTCTCTCCAGAGATGCTGCCTGTCCCGCTGAGTTACTCCAGCATTTTTGATTACCTTCGAATTTTCCAGCATCTGCAGTTCTTTCTTACACATTTAAACGAGTGGGGGTTGGACTGATATTCTATCCGGCGAGGGTAAGGTCTGATCAGTTTCCATGAAAATGGTGAACTTGCAATTATTTGGCACCTTTCGTAACTTCACCACAATCAAAGTGCTTTGTTACCAGTGAGGTACTTCTGGTATTCAACATCTATTTCTGGTAATCAATCACTAATGTTAAACACTAAGGGCAGACAATGTGCAGAAACACACTGCAGATAGACAATGCATTTTGTCGGCCTTGGTGAAGATTAACTACTGCAACTTGAGGCTCCCCATAACAACAACAAAAACTCCACTGTTCGGTTTTGTGCGCGAACCGGGAGTCTCTCCACTTTAGAAATATACTCGGGTCTCCTCAGTGGATGTTGAGGCTACACTGTTCGGATTCAAAGGCCACAGTATAAACAACGCGGGGAGAAGTTGACACCATGAATAGATTAGATAACGAGGCCAATACACAAAGCGCCTGGGGGGACTCGGCAGGTCGGGCAAGATGAGTGGAGGGGGATGCACTGGCGGGCGTCTAAAGTCGGGACCCTTCATCAGCCTGAGCCGGAGCGACCTTCTGAGTGCCTCCAGCAGGTTGGCGTTGGTGTTTTGTTTTGCTCTCTGGCTCCGTCGTCTCCAGATGAGGCCAGACCACCGCTAACTGCTGAAGTTGTTCAGTGCACGGAATCCGTTTCCGCGCATTGTGAGACCTGTCCACTCAGCCCGGCAGCGAGACGGTGCGGGCTCGGGGTTGGATGGAGCGGGGTAGGGTTAGATGTAAGCTCAGACGGAGCCCGGAGCTGGGGGATCCTGAGGGATGAGCGGGGATAGAGACCCGGGGGTAGGAGATAGAGCCCGAGGGTGGTGGAGATAGATCCGGGGGTAGATAGGTGTGGAATGAAAGCCGGGGATTAGGGGGTGAGAGGCGGCGGGGGATGGAATAGAGCCCAGAGGAAGGAGGGTGGACAGATATGCTACTCTTCCCTCCCTTTCCCACCACCTCCCTCCACCCCCTCCTCCATCTCACCCCTTCCCACACTCTCACCTCCAATCATACCCTCCCACCCTCACCATCACATCCCACTTCTCTTTCCACCCCATCCATCCCCTTCCCCACCCCCCTCTTCCATCCATTCCCCCCCTCCCTCCCCTTCCCCCTTCCCCCTCCCCCTCCCCCCATTCCCCCCCCCCCCCTCCCCCCCCCCCCCCCCTCCCCACCCCCTCCCCCCCCCCCCCCCCCCCCACCCCCCCCCACCCCCCCCCCTCCCCCCCCTCCCCCCCCTCCCCCCCCCCCCCCTCCCCACCACCCCCCCCCCCCTCCCCACCTCTCTCCCCCACCTCCCCCACCCCCCCCCCCCCCCCCCCCCCGCTACCTGTGTGGCCGCGGATATTGGTGCGCAGCACCTCCCCGCTGGAGAGCTGCTTCAGCCCGAAACTCTTGGCAATGCGCTCCGACACTGTTCCCTTTCCAGAGCCGGGAGGGCCCATGATGAGCGCACGGAAGAGCGGGCGGCTCGCCATGGCTGGGGCTGAGCTGCGGCTGCTCCCTGGCCCGGCGCCAGCCTCTCTCAGCCCGGCAGAAGCAGTAGCCCCACCGCCGCCGCCGCCGCCGCCCGGGACGCGTGGACTTCGCACCCTGCAGGAGCCGGCATCGGCTCCGCAACGCAGGAAGTGACAGTGAAGCGGGGAGGAGGGATCGCGGGGCGTGAATGCAGCGGGATGCGCTGTGCAGCGGTGCGAGATAGCCGTGCGAGGAATCTGCAATCGCTGCCGGAGGATCATGCAGCCCACAAACCCGTGCAGGGATTAGGCAGTGCTGCAGGGGATCGGACACTAAGTACATGGATTATGCAGGGCGACAATGTGTAGCTGAGAAGCAACGCATGGATTGTGTAAACGGAGAAACGGTGCAAGAAATGTGCAGTGCGATAGGGGAGCCATGCAGGGGTTGTGCAGTGCGGCAAGGATAGTATTGCAGGGATTGTACAGAAGGGAAGCAGTTCCAGCATTGCGCATTGCTGCAAGTATTGCATAAATTGTACAGCCAATGCAAGAAATGAGCAGACCAACGGGGAAACAACACTGCATATTGTGCGGCACAGCGGGGAAGAAATGCAGGGAATGTCCAGTGCAATAGCAGGGAAAGCTGTGCATGGATTGTGCAGCGGAGAAACAGTGCACAAAGTGTGCAATGTAACAGGGGAGTAATGCAGGGTCAATGGAGTGCAGCAGGGAAGCAATGCAAGGTTTGTGCAATGCAGCAAGGAGAGTATTGCAGGGATCATGCAGTGCATGTTATTATGCAGGAGGGAAGCAGTGCCAGCATTGTGCAGTGCTGCAAGCAGTGCATAAATTGTACATCCAGTGCAATAAATGAGCAGACCAACTGGGGAAACAATGCAGGTATCGTGCAGCAGGGAAGGGAAGAAATGCAGGGAATGTTCAATGCAGCAAGGAAAGCATTGCGGGAAATGTGCAGGGAAGCAGGCAAGCAATGCATGGATTGTGCAACGGATGCAGTGCAGGAGATGCAGCAGGGATTGTGCAGTGCTGCAGAGAAGCAAAGCCTAGATGGTGCAGTAGGAAGCAGTATGGACAGTGGCGCTGTGAAAAACAGTAACGTGTACAAGGTTCAAGGTCTTTTACTGTCACGTGTACCAATTAAAGTTCAGTGGTATTCGATTTATCATACAGCCATACTAAAAAAAAAGCAATGAGACATACAACTTCATGAAAGTTAACATAAACATCCACCACAGTGGACTCCCCACATTCCTCACTGTGATGGAAGGCAATAAAGTCTAATCTTCTTCCCTCTTTATTCTCCCGCGGTCGGGGCAGTCGAACCATCCGCTGCCGGGGCGGCCAAAGCTCCTGCGGTTGGAGCTCCAAGGTCGATCCCCGACAGGGATAGCCAGCTCCACAATGTCAAGTCCCGCAGTTGGAGTGCCCGTTGGTCTCCAGACAAGGCCGCCAACTCCATGATGTTAGGCCGCAGTGCAGACGGAGATACGATACAGAAAAAAAACGCATCTCCGTCGAGGTAAGAGATTAAAAAAAGTTCCCCCAACCTCCCAACCCCGCATAAAACAAACTAAAGATACACTAAAACATACATTTAACATATACTAAAAAAACAACAAAGAAGGAAGGGACGAGAGACACTGTTGGTGAGGCAGCCATTGCTGGCGCCACCCGGTGGATGTACGCAGTGCAATAGGGGAGCAATGCAGGGTTTGTGCAGTGCAGCAAGGAAAGAAAACACAACTGGGTAGCAATGAAGGCATTGTGCAGCACTGAAGCAAATGTACAGGGAAGCAGTGCATGGAATGTGCAGCAGGGAAGCACTGCAGGATTGTGCAGGGACAGTGTAGCGCATAAGCGAACTACTGTATGGATTCTGCACTGCGGGGGGGAACCAATGCAAGGAAATGTGAAATCCATTGCGGATATGATTTGGAACACATGCCTTGCAAGAGGTAGTTTAGTTTAGAGATACAGCGCGGAAATAGACCTTTCGGCCCACCGGTCCACACCAACCAGCGATCGCTGCACACTAACATCCAACACACACTAGGGACAATTTTACATTAACATCAAGTCAATTAAGCTACAAACCTGGATGTCTTTGGAGTGTGGGAGGAAACCGAAGATCTCGGAGAAAAACCCAAGCTGGTCAGGGGAAGAACCTATGAACTCCGCACAGACAAGCACCAGTAGTCAGGATCGAACCCGAGTCTTTGGTGTTGTAAGGCGGGAACTCTACCACTACGGCACCGTGCTGTCCATGTAAATTTAATGTAGCAATCTGACAATTATGCTAATCTGCAGGGCAATATCCAGTCATATTCTTCAATATCCAGTCAAAATTCTTTACTACCCCTCTACAGATCTGTGGAAGGCTGCCTGATCCGATGAATTCCTCCAGCACTTTGAATTTTGCTCAAGATTCCAACACCTGCAGCTCCTTGTGTCTTCATCACACTTTGAAAGGTTTTTTTGAAGCTCAGGCATGATTTTAGGCCAATAAAGAAAGTGTCAGTCTTCAACCACACAAACATCTCTCGTTTCCCTTTCCCCTGACTTTCAGACCAGAAGAAGGGACTTGAGTCGAAACGTCACCCATTCCTTCTCTCCAGAGATGCTACCTGTCCCGCTGAGTTACTCCTGCTGGGTTTTAGCTACCCAAGCAGAAGATGAGGTGCCTTTCTTTCAATTTGCGTGTGGCTGCACTCTGGCATGGCCAGGAGCAGAAAGGGCAGTATGGGGGGGGGGGGGGGGGGGGGGGGGGGGGGAATCTTACCTTGCGCGCCCTTAAGGTCGTCTGCGGGAGGTATTCCCGGGGAACAAGGGTTGAAGATGGCCGGGCGAGGAGAGGGCCGACCGGAATGGAGGCAACGGCTGTGGTCAACTCCAGCTGGGACTGGGAAACGGCCCCAAAGCCTTTTCACTCTTGCATATGGACTCAGTGAGCTGTTCTGCACTGACCAGGGCGTATGTATTTATGTATGAGGATAGCCTTGCTGAGCTGTGTGCAAAAAATATACCGGCCCTAAGATGTGTGGGTTTGTAGGTTAATTGGCTTGGTTCTTGTTCTTGGTTTCCTGGTCCTCCAAAATATTCCAAATTGAATTTAAACAGGAGGTGGTGGAGGGAGGACTTAAGATATAAAGGGTTATTGGGAAGAAAGAGCTACTTTAAATTTAGTTGCATCTGGTTGGGTAACTATAGTAGGGTGGAGATTATTCCATGCTTTAATTGTGCGGGAGAAGAACGAATTGCTGTATACATCTGTCTTTGTAGCTGGGATCACAAATTGGATCGAATGCCCTCGTCTGCTCCTGATTGGTTTGGGTTTGGTGTAGGTCTTGTAATCTATGTCCAGCTGACCATTTAACATTTTGTAAAAACAGGTCAAAAGGTGAGCTTCACGTCTGTCTTGGAGAGCGTTCCACCCCGAGAATTCAGAAGTTTGGTGACACTCGCTTCTCTTTCATAGGTGTTGGTAACAAATCGAGCTGCCTGTCTTTGGACACGTTCGATGGAAGAAATGTTTTTATTTGTGTATGGGTCCCATGCTGCAACTGCGTAGTCCAAATGAGATCTAACGAGGGTGAAGTATAGCTTCTCCTTGACAGAAGTTGAACAATGATGAAAGTTGCTCCTCAGAAAGTTTAGGACACCTGTGGCTTTCACCGTTGCATGATGAGTCTGACCATTCCAACGCAGATCATTCTGCAATTTGATGCCTTGGTTTGATACTTGGTTTGTTTGGATTCTTCAAGGGTGGCACCAAGTATATTGTAAGATGTTTCGCCTGGATTCCTCTTTCTGGTGACATGCATGGTTTCACATTTGGAAGGGTTGAACTGCATGCCCCATTGTTGTGACCACTCAACCATAGTATCGAGATCCTTTTGGAGAGCATCTTCATCATCAGCTGACTTAATTGGACGGTACAGCAAACAATCATCAGCGAATAGTCTGGTCGTATTTGCGACTTTTTCATGGATGTCATTTATGTAAAGCAAAAATAGTAAATTGCCCCTAGTGTGTAGGGAGTGGATGAGAAAGTGGGATAACATAGAACAAGTGTGAGCGGGTTATCGATGGTCGACATGGTGGGCCGAAGGACCTGTTTCCATGCTGTATCTCTAAACTAAAAAGAAGGGGAGTGGAGGGGGTACACAAATTAGTTGGGCCTATGTTCAAAGAATCGGGGGGGCTTTCACACCATCCTGGTGTGGAATGTAGGTATGGGGAGACATCCATGGTGAAAATCTGGAAACTGAAACTGTTACGGTGGTGGAAGGCAATGGGAGGTTTCACGGGTGTAAGTGAGAAGAGTATGGACACGAGGAAAGGGTAGAATCAAGGTATACAGAACTAAGTCCGGTAAAAGCTATGGTTATGGTTTCTTTATTGTCACGTATACCAGGTACAGTGAAATATTTTTTGCACACAGCTCAGCAAGAATATCCTCGTACATAAGTAAAAATGCCCACTGAGTTCATATGCAAGAGGCATGACCCGTGACCCAGTCACAGCTGGAGTTGTCCACAAAGGCCCGCTGCAGCCGTCGCCTCCATTCCAGTCATCCCATGAACCGTCGTCCCTCTCCTAGCCTGGCCACCTCCAGCCCTTGTTCCCCGGGGGTCCGCCTCCCACAGCCGACCTCGAGGGCGCGGAAGCTAAGAAGGTAGGGATGTGGGAGGAAACCCCGCGGGGGACCTGGAGAACACCCAAGTAGTCAAACCCACAGGGAGAACGTAAATACAGCACCCAAGACAGGATCGAACTCTGGTCTCTGAGGCAAGCATGTCTACAGCTGCATCACCGTGCCGCACTAAATCAGTTCACTGGTACCATGGTTGTCACAAAAATCTTAATACCAGGAGTGGGGTTTGAACCCACGCGGACATGTGTCCATTGGATCTTAAGCCCAACGCCTTAACCACTCGGCCATCCTGGTTGGTGATGGCTATCCTGGTCAGAGGCTCTTTACCTGATTACATTTATTGAATTCATTTTCATCGTTTTTTTCTTTAACTCTAATCACACTCTACAAACTGAAGGCATGGATATGTTAACCTCCATGGGGCCAAGTTATGCCTGCCTCTGCAGGATACATGACACGGTCCTTGTATTTGTCCTCTGCAGCTTCCCTCCCTCAGCATTTTCTCTGACACATTAACGATTGCATTAGACAGACACAAAATGCTGTAGTAACTCTGCGGGTCAGGCAGCATCTCCGGAGAAAGGGAATAGGTGACGTTTTGAGTCAGAACCCTTCTACAGACTGAAGATAGATACAAAAAGCTGGAGTAACTCAACGGGACAGGAATGGAAAAGGAATGGGTGATGTCTACAGACTGACTTGAAACGCAACCTTTTCTCCAGAGATGATGCCTGACCCGGTCACAGCCTCAGAATTAAAGGGTGTTCTTTTAGAAAGGAGGTGAGGAGGAACTTCTTTAGTCAGAGGGTAGTTCATCTGTGGAACTCATTGCCACAGATTAGAACGTGTGTCAAGGTTTATGGATAAAAAGCAGGAAAATGGGATTAGGGGGCAGCAATCAGCCATGATTGAATGGCGGAGTGGAATCATAGCCGAATGGCATAATTCTACTCCTATATCTTGTGAACTTGTGACCTGTTGAGTTACTCCAGTATTTTGTGTCTATCTTCGTTTGAAACCAGCATCTGCAGTTCCTTCCTACATAATGATGGCATTGGTACTGTTTCTGCTCGCATACAGACATCAAAAGTGTCTTTGAGTTTCCTGCAAGTTCTCCCACTTTTTACTTGATCCATTCAGGACATTTTTCTTTCTTGACTTTGCTAACTGTAGCTCAGGGGATGGGTAAATGCCTAATATCCACCATAAACCACTGCCATTTTGACTACATCCCCTCTAACCTTGCGCACCCAGTTAGAACTTAATTCCATTCTCCCAGTTGCTCAGGCTCCCTTCTCGTCTGTAGAAACATGGAACTGCAGATACTGGTTTACAAAAAAAACCCACAAATGCTGGAGTAACTTTGCGGGTCGGGCAGCATCTACTGCTTTCGTGGCCTCCTGTACATCGGCGAGACCAAGCATAGACTATGCAACCATTTCACTGAGCACTTGAGCTCAGTCTGCCAAGGCCTGCTGGGTCTACCGGTTGCTAACCATTTTACCTCCCCTTCCCATTTCCATACTGACCTTTCTGTCATGGGCCAAAAAAAATTAAAGCTCTCAAGAGACGCTGACTGACCCGCTGAGTTACTCCAGCATTTTGTGTCCTTTTTGTAAATCAGCATCTACAGAGCGTGGTGGCTCTGGGGTATAAAACTGATGTGTGGGGGGGGGGGGGGGGGGGGGGGGGGGGGGGGGGGGGGAGTTGCAATAGATGGGGTTTCAGATAGGTAGGCGGGGCTTGAGACTGTGTAGGAAAGAACTGCAGATGCTGGTTTAAACCGGAGATAGACACAAAATGCTGGAGTAACTCAGCGGGACAGTCAGCATCTCTGGAGAGAAGGAATGGGTGACATTTTGGGTCGAGACACACCTTCAGACCCGAAACATCGCCCATTCCTTCTCTCCCGAGATGCTGCCTGCCCCACTGAGTTACTCCAGCATTTTGTGTTTAAATGGGGCTTGAGACTGGCGGGCGATGCCTGAAATCAATAGACATGGACATAGACTGACAGGCGGGGTATGAGTGTGATGGACTTGGCCTGAATCCAATGGGTTGAATCAGAGATAGACACAAAATGCTGGAGTAACTCAGCGGGTCAGGCATAGGTGATGTTCGGATTGACACCCTTCTTCAGACTGAGAGTCGGGAAAGGGAAACAAAAGATATGGACGGTGAAATCGAGAGATAAAGAACACATGAATGAAAGATATGCAAAGCAGTAACGATGATTAAGGGAACGGTCTATTGCTGTCTGTGGGGTGGAGTTATATAGACAATCAAACCCATCAGGATGACAGTGAGATTATTACAACGACTAGGGTGGGGGAGGGACAAAGAGAGAGAGGAGATGCAAGGGTTAGTTGAAGTTAGAGAAATAAAAATTCATACAATTGATTTGCAAGCTGCCCAAGCAAAATATGAGGTGCTGTTCCTCCAATTTGCATTGGGCCTCATTCTGACAATGGAGGAGTCCCAGGACAGAAATGTCAGTGTGGGAATGGGAGGGGGAGTTTAGCAACAGTAAGATCGGGTAGGTTCAGGTGGACTGAGCAGAGCTGTTTAGCGAAACGATCGACCAGTCTACATTTGGTTTAATTTCTAAAGGGTGGTGAATCTGTGGAATTCTTTGCCACAGAAGGCTGTAGAGGCCAAGTCATTGGAGTCCACACCTTGAACAACGGGGTCGGAGGCGGTGCAAGTGAACCTCTGCCTAACCCGAAAGGACTGTCGGGGTCCCTGGACAGAGTCCACATGTGGATCAGTGGATACAGTAGACCACTTGGTAAGACACAAAAAGCTGTAGAAACTCAGCAGGACAGGCAGCATCTCTGGAGAGAATGTGTTGGAATGAACTGCAGATGCTGGTTTAAATCGAAGGTAGACAAAATGCTGGATAACTCAACGGGACAGGCAGCATCTCTGGAGAAAAGGAATGGGCGACGTTGCGGGTCGAGACCCTTCTTCAGACTGAATGTCAGGGGAGTGGGCGGGACAAAGATTGAATAGTCTGAGACAGCAAAGGGCCTGTCCTACTTGGCGATTTTTTCATATCAGTGTCGCCAAACGATTTTGAACATTTCAAAATCCAGCGGTGACAAAAAAAATGTTGCGACACCTGAAAAAACACCACACGTCATACATCATCATGCCGCGTCACCGCTTCATCACGCAGCAAATTTTTCGGTGACCTGATACATCAGTCAATGATGCCGGCAGTTGCCGAAAAAATCGCCAAGTGGGACAGGCCCTCAAGACTGATGGGAGAACTGGGAAGGGGGAGGGGATGGAGAGTGAGGAAAAGCAAGGGCTATTTGAAGTTAGAGAAGTCAATGATCAAACCGCTGGGGTGTAAATTACCCAAGCGAAATATGAGATGCTGGTCCTCTAATTTGCGCTGGGTCTCACCGATGTACAGAAGTTGACACCCGGAACAGCAGATACAGATGAGGTTGGAGGAGGTGCAAGTGAACCTCTGCCTCACCTGGAAAGACTATTTGGGTCCTTGGATAGAGTCGAGGAGGGAGATAATGGGAAAGGTGTTGCATCTCCTGCGGTTGCAGGTGAAGGTACCTGGGGAGGGGGTGGTTTGGGTGGGAAGGGACAAGTTGACCAGGGAGTTGCGGAGGGAACGGTCTCTGCGGAATGCAGAAAGGGGTGGGGATGGGAAGATGTGGCCAGTAGTGGGATCCCATTGAAGGGGGCGAAAGTGTTGGAGGAATATATGCTATATGCGATGGCTGATGGGGTCGCTGGAAGGTGAGGACAAGGGGGACTCTGTCCTTGTTGTGAATGTAGGGAGGGGAAGCAAGAGCAGATCTGCGGGATATCAAGGAGACCCTAGTGAGAGCCTCATCTATAATGGAAGAGGGGAACTCCTTAAGAATGAGGAGATCTCTGGAGAGAAGACCACTTGGTTTAATGTTTAATGTTTTATGTGTCATTAAACAATAGACAATAGGTGTAGGCCATTCGGCCCTTCAAGCCATTCAATGTTACAAAACTTTGAGATTTAAAAGATCAAGTCTGCAATTTATCCCATCAAGTAAAGCATAAAAAGAAGTTTACTTTGACACCTAATTCACTTTCATATCTTCGGTATAAAAAAGGTTATGGCCATTTTCATACTCGTAAATTAGCATCTTGTTCCCGGTTGCTTTTCCATTGACTTAACACAAAAGCTGTGATCCAGGACAGTCAAAAGCCCATAACTTTCTTAAAAATTAAGAGAACGGAATGAAATTTACAGTTATTATAGATTGAAGCATTCTGAAACAAATATAAAACATCTTACTTGGATGACCTGAAATTAAAGCATATAATTAGTTAGTTACCTAATTGTAGCTAATTACAAAATTGACCGTCGTGACGGAAATAGTAATAAACACCCAGACTGCCTTGAAAATTAAAAAATGTGATATTCTCAAGATCAGAACTTTAATATTATTGTATATATGCTGTAAGTCCACAACAGATAGCTAAATAAATTACATTTCTAGCAATAGACCAAATCTTTATGGAGAAGATCAGTTGCTACCTGGTACATTGGCATATCATAATCGGCACAATAAGCAACTCTATACACCTTGTTTTTCCTCAACTTTTCAATTTTGGCACTGTAAACTACAAGTTTTTGCTCTTGAAACCACGCATGACATGCCTTTCTGCCCACTACTTTCCCATTAAGAATGTCCTGTAGATTCAATTTCTTAAGAAAAGGATTTTTTTTTTAAATAGCCTAAGTATCCAAATAACAAATTAATCCCATTCACACAAGAATTCACAATATAACAAGATTTTTAAATCTCACTATCATGAACTTATGCCAGATGGAAGGAATTTAATGTTTAATTCTCATAAATTAATCTAGAAATATCCACTTTCAATATAATCAAAATTATCATTATTTGCAAAATAAATGTGGCTAAAGCTGTTGTGTATATTTAGTATAAAAATATTGATTATGGATGGACAATTACACAAAATATAGACGATTTAGATGCTCTCATGACATGATTGACCAAAAAAAAGAGCATTTAAATAATCTTGTGAGTGGGTTTCTGGAATGTGATCGATTGGAATGTTGCCGTTGCCATGAATTTAAACCCCATATCGGCAGGAAAGACACTGGCGATTCGTATGGGGCCCAAATCACATTTTCGCAACGTAAAAATAGATTAAAGCCACCCCAAGAAGCAAGATTATATGTAAAATATACGACTTACCCATTCTTTTATCCTCATATTGCGATCCATCACGCTGTAGGCGTCGCTTTTTATTTTAATCAAACTATTAAATTGTACAGCGATTTAAAAAGAACATGAACGGAAGTCCGATCGATTTTTCTTCATCGACTCGCAGCCCGAGGAAATCCCTCTCCGATAAAGAGTACAAAATTGCATTTTATTCCCACCCTCCGCTCCAAAGGCGCCAAAGTGGCTCACACAGCAAGTGGCAGAACTCCAGCGCCGCTGAAGGTAGGTTTTGTAACATTGCGTTTCAATGTGATCATGGCTGATCATCCACAATCAGTACCTTGTTTTATGTGTCATTCCTGTCACTGTATGTCATGTTGTCACTTGGCGGGTGGAGCACCAAGGCAAATTCCTTGTATGGGAATACTTGGCCAATAAACTTATTCATTGACTGGTGGCTGGGTGGGCGGGACCTGAACTCAATGGGCGTGATCAGAGAGGCGTGGGCGGGATCTTAGCGTGATGGATTTGGCTGGCGGCCAATTAGCGTGGCCAGAGAGTTGTAGGCGGGACATGAGTGTGATGGACGTGACGTATGCCAATGGCGGAGGCCGGAGAGAGCTGTGGGCGGGATCTAGGTCAGATGGACGTGAGTTGCAACCAATGGCTGCTGCCTGAGGGTGGAGCGCGTTGTGCGTAGTTAACCAATGGGCGGGACATGAGCGCGATGGACGCGGCCTGGGACCAAAGGCGATGGGCGGAGCGGCCGAGGGACGGGCTCCAAGTGCGATGGACAAGGGCGGATCGGCGGCTCAGGTGCGCGGATCGTTGGACGTGTGGGCAGCAGGGGCGGGTTGTCCGTGTGATGGACGTGTAATACATCCAATGGTGGCCGGGAGGCGCTGTGGGCGGGACCCCAGCGTCCAATGGCGGGTTGACCAGAGGAGGCTGGGGGCGGGTCAAGAGGACGTCACTCACGGACGTGGCTTCGGACCAATGGTGGGAGCGCAAGGTGGAGTGGGCGGGCTCTCGGTGCGATGGACGTAGGTTTCATCCAATGGGAGCCGGGGATGGGACCGAGGGGCGGGGTCTCCGTGTGATGGACGTGGCCGCTTTGGTTGGTGGGCGGGACAGGCGTATGATGGGCGTGTCCTCCATCCAATGGCGCTGGGCCGAGGGCGGGACATGCGTGTGATGGGCGTGTCCTACATCCAATGGCGTTGGGCCGGGGGCGGGGCATGCGTGTGATGGACGTGTCGTGCATCCAATGGCGTTGGGCCGGGGGCGGGACAGTCGTATGATGGGCGTATCCTACATCCAATGGCGTTAAGCCGAGGGCGGGACATGCGTGTGATGGACGTGTTGTGCATCCAATGGCGCTGGGCCGGGGGCGGGACATGTGCCGGATGTCCCATGTGCGGCAGCGGCGGCCTGCTGCAAGATGGCGAGTGGTCGTGGGCACGGTGCCGGCGGTCAGGCGTTGCACTGGGACGGTGCCCGCTTCCTGCGGCCGCGGCTCGTCCTCGCCACCCTCAGCGGCCGCTCCGTGCGGATCACCGGCATCAGAGGCGCAGAGCTGGAGCCGGGCCTGCGGGGTGAGTGAGATTGTGGGTGGGTGGGTGAGTGTGTGAGATTGTGAGTGAGATTGTGGGTGAGTGAGATTGTGAGTGGGTGGGTGAGTGAGATAGTGAGTGAAATAGTGAGTGAGATTGTGAGTTAGATTGTGAGTGGGTAGAGTGGGTGGATGAGTGAGGTGGGTGAGTGAGTGGGTGGGTGAGATTGTGAGTGAATGGGTGAGTGGGTGGATGAGTGAGATTGTGAGTGGGTGTGTGAGATAGTGAGTGAATGTGTGAGTGGGTGGGTGAGATTGTGAGTGAGTGAGAGTGTGAGTGGGTGAGTGAGATTGTGAGTGAGTGAGTGAGTGAGATTGTGAATGGGTGAGTGAGATTGTGAATGGGTGGGTGAGTGGGTGGATGAGTGAGATAGTGAGTGGGTGAGTGAGATTGTGAGTGGGTGAGTGAGTGGATGAGTGAGATTGTGAGTGAGTGGATGAGTGAGATAGTGAGTGGGTGAGTGAGTGGATGAGTGAGATAGTGAGTGGGTGAGTGAGATTGTGATAGTGAGTGGGTGAGTGAGATTGTGAGTGAGATTGTGGGTGAGTGAGTGAGTGGGTGATCCGGGCAGATGGAGGTTGCAGCCGGAGGGCAGGGCAGGGCCCGGGGGGTCGCTCCCTTCCTTCATCCCTCCACTGAGGTTGCGGGGGTGTTGGGCCCCTCGCTCGGTGAGGGACCACTCGCCGGTAGTGCCAGGGGCAGAGGCGATACTGAGACCTGTCCCTTCACCTGTGCTCCAGCTCGCAGGTGGGGTGCGGTAAACTGTACCAACACTCAGTGCTCCGCATCTCCAGAACGGTCGAGGTTTCAACTACACACCCTGCATCAAACCTGAAAAAGTTCAATAAATAACAAATATAGTGCAAATAAAATATACGTGAGGTAAACAGTACCAGCACTCGGCCTCTCAGTGCTCAGCACTTTTAGGATGTTGAGGTTTCGGCTGGACACCCACCCTGCGTCAGTGCTGGATGGTTAGCAATGGTTTCTGTCCCTTCCCCCAAGGTCCAGCATTGCGGGTGAGATGCAATAAAATGTACCTATGCTGAGTTACATAGAAACATAGAAATTAGGTGCAGGAGTAGGCCATTCGGCCGTTCGAGCCTGCACCGCCATTCAATATGATCATGGCTGATCATCCAACTCAGTATCCCGTACCTGCCTTCTCTCCATACCCCTGATCCCCTTAGCCACAAGGGCCACATCTAACTCCCTCTTAAATATAGCCAATGAACTGGCCTCAACTACCCTCCGTGGCAGAGAGTTCCAGAGATTCACCACTCTCTGTGTGAAAAAAGTTCTTCTCATCTCGGTTTTAAAGGATTTCCCCCTTATCCTTAAGCTGTGACCCCTTGTCCTGGACTTCCCCAACATCGGGAACAATCTTCCTGCATCTAGCCTGTCCAACCCCTTAAGAATTTTGTAAGTTTCTACAAGATCCCCTCTCAATCTCCTAAATTCTAGAGAGTATAAACCAAGTCTATCCAGTCTTTCTTCATAAGACAGTCCTGACATCCCAGGAATCAGTCTGGTGAACCGTCTCTGCACTCCCTCTATGGCAATAATGTCCTTCCTCAGATTTGGAGACCAAAACTGTACGCAATACTCCAATTGTTGAGGGAGTGCTGCCTAAGTTCACGAGGTTAATTCCCAGGATAGCGGGACTGTCATATGATGAAAGAATGGAGTGACTGGGTTTGTATACACTGGAATTTAGAAGGATGAGAGGGGATCTTATTGAAACATATATGATTATTAAGGGATTGGACACGCTAGAGGCAGGAAACATGTTCCCGATGTTGGGGGAAGTCCAGAACCAGGGGCCACAGTTTAAGAATAAGGGGTAGGCCATTTAGAACTGAGATGAGGAAATACTTTTTTACACAGAGAGTTGTGAATTTGTGGAATTCTCTGCCACAGAAGGCAGTGGAGGCCGATTCACTGGATGCATTCAAAAGAGAGTTAGATAGAGCTCTTAGGGCTAGCGGAATCAAGGGATATGGGGAGAAGGCAGGAACGGGGTACTGATTGTGGACGATCAGCCATGATCACATAGAAGGGGTCGAATGGCCTACTCTTGCACCTATTGTCTATGTATCAGCACCTCAACAAGTCTGATGCTGGGACTCGGGTGAGGAAAGGAATAGTCCAGGTTGCATCTGGACACCAACCCTGCATCAGGACTGGGTGGTTGGCAATGGGTTCTGTCGGACATTCCTGATGGGGATATGATTGGAGATGGTGTGGCATTTAGTGGTAGTGTTGGTGGAAGAATATGTGGAGTTCATTGGCAAGGCAATGGATATTTTTAAGGCAGACATTGCTAGATTTGTTCATTTGCAGATGATACTGAAGTGGGTGTTATCATAGACAGATTGTTATCAAAATTTACAGCAGGGTCTTGATCTGATGAGCAAGTGGGCTGAAGAATGGCTGGTGTATTCAATTCAGATGAGGTGTTACATTTTGGGAAGTCAAACCAGAGCCGGAACTTCACCGTGAATGGAAGGGCACTGGGGTGTGTTGTTGAGCAGAGGGATCTAGGACTGCAGGTACACGCTTCCTTGAAAGTGGTGTCACAGGTAGATAGGGTGATCAAGAAAACCTTTGGTACATTGGCCTTCATCGGCCAGGGTATTTAATATAAATGTTGGTTGTACAAGCGAGTTATGTTGCTGTTGGTGAGGCTGTATTTGGAGTATTGTGTTCTGTTTTGGTCACCCTGCTGTCGTAAGGGTGTTGTTAGGTTGGAAAAGAGTGCAGAGAAGATTTACGAGGATGTTGTTTGGACTTCAGTGTGTGAGCTGTGGAGAGGTTTGGCTGGCAGGGAGAATGTTCCTTGGAGCACAGGAAGATAAGGGATGAACTTATAGAGGTGTATAACATCATGTAGGGAATAAATGGGTAAATACACACACTTAACCAGAGTAGGGAAATCAGATGAGAGGGGAAAGATTTATTAGTAAAGTGAGGAGCAACTTTTTCACTCGGAGGGTGGAATGGAATACTTTATTGTCACATGTGACAAGGCACAGTGAAATTCTTTGCTTGCACACCCAATGTGTACAAATGGCGGCCACCTCCGGCGCAGACAAAGTCACAAAGTATGCCGGCTCCTCCTTTGTTCTCTCCCCCACAGCGGTTCCCCCACGCCGGGTCCTCCATTGTTCTCCCCCCCCCCCCCCCACGCTCTCACCGAGCACGGGTCAACCCGCGAGACATCGCCGCCGCAAGGCTTCACCATTGAGGCCCCACTGTTTGCAGTTCTGGTCACACATCGATAGGCAATATGTCATTAAGTTGGAAACGGTGCAAAGGAGATTCAAGTCAAGTCAACTTTATTTGTCACATACACATGTAAGATGTGCAGTGAAACGAAAGTGGCGATGCCTGCGGATTGTGGAAAACAACTGAACAGAACCAATATTTACATTTTAGAAAATAAAAATACACTACAGTAAATTAGTCCCTGGTGAGATTAGAGTTTACAGTCCTAATGGCCTGTGGGAAGAAACTCCGTCTCATCCTCTCTGTTTTCGCAGCGTTGCAGGGGAGGCGCTTGCCGGACCGTAGCAGCTGGAACAGTCTGTTGCTGGGGTTATAGGGGTCACTCATTGTCTTGCTGGCTTCACCAGGATTTTAACTGACCAGGCTGGATAGACTTATTGACGTGTGCATGAGGACGAGGGAGGCTGAGAGGGGACCTTACGGAGGTATACAAGAGAATCAGGAACATGGATGGAGTGAACCTTTTTTCCCAGGGTAGATGGTTCTAAAACTAGAAGGCATAGACTTATGGTGAGAGGAGAGAGATTTAAAACGGACAGGGCTACTATTTCACGGATAATTGTTTGAATCTGGAACGAACTGCCAGAGGAGGCTATAGCAGCGGATACAAGTATGACTTTGGAAAAACATTTGGAAAAATGTGTGGGTAGGATAAATGGACAAAGGGATATAGGTCAAATGCAAGCAAGCTAGCCCAGAATGGCAACTTGGTTAGTGTGGACAAAGGGATATAGGTCAAATGCAAGCAAGCTAGCCCAGAATGGCAACTTGGTTAGTGTGGACAAAGTTTTGATGCTGTGTAGCTCTATGACTCTTTGTTCTGTTTGTATCAATTTATCCAGTTGCTTTTACTTGGCCCTATGATTTACTGTATCAAAACAAAACATCTTGTGGCTTTTTAGCCGATTAATATAGTTGTGTTTTCTGGTTACCAACTATCCTTTTACTATAGACGCTTAAATGCTTATGTAGCGTGGGTTTACTAACTCTCTGGGTGAAGAAAAATCTTTTCATCTGTCTTGACTGCTTTTCATTTTGAGACTCTGACTGCTGGTTCCAGACACAGTAAGGAAAATAAACCACCATATATCCTGCCAAGTCTTGTAAGAAGCTTTGTCTGTTTCAATTAAATTAAATCAATAAAATCGCTTCACATTCTTCCAAACTCCATGGAATGTATGCGTAGTCTGTTTAATCTGCCATTGTACGATAGTTAGCATACCCCAGGAATGAGCAAATAAACTGTTATTAAACTTATTATAGTTCCCATATCACGAGCATATCCTTCCTTGAGTTTCGAGACCTAACCAGTACCTCTTTCCCTCATAATTTTATATACTGCGATGAGTTTACTCATCTTCCTATGCGACAGGGGAATAAGACCTAATCTGTCCAACGACCCTCCCACTCAGGCCCTCAACTCCTGATAGCTTCCTTGTAATCTTCTATGTTCTCTTTCCATCTTAGGTCATAAAAAGTAGGAATAGAATTAGGCCATTCGGCCCATCAAGTCTACTCCGCCATTTAATCATGGCTGATCTATCTCTCCCTCCTAACCCCTTCCTATAACAGGGTTAGACTTTAATCCTCTAAATCAAATACTCTGCTGTATATGAGTACTGATAGGATGCCATTTATTTACTTCAAAACAAAAAGACAGTTGTCTTCCAACCATAAGATTATCTTGTTAATATAATTTCTTGATTGCAGGCCTTGCGATGTACAGGCTTGGCTAAAGTATTTCTTTGACGAAAATCTGCTCTGCCATTTAATTAAATTACAAAAACAATCCACAACAGAAATAATATGCCCATAACATAATTGATTATATTTATTGATCTTGGCTTTTGTCTAAAATCACTTTGTGAAGTCTTGCATTCTGGCATATTTGGATTCTTATCTTAGATTTTCCAATGGAGGCAGTGCCATTTGAATGATTTGCAGATATTTGTATGTAACCATTCAATAACACTGCACAAACCAGAGGCACAACATTAAAATCTATAATGTTAAATTGTAATCTTGTCTGTAGCAATATAAGAACATAGATGTCACTTGAATTTAAAGTAGTCATTTTTGAAGTAACTTGTTGAGAGTCTTTTGCTGTTCTTGGTGAGAATATTCTGCATTTGTTGCACAACTTGAATTCATCTTTGGGTCCACTTGCTTGCAACTGGGGCATTTGAAATCTTCGTATCCGGCAATTTGAAATGTACAGCCAAAGAACCCGAGGATGATTAGTATTGATGTTGGAGAACTGGTATGTTCTGAAGTTCATCATTGACCTGAAATGCTAATTGTCTACTTTTCTTTTCACATCTGCTGGTTGACTTACGAACCATTTCCAGCATTCTTTCTATCTATGTTTCCAACATCTGCAGTCATTAGCTTTTGTTTTATTTTTCTAGGTTTGCAAGGTGCTTATGCAAAGAATGTTGTAAAATCTGTTTTTATTTGAGTTGATCTAAGCAGTTGGCTGACTTGTAAGCTCCCTTGACTAGGACATAACCTCACTGGTAGCCGAGGCCTGTGCAAGAGTTTATTAAACAGGCATGATGTCTTACATTGCATGCATTGGGAGCACCGTGTAAACTCTTCTACAGGAAGAATAAGGGGTATGACATTTAGAACAGTGATGAGGAAAAACGTTTTCATGCAGTGAGTCTGTGGAATTCTCTGCCTCAGGGCGGTGGAGGCCGGTTAGCTGGATACTTTCAAGAGAAAGCTAGAAAGGGCTCTTAAAGGTAGTGGAGTCAGGGGATATGGGGGGGAGGCAGGAACGGGGTACTGATTGGGGATGATCAGCCACGATCACATTGAAAGGCGGTGCTGGCTTGAAGGGCCGAATGGCCTACTCCTGCTATTGTCTATTGGAACTTCGGAACCTTTATGTCTGTAGATTGTATTGAAGCAATTTTGGCCAAAAAACATTTATATTAAAAAAAAATACCTGGAATCTAAATTGATGACATGTTTTATCATAGCCGCAGGCACCTTCATGTGACTTTCTTTATATTTCCAGATTTTGAAGCAAGCTTTATTCGGTTAATGGACAAAGTGACAAATGGCTCCCGAATCGAAATAAATGAAACTGGTGAGTTCTTTGTTCACCATTCTTAGACATGGACTTTAGAGTGTGTTATGATCGATATGAGCTTATTGTACCCATAGATCTGATTTGATTTGTGTACATTATAATTTATCAGAAGCGGCAAACCGTCAAGATGAAAAATGTAGAATGTGTTGGGCTGTAACAATGCAGTTTATTTTGGGATCCTTATGCTCTCATTTAACAACAGTGTGATACTTTCTTTATTGAAGTATCCTTTCGGTGTGAGCCATCATGATGTTGGATTGGCTATTCACTTACCGTTCAATGCTGCCATCAATCTAAGTTCTGGGAGAGACCAAACCTAACACAATTTAAGATTCTGGCCTTGACTGGCACATCAGTACTGAGAGCAGGTAGACAAAATTGCTGGAGAAACTCAGCGGGTGAGGCAGCATCCATGGAGCTGAAGAAGGGTCTCGGCCCGAAACGTCACCTATTCCTTCGCTCCATAGATGCTGCCTCACCCGCTGAGTTTTTCCAGTATTTTTCGATTTTTCCAGCATCTACAGTTCTTTCTTAAACATTACCGAGAGAATGTCGGCTTTTGGACGAGACATGAAACGGGTATCTAGCCTGCTTTCTCTGCTGGAGGAAGATCCATCGTGTTGATTGATTGCCCGCCATGTATTGTCCTTGCGTAGGTAATGGTGAGTTGCTGCCTTACCTTGCTGCAGTATGATTAGGAAGTCCGTGATTAGGAAACAAGTCCATGGCAGTGCAAGAGGTGGTCCGTCACGTTCAGTCGCTGGGGAAGCATTCGGAATGTGCAGGTCAATTCAAGACCATGATGGTCGCTGGAAGGTAGCTGTCCCTGAACGTGGTCGTGTGGGACCAAGCTTCTGTACCTCACGAGAAGAAGGGCATTACCGAATGGGCATGGATTACTAATGATAGATGCCATCACCTTGAGGTTGCTCCTCCTGTAGATGTTTTTGATGGGGAGCGTTCCTCCTGTGATGGACCAGGCTAACAGTCCACCACTCTCCATCACCTCTTGCATTTGTGTGCGTTGGACTTGCTATACCAGTCCATGTGCAACTAGTCAGGATACTTTCTGCAGTCCATGTGTAGAATCTCTTTAAACTTGAGCCGCTGCTGTGGCCTTTGATTATATCTACATACTATGCCCAGGACAGGTCATCTTGATAGCACCCAGGAATTTGAAATTATCCTTAACAGTTGAGTTTTTAGAGCAGCAGGAAGGTTGGCTAAGAGCAAGACAGTATTTATGGCTATATCGACTTTCAGGAGTTCTATAAATGAATTAATAGGATAGTCAAAATTGGAAGCCTATGATCTTAAGGAATCATACAACATTATCACCTTATCTACTTGAAAAGAGGGCTCTGATCCCGAGATCCCTCTGTACATCAATTCTTGAAGGACTTGTCATTAACGTTATACTTTCTCCTTGCATTTGATCTACCAAACTACAGCGCTCTCCCTTGTTTGGATTAAACTTCATTTGCCATTTTTCTGCCTCTGTCTGTAACAGACCTAAACCTCACTGTCCGCAACTCCGCTGATTTTGTTGTCTTCAAACATACTGACCGACCCATCCACGTTTACGTACAAATCGTTTATTTATATCATAAAAAGCAGAGGTTCGAGCACAGATCCCTGTAAAACACCTTCAACTAGAATTACATCCTTCCACCACTGTGTTCCATGGGTAAACTAGATTTGAATTTGAACCAGCAAGTCACCATGGCTCTTTATCGTCTGGATCAATCTACCAGGAAGGACTTGATGAATTGACCTAATTCAAATCCAAGTAGACAATATCGATTGCCCTACCCTCATCAATCAATTCCACAACAAACTCAATCCATTTTGGATTAAACTCAAACCTTCTGTTCCCAAGGGTCGCTCCACCACTTGCGAGTGCATGTTTTTTCTTGTATTGTTATTTTATTGCTTGTCGTCTGTAATATTTACAAGCCCTGAGGGAGAGTCCAAAATGGAGTGTAATTTTTGTTGTGCCTGGCAAACCCTTTAGTTACTGAAGCTCAAGGCAAGTTGTCAAACTTTACCCAGATTGGTATATTAGCAATTTGATGTGATGGTGAATTTGGGGTGAACAGTCTCAGAATGTTATTCGTTTCTCTTTCCATAGATAATGCCTGACTTGCTGAGTTTATCCAGCATTTTATTATTATTCTTTTTAATAATCTTATTATTAGAGGCAGGTACATATCATATTAAAAACATTTCATGTATATCATTCCTACATTACTAATATTATCAATTGATATTAACTCTGCATCTAGTATTTTTTTTTAAATATATACATAGAAAATAAGAAAGAGAAATAAAGGAAAAAGTATAATAAAGAAGAATGGAATAATTTACTAAAAAAATACAACTTTGGAGATAAGTTCGTAAATTATAAAGTATAACTTTTCATCTGATCCTTAATTCGAGTTTCAGTCAGGTTCACGTGCCGAGCCAGTCTGCCCCTTCAAGTAGTCAATGAAAGCATTTTAATTTTTGATTGCGCATCCTTTGTTCATTATTTTCAGTGATTCTTTTTAAGGGGTTTCTTTGCTTCTTTCAGGTACCACACTGTATTACCAACCGGGCCTTCTTCACGGAGGGACCGTTGAACATGATTGCCATCCCCAACGTTCCATCGGCTATTACCTAGAAGCCCTGCTCTGCCTAGCTCCGTTTTGTAAGAGACCATTGAAAGCCATATTGAAAGGTGTCACCAATGATCAAAAGGATCCTTCCGTAAGATAACATTTAAGAGACTTTTCAATTGTTATTTGACCTATTGCCAATAATGATAGTTTGAACGTCTTGATCTGAACATTTGCCTTTTTTTAAGTATTGCTGGAAAGATCAGCCATTATTGTGCATCTCAACGTGCTCTTGAGAGATGTTTTGCGTTGGCTCTTTACAAACTGCTAGTGGTGTTTTGAATAGCATATTG
Organism: Leucoraja erinaceus; assembly: GCF_028641065.1. Lineage (NCBI taxonomy): Eukaryota > Metazoa > Chordata > Chondrichthyes > Rajiformes > Rajidae > Leucoraja > Leucoraja erinaceus. The sequence continues at coordinate 17,060,090 of NC_073379.1, read as the reverse complement.
GACTACTTCGTAAGTCAGATATGGGCCGTTCCAACCCATCCATGCTCTCCAGAGATGCCGCCCGACTTGTTGAGTTACTCCAGCACTTTATCTGTTTTGTAAACCAGCATCTTCCATATCTTGTGTTTACCAATATGGGCTGTAATAAGATTATATAATGATCAGAATGGGTAAGGTAGTCTTCACTGAGGGAAATAACAAACAATTTTACCAACAAGTGTAGCTTATTAGAAAATAGGTGCAGGAGTAGGCCATTCGGCCCTTCGAGCCTGCACCGCCATTCAATATGATCATGACTGATCATCCAACTCAGTATCCTGTTCCTGCCTTCTCTCCATTCCCCCTGATCCCTTTAGCCACAAGGGCCACATCTAACTCCCTCTTAAATATAGCCAATGAACTGGCCTCAACTACCTTCTGCGGCAGAGAGTTCCAGAGATTCACCACTCTCTGTGTGAAAAATGTTTTCCTCATCTCGGTCCTAAAAGATTTCCCCCTTATCCTGAAACTATGACCCCTTGTTCTGGATATTGTTATTGATAACTTGTTATTAACTTGTTATTATTAACTTGTTATTGATAACATATCCAAATTTCCAATGCATTTAAATGATCAAATTGTCATATTATGATTCAAATTTTTCTCTGCACTATGAGCTTGGGTCTTTGGTTTATTTTCCTAGTGAGATGATAATCTGTTATAATGCTGTGCCAGTGTTTGTTCATGGCATCTTGTTCATTTAACGGGAAGCCTCCTTTTCCATAGCCATGCAGGTGTTTATCATTCACAGTCCATAACCTCCACTGCTGTTGTCAAAATGAATGTGTGGTAGAGGAATTTATGGTTCTCGATAACACGTTAAAATGGGATTTTTGTTTCCCCTTTCTTTGCATTCATTCTGGCTTAGACAATGTCATTACAAAGCAGCAATGTCTTCTGATTTGTTGCACGCGAACACCGTGATAAAGCTTCAAATTTTTCCCTTTAATCCACGATTTCCCTCTCATTTTGTTTCAGGTCTTTTTATTTTACTACTTTAACTTTACTAAGTGAAAGAGTTATTTCTTGCACAGCGGTTGCCACATTCAAAATAACTAATAATAATATATTTTATTGTCACTGCACATAGATACAACGAGATTTGGTATGCAGCTTCCATCCAATGTCATAACGTAAACAACCAATAAAATTTAGATACCCCGAGAAACATGATTTATAATAAAGAACAGTAAAACAGTCTAAAGTGCAAATAGGTATGTGCCGGGTCGATGTGCGACGTGACCATCCGAGGGAGACAGTTCATGTGGTGGGGGGCACTCAGCAGGGCCGGTTCAGAGCAGCTATAGCTCTGGGGATGAAGCTGTTCCTGAGTCTGGAGGTGCGGACATAGAAGGCCCTGTAACGTCTGCCGGAAGGCAGGAGTTCGAACAGACTATTACAAGGGTGTGAGGAGTCTTTGTGGATGCTGACGGCCTTCCTGAGGCACTGTGCATAGTAGATGCTCTCCTAGGCTGGTAGCTGTGTCCCAATTATCTTCTGCGCCCTGTGGACAACGCACTGAAAAGCTCTCCTCTCCGCCTCCGTGCAGCTGAGATACCACACAGAGATGCCATATGTTAGCATGCTCTTGTGCGCTTGTTGACATTCACTCATTTCTAAAATGAGAAGTCTGCACTATCACAAGCTATATTCTCATGGCTTGGCATATCCCTTATTCTGCCCTTAGTGTGAAGGCAGACGATCAATCCTGGTTGAACAAGCGGAAAAGGGCATGTCGGGAACAGCACCAGAAATGCCTAAGAAATGAATCGGTACCAACCTGGAGAAGCTTGAATACAGGATTACTGGCATGCTAAACAATGTGCACCTAATGGACATTATACACCTAAATGAACATAACCAGTGGATGAGGTCAACGATTTGCAGTCCTACCACATCCAGTTGTGAATAGTGGTGAACAGTTGGTTGAACGAGTGTGGCCACCGCCTCAAGGCTCCAATGACCCGGGTTCAGTCCTTAACACGTGGTGCTGATACTCTGGTGTTTGCACGTTCTCCCTACGACCACATGGGCTTCCACCAGGTTCTCCCGTTTCCTTCCACGTCTCAGAGATGTGGGGTTAATTGGCCGCTCTATATCACCCTTGGTGTAGAAGAGGGGTAGGGGAAATCAAGAGAGAGAAAAAGAGAGAGAAAATAAGTTGCAAAGAAATATGGATAGATGGGATTCTCGAAGTTTAGCAGAATGGTGCTGAATACAGTAAAACCTTCATAATCCAGCATCCTTGGGACTTGGTGGTCAGACATGCACACTTGTTTGGACTATTGGATGGGATGTTCGGTCTATTGCCCCTTATTACTTTTACTTCACTTTTTTAACTGTAATGTAATAGATTTGCAGGCAAACCTGGGGAGTTTTAAAATGGTCGGGGAATACTGAGCCCTGGTGAGTTTCAGTTTAGTTTAGCTTACTGTCACATGTGCCAAGGTACAGTGAAAAGCTTTTTGTTGCGTGCTAACCAGTCAGCAGAAAGACAATGCATCATTACAATCGAGCCATTTACAGGGTATAGATACATGATAATAATAATAATAATTTTATTTATAGAGCACTTTAAAAACAAACATAGCTGCAACAAAGTGCTGTACATCACTAATCATTGACAAAAAAGTTAATACACACCAAAAATAATAATCAAAAATGCATTTTGTTGTCTCTGTACTGTACACTGACAATGACAATTAAAATTGAATCTGAATCTGAATCTGAAAAGAAATAGTAGGAAAAGACATGTAAAATAAAGAAATTCAGAGATTTAAAAACAAATAACAGTATCTTAAAATGAACTCGAAAGTGCACCAGGAGCCAGTGTAGGGAGGCCGGAATTGGCGATATGTGCTCCCTCTTTCGAGTCCCTGTTAAAAGGCGAGCAGCAGCATTCTGAACCAACTGGAGACGAGCCAGTGAAGAACGAGCAACACCAAAATAGAGTGCGTTACAGTAATCCAGCCTAGATGTAATAAAGGCATGGATTACTGTCTCAAAATGCTGCCGCTCGAGAATGGGCTTCACCTTCGCCAGCTTCCTTAGGTGAAAGAAGCTTACATGATAAGGGAATAACATTTAGTGCAAGATAAAGCCAGCAAAGTCTGATCAAGATTAGTCTGGGGATCTCCAATGAGGTAGACAGTAGTTCAGCACTGCTGTGTGGTTGTGGTAGGATGATTCAGTTGCCTGATAACAGCTGGGAAGAAACTGTCCCTGAATCTGGAGGTGTGCGTTGTCACACTTCTATACCTTTTGCCTGATAGGAGAGGGGAGAAGAGGAAGTGGCCAGGGTGCGGCTTATCCTTGATTATGCTGCTGGCCTTGCAGAGGTTAAAGAGATTGGGGATATATAGCCATTGAGTTTCAGCTTGACCAAATTCCTGCATGCCAGTAACGTGCGGCCAGCCTTGCCAATGCACGGGACTGTGGATAGCAGGTTCCCTGCAGGATCTGGGCTTGGTAAACCAACAAGCGAGCTAAATGCCAAACCATCGAGATACTGGATAAACAAATGTTACTGTGGCTGCAGCAGCTCAGCTTCTTCCGGAGATCCGTCATCACAGAAATAAATCTCTAGACAGTAATTCAATCTACATGATATCAAAAAATGGCTGAGAGTGCAGGATACTGGAAAGGCTATGGGATCCTATGTCAGTCCAGCTGTAGACCTGTATTCCTGACGCAGCTGTCCCTCGACCCAGCCTCATCCAGTGCAGTTGTAACACTGACAAGTAACAGACAACATGGACAATTCCCCAGGTATTTCTTACTCTGAGTAGGACGACTCCAGACTCCCATCTAGACTCATGACTGTTGCTCCTCTCCCCCTGCACTCCTGCGTCTGGCTTCCCAATCTACAACTCTTTCACCCTTTTGTCTCGTGCCGTTATTTCCACCCGGCCCCTTTGTCCATCATTTGCTTATCAAAACCTCCATTGCCTGTGTTCACCTATTACCTTGCGCACTTTGTTCTGCCCCATCTCTCTTCTATCTTCTATCTCCACTCTCTCCCCCCCCCCCCCCCCGCATACATTCACTCTGAAGAAAGGTATTGTTTTTGACTACTGACATTCTTGTGCATCGCCAATGAGAAATTCCACCATGATAGGTGCCATGTAGTTGGGAGATTATTATCTTAACTTTAAATATTTAATTCATTCACCCTGTACTTTTGTTCCGTGTTTTACGCTGATGGCCATGGTAAAGAATGAGGCAAGATTACATCAGTTGCTTACGCTGTAACATTCAGCTAAAAACATGGCATTTTTTCTTTTTTTTATACTATTTGAGTTCCTGATTTGAAGAAAATGGGCCATCACTGAATACGAGTATAATTTATGATTTTTAAATTAATTTTAACACAACTGTTTTTCATCTATCTTTTCAGGTCGATACTCTAAAGGCAACAGCGCTGCCAATAATGAAGAGATTTGGTATAGATGGTGAAGGTCTTGAGCTGAAGGTAAGAATAGCTCCTTGGTTTGTTTTTTTTATCAAGGTAATATAGTTTCTTGTAATTCATTTGTTGATCTATGATAGATTGGAGCAACAACTGTAAATCATTGAAGCGATAATTTGTTCACACAGCTGCAATTAAATGTTTTTTTTAAATTGCTGACGGGACAGTGCAGCGGCTAGAGTCGGTGGCAGAGATCGGGTTTCATTCGGACCTCGGATGCTGTCTATGTGGAGTTTGCAAGTTCTACTGTGACCACTTGGGTTTCCTCCAGGTGTTCCGGTTTCATTGGTTTATAAATTCTATGAACAGAATAAGGCCCTTCGGCCCATCAAGCCTACTCCGCCATTCATTCGTGGCTGATCTATCTTTCCCTCTCAACCCCATTCTCCTGCCTCAGTCCACGTGACAATAAACTAATAAACTAAACTAAACAAAAACCTAAACCATAGAAATGTGCAGAATACCATTGGTTATTTCTGTACACCGTTTCGGTTAAAAACATCCTTTAAGATAAATTCAATGCATTGGATTAGATATACTCAGAATTTATGGTATGTCCAGCATCGATATTTTAATGCCTGCTTGATTCTGGAAATCGCCATGGCAACTGTTTTGTGTTGAATAAAAGTGGCTGCTACCTGCATTACTAAATTTAAACAGCTATGTCGCTGGAGCATTTTGCTGTTGGTTGAACAAGAACTATCCTTTGGGATGATGCACTTAAGTTCACGTTTTATTTAGTTTAATTTAGAGGTACAACGTGGAAACAGACCCTTCGGCCCACCGAGTCCGCACCGACCAGCGATCCCCGCACGTTAACACTACCCTACACACACTAGGAACAATTTTACATTTATACCAAGCCAATTAGCCCACAAACGTCTTTGAAGTGTGGGAGGAAACTGAAGATCTCTGAGAAAACCCTCGCTGGTCTCGGGGAGAACGTACATACTCCGTACAGACAGCACCCGTAGTTGGGATCGAACCCGGGTCTCTAACGCTGTGAGCGCTGTCAGGCAGCAACTCTACCGCTGTCCACCATGCTGCCCTTTACCATTGCATTTGCAAACTCAAAAATCAAGAAAGAATATTTACATTAAAATTCGCTTGAAAATCGTCCAAAGACCCAGTGCATACTGATTTAAGATGTATGCATGTAAACGCAAACCATGGTTTCTATAATTGTTGTGTGCACCTTACTCTACAAAATGTAATGTCTCCTTTTAAAAATAGTTTCTGGTTATGGGATGTGAAAAACCATGTTATTCTCTTGATTTAAATTTACCGTAAAGAGTTGTGTTTTCTTATCTCAATTCCCCACACCCCAAAAACCAAATTTGTGTTCAAACTTGATAACTGCCTAAAAACAATCTGCTGGAAGAACTCAGCGGATCGAGCAGTGTATGTGGAGCAAATTTAATTTTTAACGTTTTGGGTTGAGACCCTGTATCCAGCCCTCTTCATAGCTGCCTCAATGGTTAAACAGAACAATATTGCTGCAGTGCAAATAAGTGCACTAAATATTGTTTCTTTCTGAACACAACTGCACAATCCTTAGCTAACTATAAAGAGAATTAAACGGCAAATGTTTTTTTTTAAATGATATGCAGTTGGTTGTAGTGTTATTAAATCTGTGCTATTGCTTGCTTGAACAGATAGTGCGGAGAGGCATGCCTCCTGGTGGAGGAGGTGAGATTATCTTTTCGTGTCCAGTGCGAAGATATTTAAAGCCCATTCAGTTGATGGACCCCGGCAAGATAAAACGGATCAGAGGTGTGGCGTATCCTTTGGCAAGGAGACAAACTTGCCCGAAACCTAATTTGTTTTTATGGGGCTAGTCCTTTGAGGAATAAGAGGTGGGGAAATTTTTGAAATGCAGACTCGTTCATCCTTTAAACTTGCATTGACACGCCTGTTCACAGTTTGTCAGAATGCTTCCTAACCGGTGTGGTGCTTTAAAATGTGAACATTGTTTTAGTGTTGAGTTACGTTTAGGGCAACACAATAGATAGAGTTGCTGCCTTGTAGCGCCAGAGACCCGGGTTTAATCCTGACGGGACGTCAGGTACTGTCTGTATGGAGTTTATACATTCTCCCTTTAACCGCATGGGCTTTCTCCAGGTGCTCCAGTTTCCTCCCACACTCCAAAGACGTTTGTAGGTTAATTGGCTTCTGTAAATTGTCCCTATTGTGTTGGATAGTGCTAGTGTACGGGGTGATCGCTGCTTAGCGTGGACCGTCGGGCCTGATTCAACCTTGTATCTAAAGACTAATGTAAAGTCTAACATAGCTAATTTGCATTAAACAAGATAATTTCAACTGCACCGATGCAATTCCAGCTGACTATATCCATCCATACCTCAATATTATGGTCCCAGTTTAACAATAACGTAATGAAGGCAATTGAAACGATCTCATGTGAAAGCTGGTTCCAAGGGATAGAGCCTGTGGCATCCAAGGCATATTGGATCCAACCTTGGCTTAGAGTGGAAGTGACAACTTTGATGTTAATGTGGGAGGTATTAGTAAGTTTGCCGATGACTTTAAACTTTGCTGGTGTTGTGGATGGTGAGGAGAATAACATTAGGCAGCAGAAAACTATCGATCAATTGGTCAGGTGGCGAGATGAAGGATGGATGGAATTTAATCCTGGTGAATGTAAAGTGATACGTTTTGGGATTTTAAATAAAGGTAGCACGCACACAATGACTGATAGGACCTGAGGGAGAGTTGAATTATAGTGGCGTAGAAGTCCACAGATCCTTGAAGGTGGCAGCTCGTGTAGGTGGTGTGGTGAGGAAGACAGGAGGAATGTTCACTTTCATTATTTGGGTTATATAATAGAAGGGCTGGAAACTTATGATGTGTAGGTTTACCAGCTGATGCTGGTTTACACCGAAGATAGACACGAAATGCTGGCGTAAATCAGCGGGACAGGCAGCATCGCTGGATAGAAAGAATGGGTGACGTTTCGAGGTCGAGACCCTTCTTCAGACTTTAAAAGCCCTGTCCCACTGTACGAGTTAATTCAAAGAGTTCTCCCGAGTTTGCCCTGATTCGACCTCGGAGATTTACGGCAATGGCCGCTCGTCGGTACTCAGGGCTCTCGTGCACATTTTTCAACGTTGAAAAATCTTCACGAGTCTTCCCGAGTACCTGCCGTTAGCGTTACGAGCCGCTAAGAGACATCCCCGAGCTCCGATGTACCCGCTACTTTCATTCTCCGTGCTTACCACGAGTTTGATTTTATTTTTAAACGCGGGAGAGCTCTTGAATGAACTCGCATCGTGGGACAGGACCATTAGGTTTTGACGCAGCTTTGTAAAACATTGAGGTCACAACTGGAACATTGTGTGCCGTTTGTTCAACTTCGTTATCAGCGTTATGAGATTACGCTGGATGCAGAGGAGGTTCACCAGGATGCATTGTTTGAGTTCTGGAGAGAGGTTGTAGACGCAAGGGACTGCAGCCGGTGCAGAAGGGTCTCAACCCAAAATGCCTGGATAGAAAGAATGTCTGGATAGATAGAGAGATAGATGCTGCCTGAATTGCTGGGTTACTCCAGCTCTTTGGGTCTTTTCGGAGAGATTGCATTTATTTTCCTGGGAGTGGAAAAGATTGGAGGGGAGGGGGGAAGAGGGTGGGGTGGGGGTTGGGAAGCATAGACGGGATAGACAGTGGTAAACCTTTCCTCTCAGCCAAGGTGTGTACACAGAGATTTTTAAGACAAAAAGTAAGAACCATATAGGGGCAACTCAGCGGGTGAGGCAGCACCTGGAGAGAAGGAATGGGAGACGTTTCGGGTCGAGACCCATCTTCAGACCTCCTTCAGTCTGAAGAAGGGTCTTGTCCCGAAACGTCGCCCATTCCTTCTCTCCAGAGATGCTGCCCCATCCGCTAAGTTACTCCAGCATTTTGGGTCCACCTTCGATTCAAATTAACTTGGAGGAAGGCGTCAAGGGGTTGTTTTTCACATTGGAGGCTTGTGACCAGTGAGGTGCCGCAGGGGTTGGTGCAGGGTGCGCTGTACGATTTGGATGTTAGTAAATCCGCAGATAACATCAAAATTGGTGGTTTAGTGGACAGTGAGGAATGGTATGGAAGTTTGCAACAGGATCTAGATCAGTTGGGAAGGTGGACCAACGAATGGCAAATGTGAGGTGCTGCATTTTGGTATGGCAAAGCAAGGCAAGACTTTCGCAGTAAATGGAAGAGACAATAGACAATAGGTGCAGGAGTAAGCTATTCGGCCCTTCGAGCCAGCACCGCCATTCAATGTGATCATGGTTGATCATCCCCAATCAGTACCCTGTTCCTCCCTCCCCATATCCCCTGACTCCGCTATCTTTAAGAGTCCTATCCAGCTCTCCCTTGAAAGCATCCAGAGAACCGGCCCCCACCGTCCCCTGAGGCAGAGAATTCCACAGACTCACAACTCTGTGAGAAAAAGTGTTTCCTCGTCTAAGGCTTACTCCTTATATTTAAACTGTGGCCCCTGGTTCTGGACTCCCCCAAAACCAAGATGTTTCCTGCCTCTAGTGTGTCCAAAACCTTAACAATCATATATGTCATCCTTCTAAACTCCAGAGTGTACAAGCCCAGCCACTCCATTCTCTCAGCATATGACAGTCCCGCCACCCCGGGAATTAACCTTGTAAGAGCCGTCGGGTATTGCAGAACAGAGAGATTTGGGAAAGACATAGTGTGTATATTTATCCTGTGTACCAATTATGCTGTATACCCCTATACTGTGTACCTGTCAAAGTGTTTTTTGATTAACCATATCTTGCTTACCATCAACTACTTTAGAGTACAGATGAGCCTTTTGTTACCCCGAGCGAATCAAAGTAATGATCTCTTCTGGGTTTACTTCAGTGTTTGCTGCCATTTAATTTTCCTTCACTGAGAACCGCAGGTACTGCACCAGAGTATCTCCACAGATGGCCAATAGAATTGTTGATGCAGCCAGAAGCATTTTAAACAAGTTCATACCAGACATCTATATCTACACTGATCACATGAAAGGAGCAAATTCAGGAAAGTGAGTCAATCTGGAGCGGTGAGGACTTGGTCTGACAACTATGTTTGATTTTTTTTAAATATGCTTTAAAGTATCTTGTGACTTTTGTTAAAATATAGTGGATGATACAACTAAAATGCCCGCTGATTATCGCATTAGGAGTGCAATTGAAACGTCAAATGGCTTTTGATCTAATACTGAAAATAGCTACCAATATTGCAAGTCTGAGGTGAAAGCAGAAAATACTGGCAATAATGAGCAGACTAGATGGCATCCTTGAGAGAGAAATTGAGTCAATGTCAATGTTGGTCAATGTTCTTTGTGTAAATTCTAATGAAAGGCCATTGAGCTGAAGCATTAAACATGCTTTCCTCTCACTACACATGTCTTACTTACTATCTCCAAATCTTCTGTTTTTCATTTGGTTTTGTGTGTTATTTTAGTTTACACTGGAATCATTCCCTGATTTTGCTGACGTGACAGATTTTAAACACTTGGTTATATATTTTCACATGTTTTATTTGTACTCTGGTGGTATGTTACCCAAAATAGGTGGATCAGTTTATTGTCTCAGTGTATAGGCATTCCCTGGCTTTATTTAATTCCATTGCTTAAATGACAACAGCTCTTTCATACATCACTTCAGAGCCAATGTTTTGATCCTATGGGAAGCAGACTGCAACCCAATTTACATGATTTTGCAATTCAAACCTGATTTTATAATCTCTTATCAACTTCCAATGCTGCCGGTCTAAAGCATTTGTGTTATCCATTTTGTCTAGATTGTTAAAATAGTGACATTCGGGGAGGTGGTGGAAATTGAAAACAATCAAATGCAGGATTAAATCCCTGCTGCTTTGCCATATCTGTGTAATTTACATTGAGAAGCTCTAGAAAGCATTTCCTCCTGAGCAGCTTAACATATCAATGTTGATCGAGGAGTATTTAGAGAGAAGTAGGTTATATAAAATTAAATAATTGATTCTCTAACTGACATTGTCTTCAACTAAGCTTTAAATTGAGAATGTTATTTGATAATTAATGCTCACTTTCTTGTGACATATAGAATGATATAATACTCCAACTAATTTGACTTTAAAAAAAAAACCTTTCTGTCTCTCGGAACTGTGTGTGCTTTGTGGTTGAGTTTTCATGTTGAGGTGAAGTGCCATCTGAAACCCCTGACAGTATGTATGTGTGTGATTATGTTTAGGTCTCCGGGATTTGGCTTGTCTTTGGTGGCAGAAACAACCACTGGGACACTGCTGAGTGCGGAGCTGGCCTCAAACCCCACCGGCCAAGGGTCCCCGCTCCTGCCTGAGGATCTCGGCAAGAACTGTGCAAAGCTGCTTTTAGAGGAAATCTACAGGGTAAGTTCCTGCGAAAAATACTTTGAGGCTTTCAGGATAGCCATTAGCGAGGGGAGTGGGTGCTAAATATTGGCAAGGTAGTTAAGAAAGCAAACTCAATGCTAGCATTTATTTCCAGAGGGCTTGTACTCAATCAGGCTGAGGCTCTATAAGGCACTGGTAAGGCCACATTTGGTATATTGTGAGCAATTTTGGGCACAATATCTGAGGCAGGATGTACTGGCTCTGGAGAGGGCCCAGAGGAGATGTACAAGAATGATCCCAGGAATGAGTAGGTTAACCTATGATGAGCGTTTGTCGGCACTGGGCCTGTACTCGCTGGAGTTTAGAAGAATGAGGGGGGTGGACCTCATTTAAACATACAGAATAGTGAAAGGCCTGGATAGAGTGGATGTGGAGAGGATGTTTCCACTAGTGAGAGAGTCGAGGACTAGAGGTCACAGCCTCAGAATTAAAGGACGTTCTTTTAGGAAGGAGATGAGGAGAAATTTCTTTAGTCTGAGGGTGGAGAATCTGGAATTCTTTGCCGCAGAAGGCGGTGGAGGCCCAGTCAGTGGATATATTTGGGGCTGAGAGAGATTCTTGATTAGTACGGGTCAGAGGTTATGGGGAGAAGGCATGAGAATGGGGTTAGGAGGGAAGAGATAGATCAGCCATGATTGAATGGCGGAGTAGAATTGTGCACCAAATGGCCTAATTCTACTCCTATTTGTTATGACCTTATGAAAGGAATTTCATAGAGTGCAAAGCTGTTGGATCCAATCAACCAACTAGACTTGCTTTCAAATTATTTTATTGCATTTCCATAAGAACATTTTAGTAGAAGAAAGAAACTAGATCCTGGCTAATACACAAAGGGACACAAAGTTCTGGAGTAACTCAGCAGGTCATGCAGCATCTCTGGAGAACGAGGATAGGTCATCATATCCATGTTCATTATTCAGCTATCCATGTTCTCCAGAGATGCCTGATCTGCTGAGTTAACCCAGCACTTGATCCTTTCAAGAACATTTTTAGTTCCAGGTTGAAGCAGAGATCCAGACTAGAATTTGTTTAATTGTATAGAATGACTTGTTTTTTTGTTTTTTTTGCTGTTATACATGGCAGTGCTTTGATTTTTTTTGTGGATTACTACAGTTGTGGGCATTGCAGACAAGGCTGGTGTTGTATAGCCTGCCCTGTGTCCCTCTAAAGAGATCATTCACCCTCCTTTAGTTTTCATCCCCTCTGCTTTTACAACTTGAGATTTAAACCAGTTACTCTTCTGGGGTTATGATAAAAGCGAGTCATCTTTGTGTGGCATCCATTGTATACACTTTAATTTAAGAGCGCAGTATTGTACACTACAATTCATAACTTTAGCTATGTATCCAGGTGTTTCACGATTGTCTTATCTGATGATTAGTGGATAGGAGATCAGAGCCTTGTGGTCAGAAGACAAAAACTGTACAAAGGATTTAAGGGCCTGTCCCACTTTCACAACCTAATTCACAACCTTTTTTACTCATGGACATTTTTCATCAGGCTAGAAAAAACGCCGCGACCTACTTGATGCCACGAGTACTTACGACTAGCATCACGACCCACCTACGACCTCATGACGACCATGCTGCGAGTATGAGTCAAGGGCAAACTCGGCAGAGGTCGTGAAAGTGGGACAGGTCCTTTAGTTATCTGAACTCATCCGAACAGATATTTTGTTGAGAACTAAGAGGGCTTTGATGGACTCTTTTGAGATCAGCTACCTGTGTAAGGAAGAATTCCTAGCCACCCAGACTGATTTTCTTTTTATTATTAGTTCACCTTTTGTTATGTGGGGATGTCAAGAACCCTTTCCCTGAAGAACATGAGTGAAGCAAGTGCCGTTTTAACCACAATCTTGTCGGCTTGCGGTCATTTTTACTGAGACTAGTTCTGGTTTGTTTTTGATTCCAGTTTATTCTCTGAATTTCAATGTCACCTTTGCATGGTGAAATTTGGTTGCATCTCTCGATTGTTGCTAGGTTGCTAGTTGCTCATTTGGTAATAACAGCTACACCACTATCACACCTCAGGTGCAGTGACTTTGCTGTTATTCAGTAATCTGTTAGGAGAGGGTGAAGTGGCCATTGGGAGGAATTTGTGCATCTTCATCTGTGCAATGGTATGTTTTATCTAGAACCTATTAAAGGCCTTGACTTCAATTTTCACCTAAACATAGGAATCTTTGAAGAAGTGCTCCCTCAATATTGGGTGTGGGGGTAGTAGCTTTGATTATAGTATTACTTGCTGATTATCATCTCTGGAATTGACAGCATGAGTAAACAATGCCGGGAGAGTCTGTTTTGATGAGGGTTGGAGTGGTCATGTCGGGGGGAGGGGAGATCCCCCCCGCCATGGGTAATATGTAATCCCCGTGTTACCTGCTCCGTGGTCGGATAGTCGGACCCACCTGGTTTGCCAGGTGAGGAGGGGGCTGTGGAGCCCCAGCAGGACCTGTCAAAGGGCGGATGAGCTTCTAGTGAACCAACGGCCATCCACACTTCAGTAGAAGTTGCTATCACTGTCGTACGTAGCATTGTAAGGGATGATGAAAAAAAGCGCGCACACACCAAAATCCTATACTTCCAGTGGCGGAATTCCACAGGAACTGGAGGACTGAAATGTGTGGTGCGTCCGTCACCGTTCCCGTTGGAAATCAGCACCACTGCGTCGCTAATGTTTTCAACGATGATGAAGTGGGGTTGGTGTCTGTTTTAATGCAGTGTGTTTTCTGTAGAATCGAGCGTGGGATTCTGCGTATGGTTTTGAATGTTGATTTATTGCCAGAGAAGCATTGGTTGTTTGTGACTGACTTTCTTTTTCTCTGCTTGTACAGGGTGGCTGTGTAGATTCAATAAATCAGAGTCTGGCTCTGCTGTACATGACCCTTGGTCAGCAGGATGTTTCAAAAGTTCAAATGGGTCCATTGTCTCCTTATACGTAAGTGAATGCCTAACAGTGCACAAGCATGATATGGCCGTGTACTTTGTGCAAAAGGTTCAGTTTGCTTCTGTTGTGTTCTTGTCATGTTGATTTTCAAAATGTTCCCTCAGCTGGAGATGGGAAGGTTCAGCAATCTGAACTGTCCTCCTTCAGTTATCATGGTACCGGTGCTGTTTCTTCAAGAGGTACAGTACTGTGATAACTGAAGGGTGACAGGGCCAACACAAGCCTGCTGACCCTGCTGGGTTACTCAACCTGCACCTCATGATGGAGCAGTGTCGACGTGGTAGCCATTTAATTTAGTTTATTTTTGTCGGGTGTCACAATGAAAAGTTTTTTGGCATTCCAGTCAACTAAAAGACTATACATGATCACAATCAGGCCATCCACAATGCAGCTACACGATAAATGTATAACGTTTAGTTCCAGGTAAAGTCCAATTAAAGATAGTCCGAGTGTCTCCAATGGTGTAGATGGGAGATTAGGACCACTCTCTAGTTGGTGAGAGGATGGTTCAGGTGCCTGATAACAGCTGGGAAGAAAATGTCCCTGAATCTGAAGGTACGCATTTGCAAACTTCTGTAACTGTTATCTGATGGGAGAGGGGAGAAGAGAGAGTAACTGGGGTGAGGCAGACCCTTGATTCTGCTGGTGGCCTTGACGAGGCAGCGTCAAGTATAGATGGGGTCAATGGAAGGGAGGTTGGTCTGAGTGACGCACATGAAGCAGTTTCTCCTCCCTGTTTTTGAGATGGCAAAACACACCACACGTATGCCAGTTGCTTCAGGATTTCACACTCGTCGTAAGCAGTCTGGGGCAACCTCACCGTTGGTTTACCATTTCTGGATCAGCCAAAGGTGCAGGGTATAGGCATTCATTTTCTTAAAGAGCCCAGTCAACTAAACTAAATCTCGAGATGCAGTGACCCCCCCCAACGAGAACCAGAGGAGAAATGAGCTGCTTTTTTGCAAGGAGTCTGAACAAAAATGTACCACCTGAGAGGGAGATTAAAGTAGGGCCAGTTGTAACTTGCAACAGGGAATTGGATACGTGCTTAAAAAGGAAAGAGTTATGGGGTAAATGGAAAGAAATGAACATTCAAAACGCTGGTCAATATTGACATTCGGTTAGCTTTTCAAAGAATCCGTTTTGCCACATGCCCTTGATCTGTGCTTTAGGATTTTTGGATCTTTGTTCCAGTATATTGCTCGAAGCAATCATATGTAACATTCACTGTCAGATCACACATTGTTCCTCAAGCGTTACCAAGGAGTAAATTATTTCCCAGTACACTTCCAAATGAAATAAAGCCAAAAGTCCATTTGTGGTGAAATCCATATCACATTACAGTGTTAATCATTGGTAAATTCAAACTAAATATTCTGTGCAATTATGAAATTTGTAATCTACTATCATACATTAACACTGAACCTTGCGTTAGAACCTTGAAGTGTCATGCCGTTTATTTTACCCACTAATGTGTCGTTAAATATCTTAGTTGATCATACATTTATGCTTTAATTTGCTACATTCATCTAGCTCTTCATTGGAATGAAGATAGGCCAGACTCTACTGCATTATAAAGGAACACATTGCAACCATGTTACACATTTCTCAAGTATCTCAGCAGGTCAAAGTTTTCGGTCGAGACCCTTCTTCAGATCCTTGAATTGACAATAGACAAGAGGTGCAGGAGTAGGCCATTCGGCCTTTCGAGCCAGCACCACCATTCACTGTGATCATGGCTGATCATCCACATTCAGTACCCCAATCCTGCCTTGTCACCATATCCCCTAACTCCGCTATCTTTAAGAACTCTATTTAACTCTCTCTTGAAAGCATCCAGGGAATTGGCCTCCACTGCCTTCTGAGGCAGCAAATTCCACAGATTCACAACTCTCTGGGTGAAAAGGTTTTTTCTCTTTTCTGTTCGAAATGGCCTACCCCTTATTCTTAAACTGTGGCCCCTGGTTCTGGACTCCCCCAACATCGGGAACATAAGAAGGGTCTCCAGCAAATTCATCACCTATCCATGTTCTCCAGCTAAGTTACTCCAGCACTTTGTATCCTTTTGTGTATTAACTAGCATCTGCAGTTTTGTTACGACAAATAGCAGCAGTTTGCAAGTGTTTTAATTGAGAAATGAGGAAGGAAATGGGTGCAGGTTACAACATTATTGATCGGTTACATACATCTTGATTAGTACGGGTGTCAGAGGTTATGGGGAGAAGGCAGGAAAATGGGGTTTGGAGGGAGAAATAGATCAGCCATGATTGAATGGCGGAGTAGACTTGTTGGGCCAAATGGCCTAATTCTGCTCCAATCACTTATGATCTTATGAACATTGTGAAGACTGTTTTTCATATGCACTGGGAGCAATTAAATTCTTACTTGCTGCATCTTTATAGGCACTATAACGCAAGAGCGCCGGAAATAAATATACAATAATACAATAAATTGTCAGTTATAGTAGTGTAACCCGACAATAGTGCAAGCCAAAGTACGTGGTCCAGCCTAAATGAAGTCCATAATTTGGTGCTGAGGTTGGGTTGTGGTTAGGATTGTGCAGTGTGTTTCAAGAGCCTAATGGCTGATAGGAAGAAGATGTTCTTGAACGTGGAACTGATGGTTCTCGGACCCCTGTGCCTTCCCAATAGTAGCAGTGAGGTGAGAGTGTAGACAGGGTGGTGTGGGTCTTTGATATTAGCGGTGGGGAGGTCAACACCCATGATGGACCTGGCAATGTTCACCAGGTTCTGCAGCCTCTTTCATTCATGTTTTCATTACCAATCCAGGCAAACAATCAGTATGCTCTCTACCATACACTTGTAGAAATCCGATAAGAGTATTCAGCAACATGCTGGCTCTCCTCAAACGTCTGACGAAGTAGAGACATTGATGAGCTTTCTGTGTGATCGCATCAGTGTGCTGGGCCCAGGAGAGACGTGCACACCCAAGAACCTGAAGCTGTTGACACTCCACAATCATCTCACTGATGAAGGCAGGTTCATAGATCCTCAGTTTTACCCTTCCAGAAGTCACCAATCAGCTTGGTGATATTGAGAGCAAGATTGTTTAGTTTAGAGATATAGCGCGGAAACAGGCCCACCGGGTGCGCACCGACCAGCGATCGCCGCACACTAACACTAACCTACACACACTAGGGATCATTTTTACATTCATACCAAGCCAATTAAACTACAAACCTGTACGTCTTTGGAGTGTCGGAGGAAACCGAAGATCTCGGAGAAAGCCCACTCAGTTTATGGGGAGAACGTACAAACTCCGGACAGACAGCATCCGTAGTCGGGATTGAACCCGGGTCTCCGGCGCTGTAAGGCGGAAACTCTACCGCTGCACCACCATGCCACCCTAACGTTGTTCTGGCAACATTCAACCAGAATATCCATCTCCCTCCTGTGTACCAAACTCAATGTTGCCCATGATTCACCCAACCACGGTGGAATTTTAATGGAAGTTTAAGGAAGTTTAATGCGGTGAATTTGGTTACAGAGTTTGTGCGTCATAGAGCAATGCAGCACATAAGCAGGCGATCATGGGCATTGACGAAATAGAGCAAGGGTCTGAGCATACAACCTTCAGCTGTTCCTGTGCTGATCAGTGAAGAGGAGAAGGTGTGTTGCTAATTCATACTAATTGACGACTGATCATGAAGAAGTTAACAACCCAGTTGCTCAGGGATGTGCTGAGACCCCATAGGGTGGGTGTTGAACGCTGAGCTGTAGTTGATAGACAACAACCTAATGTACCTGGTCTTGTTGTACAATCTTCCCTCTGCTCAGGCCCAAGATGAGGTGACTCTGCTCTCTACTGTGGGTACAAATGAAAGATTTCCATCTAATGTCAGTCTTTTTCTGCTATTGCTATCCATGTTGGGCTACAAAGTTGCCTTTTGTTCTTGACCAGATGGTTGAGTTCTCATTTCAGGTTCACCACTAGGAGGTGAGAAATTCATTACTTAACAAACACTCTATTTATCCAGAAGTAGAAACGAGGAACTGCAGATGCTGGCTTATGCTAAAGATAGACACAAAGTGCTGGAGTAACCCTGCGGGTCAGGCAGCATCTCAGGAGGAAAAAGATCCATCTT
Source organism: Leucoraja erinaceus (assembly GCF_028641065.1). Lineage (NCBI taxonomy): Eukaryota > Metazoa > Chordata > Chondrichthyes > Rajiformes > Rajidae > Leucoraja > Leucoraja erinaceus. Next base: position 17,042,118 of record NC_073379.1, on the reverse strand, counting down.
CAGGCCTTTATTTTTTTTAATCATCTAGTGATTTATAGCGGCAAACATTTGTGCTGCCTCAGAGCTGAAATATCTATTTCATTGTGAAAGCTGTTTAGTTTTGTTTACAGATACAGTATGGAAACAGGCCCTTCGCCCCACTGGCGATCCCCATACACCTTACACAAACACTATCCTACACACTAGGGACAATTTATAATCTTTACCAAAGCCAATTAACCAACCAACCTTCACGTCTTTGGAATGTGTGAGGAAACCTGCTTTCTGAAATTGTCCATGTCTGTGCAAAGGAAGGTTTGCCTGGTTAATTCTGCTGTCTTTCAGTAGAAACATTGAACAATGTTGAACATTTAAATACTTGGAAGGGCTGCTTAAAATATAATGGAGATAGAAGTTTGTTTTTTGAGCAGTAAAAGAAGATGATTTTTATTTTGTCTTAATGCATTTATCTTTGCCTTATTGCCCTGCTGACGTCCTTACTCGTGTTGTTCACTTTTAAATGGTTCTAAAGTTCATACTCATTACCCATCCATACTTGGGTGAAAAGTTGAGATACATATTCTGTGATTATATGATAGTGAAGATGTCATACCTGATAAGTGTAACTCTTAATTTGTTTAAGGATTGAGTTTCTGCGTCATCTGAAGAGCTTTTTCCAAATTATGTTCAAGATTGAAACCCAGTCCATGGAAGAGAGGAAAGGTGGAGACAAAGTATTAATGACTTGCATTGGAGTTGGCTATTCTAACATCAGCAAGATTGTCACATAGAAATGACCACTGCCACTTTAGATGCGCTTGGAATTGTTATTTTTACATCAAAACATTGGAAAACCTTCACTTGGAAATATTTTTCTAAAATTTTATTAACTTAAAAATCTCTGAAATTGACATTCCTTTTCTCTTTGACGTGTGCAAAATGCAAGTGCTCAATACGATATTTTCTGGACCGAAGCCAACATTTTTTTTCCAAAGCAGTTAAATCTTAGATGAAGAATGTTTGCATCATGCTGTACTTGCCATTGAGTGGAACCTCTTCAAACTGTTTGTTTTAATCACATTGGAATGATTACAAATCATTCAATGGAGACACAGCCACTTGTGAGAATGTGAAGCACTGTTTTTGGCAAATCGGAAGTAAACAGAATTGGTTCAAGTTATGGCAATTCTCTCATTTTTTAAAATCCTTTTTCCCTTTGTCCAAATCAAAAAAATAAAACATGGTGAAAGTGAATTAATTTGTCTTTAAAAACCAGCAATGAGAGACCGGCAACGCATTCCATATACCCCACCAGCCTTTGTGTAAAATAAAAGATAAGTTACCCCTCAGGTTCCCATTAAATCTTTCCCTCTGTTCTGGTTCTCTATTTCCGCTACGCTGGGCAAAGCGCTCATTCTCCTGTGCTTCAAGGAGGTCTTAGCCTGTTCAAATTCTCCCTATAGCTCAGTCCCTTGTGTCCTGGCAACTTCCTCATAAAATTCCTCCTTCCCTCTGATTCTATGACTACATCTTAGCCCATTATCACATCCACGTGTGTTTTCTAGGTGCTTGCCTGTGCCTCCATCTGTCACTTTGTGGATTCCAGACCTCCCAGTTCGGACCCAACCCGGACTCCAGGTTCTGACAGTCGCTCTGCCATTTTTCACAAGTTCTCATTCCATGCCCGGCGTTCTACACTGGCTGCGATGGGCCGGCACCAGCAGGCCCTCGCTCTGACTCCCGCAGCTCCGGGTCTCACTCACCCACAACTGCAATGGACCTCAACTGTACTTCATTCAGAGGCCGAACTCAACGCAGTCGCCCTGGAGCTGCCTACATTTTGGACCTCGCAGCCGGGGGTATGGTTCCGTCAGGTCGAGTCACAGTTCCACGTCCTCGGCGTAACGGTCGACGGGACCCGTTACCATTACGTGGTAAGCGCTCTCGACCAAGAAACAGCCGGTCGGGTCGTGCTGTACCTGGATAATCCGCCAGCTGTGGGGAAGTATGCAGGCCTCAAGGAGCTGCTGCTCGGGATCTACGGGCCGAGCTGCATGGAGCGAGCGGCGAGGGTTCTCAACATGGGCGGGCTCGGCAACCGGAAGCCCTTGGCCCTCATGAGCGAGATGCTCGATGCTTCGAGTACACCTACTTGCAGCAATTGCCGCGTGACATCCGCCGGCAGAATATCCACTAAGATCCACTAAGATTCGAAGATCCACTCAGGCTAGCGGCGCGCTGTGGCTGGCCGAGTTACTCCAGCATTTTGTATCCACCTCCGGTTTAAACCAGCATCTGCAGTTCTTTCCTTCCTACGCAAACCTCCTCATAAATCTTCTCTGCACCCTTTACAGCTTGGCAACATCTTTGTCCTAAACCTAACATGTTGTCCAAAACCGAGCACAATACTCCAAATGTGGCCTCAGCTATGTCTTGTATAACTGTAACATGACCTCCCAACTTCTATAAATCAATACTCCATTGAAGCCCAATGTGCCAAAAAACATTTTTGACCACCCTAAGTACCTGTAACGCCACATTCAACAAACAATGTATCTGTACTAGATCCCTCTGCTCTCAAACACCCCCAGAGTCCTGCCATTCATTGTGTTGGTCCTGCCCTTGTTAGTCTTCCCGAAATGTAACGCCTCTCATTTCTCTGTATCAAAATCCATCAATCATTCTTCAGCCCACCTGCCCAACCGATCAAGATACTGCTGCAATTTTTGACAACCTTCACTATCGACAATACCACTCACTTTAATGTCATCTGCAAACTTGTGAATCATACCTTGGTAATTCTCCTCCAAATCATTGATATGGATGACAAGCAGTAATGGACCCCAGCACTGAGCCCTGTGGCACAGCGTTAGTCACAGTTCCCTAGTACCTGTCCAATATTCATTTTTTTATTACCAAAAATGGACTTTCAGATCTCCAAGAAACTGATGTTTTGGAATTTGTTGTGCATTTCCTTGCATCATATCGGCAGTACTTAATTAGTTATAAAGCCCTTGGACATTGAGTGACCCAAGAACACGGGTCATCCATTCAACCTGCTCAAGTTCCTTCTGCCATTGTTGGCAATGCCTCTTAACTCTGTTAACTTGCCACAGCTCCTTATAATCCAAACACCTTTACCTAGTCAATCATCAGTATTCATTTTTGGCTCTTTAAACAGATGTGTTCTCAATGTTTTTGGCAGTTTTGGGACATGAGGCTTGGGTTGGGAGGAGTTGCAGAGTTTGCTGTTCCAGATTCCATTGTTCTCACTTCTTGGGGAACAGATTTTTGCTGACATTACTCCCGGTCAGGCTAATTTTATGGTTTCCCTCCTTTTTTCTAAAATTCAGCATTGGAGTTGCATTGAATCCAATGTAAGTGATTTAATCATCAGATCACCCTTAACTTTCCAACCACATGCAAATATTAAACACAGTAGGGCCACGTTAACCTGTTAGTCCTGGTATCATTTTGGTAACTGCAATCTTTTTGAAGACTTTAGTAAATTTAATAATAAATCATATTTCAATGTTACTGACTGGCGAAAAACAAGATTGGAGTGTACTAAACTATATTGTTATAATACTGTCCATTGATAAAGTATGTTTTTGTAATAAAATTCCTGTTTTGTAAATGTTTCAATATTTGGTCAACCAGCTCGGAATGATCTACGGTTAAATCTATAAAGGCTCATAATCTGCTGGGTGCTAGCTCGCAGTGTTTCAGACTACGTTCTGACACGCAACGCCCTTTGTCTCTTCAGTGACTTATGTTTTCCAGGCCCCCACTCCCTCATCTTTACTAGGGATGTTCAGTCACTCTATACCTGCATTCCCCACAAGAAAGACTTTAAAGCACTCCGTTTCTTCCTTGATCACTGTTCGGCCCATCGTCTACTCCGCCATTCAATCATGACTGACAATAGACAATAGGTGCAGGAGTAGGCCATTCGGCCCTTTGAGCTAGCACCACCATTCAATGTGATCATGGTTGATCATCCCCAATCAGTACCCCGTTCCTGCCTTCTCCCCATATCCCCTGACTCTGCTATCATTAAGTGCCCTATCTAGCTCTCTCTTGAAAGTATCCAGAGAATCGGCCTCTGAGGCAGAGAATTCCACACTCACAACTCTCTGTGAGAAAAAGTGTTTCCTCGTCTCTGTTCTAAATGGCTTGCTTACCGCTTATTTTTAAACTGTGGCCCCTGGTTCTGGACTCCCCCAACATCGGGAACACGTTTCCTGTCTCTAGCATGTCCAAACCCTTAATAATCTTATGTTTCAATAAGATATCCTCTCATCCTTCTAAACTCTAGAGTATAGAAGCCCAGCCACTCCATTCTCTCAGCATATGACAGTCCCGCAATCCCGGGAATTAACCTTGTAAACCTATGCTGCATTCCCTCAATAGCAAGAATGTCCTTCCACAAATTATGGGACCAAAACTGCACACAATACTCCAGGTGTGGTCTCACTAGGGCCCTGTGAGGCTGATCTATCGCTCCCTCCTAACCCCATTCTCCTGCCTTCTACCCAAAACTCATGACACCCGTACTAATCAATAATCTATCTATCTCTGCATTAAAAATATCAATTGACTTGGCCTCCACAGCCTTCTGTGGCAAAGAATTCCACAGATTCACCACATGTTGACGAAAGAAAATCCTCATCTGCTTCCTAAAGATACATTCTTTAATTCTGGGGCTATGACCTCCCACTAGACTATCCCACTAATGGAAACATCCTCTCCACATCCACTCTTTCTAAGCCTTTCACTATTCCAACTGGTATAGCTTTCACTATTCCAACTGGTAACCCAAGCCAACTGGGTGGGTTCACCTCAAGTGGATGGGCATGATGTACAATTTTGTGGTAGATTATTTACTGCAAGTAATGGAACACCAACTACAGGGTTATGTAGTAGTTGACATGATGTGTCTAAATTAAGGGCAAAGGACACTAGACTAATCCCACCTTCTAGCACTTGTCCCATAGCCCAGTGGATCACTTCTCCCAGTCACATCCATGCCTGAGGGTTTCTTCTTCCCATCCAATCGGCAGTGAGTTTCAGACTCCTCTGAATGATTTCCTCTCTATCAATTACGTCACATTTCTTTCCATTGGTTTTCAAGACTCGTCGTGAGTGTTTCATTGTCATTTGTCCTGAAACAGAACAATGAAATTCTTACTTGCAGCAGCACAACGTGGGCGGCACGGTGGCACAGCGGTAGAATTGCTGCTTTACAGCGCCAAAGACCCCAGCTCGGTCCAGACTACGGGCGCTGTCGGCGTCCGTTTGAACGTTCTCCATGTGACCGCCCGGGTTTTCTCTGGGTGCTTTGGCTTCCTCCCAAGTTCCAAACACGTGCAGGTTTGTAGATTATTGTCTTCCGTAAATTGCCCTTGGTGTGTAGGATGTGAAACTGGGATAACATGGAACGAGTGTAAAGGGTCATCATAGGTTAGCGCGGACTCGGTGGGCTGAAGGTCCAGTTTCCATCTGCATCTCTAAACTAAACTAAATACTCTGAAATTGCCATAATAACCAGCAAAATATTAAGTTCAGTATATATGGGGGAGAAAAAACAATAATAATAGTACAAAGACAAAAACAATGTCCCCAAATTTATGTAGTTTGGAGCTTATTTGGAGGTTGTAATATTTAATAGCCTGATGACTGTTGGGAAGAAGTTGCTCCTAAACCTGGATTACATTTTTCAGGCTCTTGTACCTACTGGAGTGCTGAGGTTGAATTACACTTATCATGGTCCCTGGTACTTTACCTGAATCAAACCATACCTCATCCTCCTCTGTTCTAAGGAAAACTGCTCCAGTTCCTCAATGCATCCTCTAGTCCTGTCCTGGGAACTTGTAAGTTGTTCACCCCCCCTCTTGTGTGATCACATCTCTCCAGTCATATGGTGACCAGAACTGACACAGTATTGGTGGGCAGTCACGGTGGCGCAGCGGTAGAGTTGCTGCCTTTACAGCAAAATGCAGCACCGGAGACCCGGGTTCGATCCTAACTATGGGTGCTGTCTGTACGGAGTTTGAACGTTCTCCCCGTGACCTGCGCGGGTTTTCTCCGAGATCTTCGGTTTCCTCCCACATTCCAAAGACTTCCAGGTTTGTAGGTTAATTGGCTTGGTAAAAATGTTTTTTAAAAATTGTCTGGTGTACTCTTCGGAAGGTACAAGGTATCCCGGGAACAGGTTCATCCACGACTGCAAGAATTTGCAGCCAATTGTGGACGCAGCCCAGGCCATCACACAAACCAACCTCCCATCTATTGACTCCATTTATACCTCGGCAAGGCCAGCAGCATAATCAAGGACGAGTCACATCCTGGCCACTTCCTCTTCTCCTTTCTCCCATCAGGTATAGAAGTGTGAAAATGCACACCTCCAAATTCAGGGATAGTTTCTTCCCCGCTGTTATCAGGCAACTGAACCATTCTATCACCGACTCGAGAGCGGTCCTGACCTATCTAACCCATTGGAGACCATCAAAGTCTTTAATTGGACTCTACTGGACTTTATATTGCATTAAATGTTATTCCCTTTGTAATGTAACTACACTGTGCATGGCAGATTGTAATCATGTATAGTATTTCTGCTGACATGATAGTATGCCATAAAAAAGCTTTTCACTGTATCCTGGAAGACGTGATAATGATAAACTAAACTAAACAACGGTTATTTAGAATCTTTTACATCCCCTGCTTCTTTTTTCGTTTTACAAGGAAGGAGCTACACTAAGAACGGTCTCAACCCGAAACGTCACCAATTCTTTCTCTCCAGAGATGCTGCCTGTCCCGCTGAGTTACTCCAGCTTTTTGTGTCTATCTTCATACTATAAGTAAGCCATGCTTTTACCTCTGGGTAACAAAGTCACGCAGACTACAGAGACTTGTGTTATAGGAACATAGATAATAGGTGCAGGAGTGGGCCATTCGGTCCTTCGAGACAGCACGGCCATTCAATATGATCATGGCTGATCATCCAAAATTAGTACCCCGTTCCTGCTTTTTCCCCTCATCCCTTGATTTCATTAGCCCTAAGAGCTAAATCTAACTCCTTCTTGAAAACATCCAGTGAATTGGCCCTCCACTGCCTTCTGTGGCAGAGAATTCCACAGATTCCCTTTATAATTAAGCACATATCATTCAGTGCCACATGTGCTATCTTTCAGATGCATTTAGCAGAAGACCAGGTGTTCTTTCCAGTGACCAAGCCAACACTAAGCCTTCGATCAACATATAAAACAAATGATCTGGGTGTTGTCACATCAATATTAAGCGTCCTTAAGTTGATGACGACACCTAAATTTGAAGTCCTAATCTGTCGGATGCAAAACATAGAACTGCAGATGCTGGAATCTTGAGCAAAACTGAAAGGTGCTGGATTAACTCAGCAGGTCAGGCAGCATCTGTGGAGGGAATGGACAGGTGACATTTTGGGTTGGGATTCTACATCAGAATCGAAAGACAGATGTGAAAGACTCTGGGGCATCCGGGTAGTTTTCTCTGAAAGCAATTTGTATTTGAAGTGCCTGGACACATTGAAGAGCGTGTGTTTGTTTTGCAGTGGAGACACAAGGAACTGTGGTTGCTAAAATCCAGAACACCAAGTGCTGGAGTAACTCAACAGATCAGGCAGCAGACGTAATGTGTAGGAAGGAACTGCAGATGCTGGTTTACACTGAAGATAGACACAAAATGTTGGAGTAACTCAGTGGGGGCCGGCAACATCTCCGGAGGGAAGGAATGGGTGACGTTTCGGGGGTGGGCAGCATGTCTGAAGGACATGGATAGGCAATGTTTCGGGTCGGGACCCTTTTTCAGACTTTGTGTTCTAGTATGTAGTAGTCCCCCCCCTCGGTCATGACTGACCATGGGTGATGCATCCTACTTTGTCGGATGCCAGCCTGGGCGATGTCATATGGAAGGCAGAATGTTGCCCATGCAGCATGTCACCCCTCTCCACATCGCTGATTGATCCAAACGAAAAGCCGGGCCGTTACAGTTTAGCACCAGCGCTGTAGCAGGAGTTGCCAGAGCGAGTTTGTCGACAACCACGAACTGCCTTAGGGGCTCCGACTCCGGATTTTCATTAGGTTTACTCCAGAAGCCTTTTCCAGAACTGGATATGGCCACAAGGCAGTGGAGGTTTTAAATCAGAGTTTTCCCTCTCCTAGATGGACTGACTTCCCAGGCTGACGAGCCCCATCTGCCCGAGACCCATGGGGGCAGGAGCGTCTATCTTCCCGTGCAGGTCTATAGCACCTGCCCACTGTGTATGTAGTATGTATACAATATGAATTCCCCTATTCAATGGTGCCAGCGTGAAATTTGCAGATCCTGGTGTTAATTTGTTGCTTGCGGGACCTTGTTCTAGACGGGGATGTAGCTCAGCGGGAAAGCGCAAGCTTTGCATGTATGAGGCCCTGGTTCAATCCCGGCATCTCCACATTGGTGACCATTAATTCTCCATACAGAGAGCTGCTCCAGGAGAAATCCAATCCAATCCGCCTAGATCTTAGATTGGATTCGGACTTTAAATATCGAAAGGATAAATCATCCTCACTATTTTAACACAAGGCCATGTGAGGAACTCCGCAGGTAAGGCAGCATCTCTGGAGAAACTATGATGTTTCCTGTCGAGACCCTTCTTCAGTCTCAAGTTTCTTGTTTAGTTTAGTTTCGAGATACAGCGCGGAAACAGGCCCTTCGGCCCACCGAGTCCACACCGACCAGCAATCCCCGCATATTAACACTATCCCACACACACTAGGGACAGTTTACCAAGCCAACGAATTAACCTACAAACATGTTTAAGAAGTAACTGCAGATGCTGGAAAATCGAAGGTAGACAAAAATGCTGGAGAAACTCAGCAGGTGAGGCAGCATCTATGGAGCGAAGGAAATAGGCAACGTTTCGGGCCGAAACCCTTTCGCTCCATAGATGGTTGAACATAAAGGTTGAACAAGTTAGGGCTTTATTCTTTGGAGCGCAGAAGGTTAAGGGGGGGCCTTGATAGAGGTTTTTAAAATGATGAGAGGGATAGACAGAGTTGACGTGGAAAAGCTTTTCCCACTGAGAGTAGGGAAGATTCAAACAAGGGGACATGACTTGAGAATTAAGGGACAGAAGTTTAGGGGCAACATGAGGGGGAACTTCTTTACTCAGAGAGTGGTGGCTGTGTGGAATGAGCTTCCAGTGAAGGTGGTGGAGGCAGGTTCGTTTTTATCATTTAAATATAAATTGGATAGTTATATGGACGGGAAGGGAATGGAGGGTTATGGTCTGAGCACAGGTATATGGGACTAGGGGAGATTATGTGTTCCGCACTAGAAGGGTCGAGATGGCCTGTTTCCGTGCTGTAATTGTTATATGGTTATATTGTTATATGATGCCTGACCTGCCGAGTTTCTCCAGCATTTTTATCTACCTTCAAACATGTACGTCTTTGGAATGTGGGAGGAAACCGGAGATCTCGGAGAAAACCCACGCAGGTCTCGGGGAGAATGTACAAACTCTGTATAGATCTGGGACTCTGCCGCTGCGCCACCAAAGTTCTCCAGAGATGCTGCCTGACCCGCTGAGTTCCTCCAGCACTCTGTGTCCTTTTTGTGTATGAACCAGCGTCCGCAGTTCTTTGTTTCCACTCTCACCTTTTCCCTCGCCAATCCCAATCCATTGCTGTGTGGGCACCCGGTGCTCACAGAACAACAGCGACGGCATACATTTGCAACGATGCTTTTTGCGCTCCAGAATGCATGGGGGAGTTGGTTGGTGCTTCGAGCCCGCACAGCCCACGGCGGCCGTTAGCAGGCGCTGCTCACTCAAGTGCCAGCGCCCAGCCCGACTCCGTTGCCATTTCACTCAAGATGACGCCGAGGTACCTGAGGTGTTCGAGCTGCAATATGACCTTTAAATCCCCTAACCTGTTGCAGAAACACCAGGAGAAGTTTTGCATTGGAACCGAGATCGGAAGAGGACTGATGACTAAAACCACAGAAAACGTGGCAAGTGATAAATCGTGTTAAATGTTTATAACGTGTCTTTAAAAAACATATATAACAGCACATTGCATGTCCAATAACAGCAATGCGCCCTGATCTCTCCCCACTGTTGCTGGGAGTTAGTGCTAGCATTAACAGCAACGCGAATTTCCTCGCTGCAAGTTCCCCCTGCTTCGGCAAGTGCAATGTTGATTCTTAAACACAGAAGTTCACTGCTCCATTTGGTTAGGACAATTAAACAACAGAATGTGACACAGAACGTTTCTCTTGTGATTTATACTCCCCCTTTTGTAGTATTTTAATTGTCCCCCAGATTAATTTTTGTTTTGGCCTGGAACTTATTGCAGGCGTTAGTTTAGTTGTAAGTTTCTGCACTTCACTGTATGCTGTCGCAGGGCTGTGTCTTGAATGCCTACACTCTGAAACCCAGCAACAAAACCGAATGTTTACTGCAGCTCCTCGATGTGTGTGTGGGTACAGCGTTTGGAGAAAGGCTGGTTGCCATGGACTGGCGAATTAGTAAATAAAGCGACATCGACCTTTATTTACCCAGATACTCAACTCATCTTGTCGGATGTTTTCGGGAATCCAAAAGTTTAAGATACGTTTTGTTTTTAGTCGGAATAGAAGAGATCTCTGAATAATTACTTTCCAGCATGCAACTAAAAGGCAGAAAGAAGTGTTGGCTCAAAAAGGCTGTCCAAGAAATTAAAAAATGGTGGTAGGTGTATGGAACGAGCTGCCAGAAGAGATCAACCTAGAAACATAGAAAATAGGTGCAGGAGTGGGCTATTCGGCCCTTTGAGCCAGCACCGCCATTCAATGTGATCATGGCTGATTATCCATAATCAGTACCCCGTTCCTGCTTTCTCCCCATATCCCTTGATTCTGTTAGCCCTGAGAGCCACATCCAACTCTTTCTAGAATACATCCAGTAAATTGGCCTCTTCTGCCTACTGTGGTAGAGAATTCCACAGATTCACAACTCTCTGGGTGAAAACGTTTTTCTTATCTCCGTCCTAAATGGCCTACCCCTTATTCTTAAACTGGTTCTGGATTCCCCGAAAATCAGGAATATTAGTTGAGGAAGTTGAGGCAGGGACTATCCCAATGTTTATGAAACATTTAGACAGATACATGGATAGGACAGGTTTAGAGGGATATGGGCCCTCGGTGCTGGAGTAACTCAGCAGGTCAGGCAGCATCTCTGAAGGACATTAAAAATGAAATGAAATGATTCAATTTATTGTCATTGTCAGTGTACAGTACAGAGACAACGAAATGCATTTTTAGCATCTCCCTTGAAAGGGAGACACAGGGCGTTGCGGTGTGCCCGCGCCTGCCGCCGTAATTACATTCCATTACAGGCAAAGGTGGGTGAAGTGTCTTGCCCAAGGACACAACGACAGTATGCACTCCAAGCGGGATTTGAACCGGCTACCTTCCGGTCGCCAGCCGAACTCTTAGCCCATTGTGCTATCTGGCGCCCAGACATTAATAGGTGCACACTCTGTCCAGCAACTTGCTAGGCTTTGTCCCACCCCCACCTCCTTTCCAGGTCTTCCCATCACTATCAACCCATTGCCGCACCGACCCAATGCCACTGATAAAACAACGGACCTTTTTGGCCGAGTTAAGACTAACATTTAAAAAAAAATCAGACCTGAAGGTTACAAGATGGCGCCTAAAACATGGCGACTCGTGTAATTTAGTTTAGTTTAGAGAAACAGCACCGGGTCCATGTCGACCAACGATCACCCGTACACTAGTTGCACCCCACGCACGAGGGACAATTCACACAAGCAGATTAACCTGCACATCTTTGGAATGTGGGAGGAAACCAGAGCACCCGGAGAAAACCCACGCGTTCACAGGGAGAACGTACAAACTCCGTACAGACAGCACCTGTAGTCAGGATCAAACCCGTGCCTCTGCTGTAAGGCAGCAATTCTACCGCTGTGCCACTGTGATGCCCTCTCGCGCAGACTTAGTATGGACTACGGGAATCGTGACAGAAGCCTCCTCGTGGTGATCCCCGGAAACGACGACACATGTGACAATTGCGTCGAGCGACCAATTCTGTCAACATGTTGGACGACGACAGAAGCCAACAGCGAGCTACACATCGTTTAACACACGAGCGAATGAGTATGGACTACAATCTTACACACTTATATTTAGCATGGTTGTGTCTAATGTATAGAAGGATTGTCACAGAACTGTATGCAAAAACAAGAATTCACTACCCAGATACACATGACAATAAAGTACCATTGGTGTAGCTGGATGGAAAGAATTGTTGATAAATGTAGCTTAATTTGTATTTGCTATGCACACCAGCACCATTTTGTCTACAATAAACCTGCTGTCCTATTCCACTGTTCTTAAGGTAAAGGCCAATTCTTAACAGTATTACATCTGGTTCTGGCATTCCAAGCCTTGCAATTCTGAGCACTGAACCTCTGTAAGGTTTATTTTTCTCTCTGCACTACCTGTTACACATGTTTGTGTCTAGCATGATTGTATTCTAGCACGGCATTATTTGACTGGACTGCATACAAACCAAGCTCTGGTGCTGTCCAATTGACCTCTATCCCATTGTGGACATTGGACTTTGTCTATGGAATTGTTGCACTACAGTGTGTGTGTGATTGAGTGAGTGTGTGTGAGTGAGTGTGTGATTGAGTGAGTGTGTGTGAGTGAGTGTGTGTGATTGAGTGAGTGTGTGAGTGTGCATGTGTGTGTGATTGAGTGTGTGTGTGTGTGTGTGTGAGTGTGTGAGTGTGTGTGTGATTGTGTGAGTGTGAATGAGTGAATGTGTGTGAGTGAGTGTGATTGAGTGAGTGTGTGAGGGAGAGTGTGTGAGTGTATGAGTGTGTGTGAATGAGTGTGTGTGATTGAGTGAGTGTGTGTATGAATGAGTGTATGTGTGTGTGTGTGTGTGAGTGAGTGAGTGCATGAGTGTGTGTGTGTGTGAGTACAATGCGGAGAACTGTCTTCTGTACTCCATATCTCTTCCTTTGCTCTTCCTATTGTACTTGGGTTTGATGTGGTTATGTTTACGTACAGTACTAACTCATCGAATTGGACAGCGTGCAAAGCAAAGCTTTTCACTTTACCCCCAGTACGCACAACAAAAATAAACCGAAACCTAAACAAAATTGCTGACAGTATTGCGGTACACATGACAATATGGAACTGATACCAATACTAACTTTCTTCCTTTAACAACAGTTTGATCAGCTGAAGGACTACAGACAGCGCCGCGAGGCACAACAGAAGCAGCGTGAAATGGAGGAACGAGAAATCCTGGCAGAAATGGATGAGAATGAGAAGAGGTTACTGAATGATAATCTGGTGTCTCACACTCAGCTCACACTTAACCAGGTAACTTTTAAGAGAGTGTGTGGGAAGCAACTGCAGATGCTGGTTTACACCAGAGATAGACACAAAATGCTGGAGTAACTTAGAGGGTCATGCTGCTGTCTCGCCGAGTTACTCCAGCATTTTGTGTCTCATTTTATGAAATGCAGCTCCGTTCATAAGTCATGGGTTCACTCGATCTCGGGTTCGATCCTGACTACGGGTGTTGTCTGCACGGAATTTGTACGTTCCCCCTGTGACCATGTGGGTTTTCTCTGGGTGTTCCGGTTTCCTCCCACACTCCAAACACATGCAGGTTTGTAGGTTAAGGCATTCGGCCCATCAAGTCTACTCCGCCGTTCAATCATGGCTGATCTCTCTCTCCCTCTCCCTCTCCCTCTCCCTCTCCCTCTCCCTCTCCCTCTCCCTCTCTTCTTCCCCCTTCTCCACATAACCCCCAACACCCTAAAGGGCCTGCACCACTTTCCTGAGTTACTCACAAATTCTCCCTTGATTCAAACTCGGAGAATGTCCGTAGCGAGTCCGTAGGAGGCCGTATGAGTCCGTAGATATATCGTAGCGGCTCGTTCTGCCAGCCGTAGGTACTCAGGGCATCAGGTAAGTCGGGACATTCTTTTCAGCATGACAAAAAAGCCCACGAGTAAAAGATAGTCAGGAGGAGGAGTTCGTAGATCACAAAAATCTTGATTTTTTTTTAATGTCCTTTCGGCAGAGGACTCGGGGAAAGTGGGACAGGCCCTTTACTGATCAAAGCAGATGATAGCGTGTTTTGCCTGAGTTTACACGGATACATTGAAGCACAGTGCATTCCATCTTGAAATCCATTTGTCATTTTCCCGAAAAGAATAAAAAATCTTCCCGAGAGGTGGGACAGATAGATATGTTTATTGAACTCGTGTGCTGTTGAATTCATTCATTTGAAGGGACAAAAAAAAGGATTAAAAAATACAATATACATGAAAGCTTTTGCCCCGGAAACATTTCGACTGCGTTTGACTGAATTTCTTCAAACTCCAACTGTGTTTATGCCAATGATGATGCCAATTTTGCTTTCGACTTTCTTTACACACGACTTGCCTAGTACCAGACAGGGCCAATCAGGTAAGTCGGGATCGTTGTCTCCTATTCAGTGCATGACTGGGGGATGAGGAAAAAAGTCGCACGAAAAGGCAAAAGGATAGTCCTGCGGCAGCACAAGGCAGGCAATGATTCGTAGCTCACGGCCTGTTCTCACCTTCTCCATCATGATCTGGTTTGGCTCAGCCACCAAGCACGACACCTGGAGGCTGCAGCGAATCGTCCGATCAGCAGAGAAGATTATTGGCTGCAACCTTCCCTCCGTTGATGAACTGTACAAGGTGCAAGGGCCAGGAAGCGAGCGGGCAAGATCATCTCTGACCCCTCTCACCCTGGCCACAAACTCTTTGAATCACTTCCCTCTGTAAGGCGACTTCAGACTGTCAAAGCTGCCACAGCCAGACATAAAAACAGTTTTCATCCACGAGTAGTTGCTCTACTCAACAGCCAAAAATCTGTAGCCTCCCTTTGATCTGGTTGATTTGCATGCTTGATCAATGGTGATTTATCGTTAAATAAATTATTATTAAAAAATCTTCCCGAGTATGTCATGTTGTTACTTGTGGGACAGATAGGCAAATTTCTTGTATGTGAATGCTTTGCCAATAAACGTACTTACTTACTTAATTGGCTTGGTAAATGTAAAAATGGTTCCTAGTGAGTGTAGGATGGTGTTAATGTGTGGGGATCGCTGGTCGTCGCGGACACGGTGGGCTGAAGGGCGTGTTTCCGCGCTGTATCTCAACTGAACTAAAAACTAAAAATGACTGATACAAGCAGTAAACATGAGAGAATGAGTTCATCTCATCTCATGATCAGCATCCGGTAGGCCGCGCGACTCTCGTCAGCAGCGGCCTCTGCACCCCGTCCGCGTTTTTATGTTTTTATGTAGTTTTTGTTATTTTTTGTTGGGGTGTGTGTGTGTGGGAGGGAGGGGGTAACTTTTGAATCTCTCCCTGCACGGGAGACCCGACCTTTTCTTTGTCGGGTCTCCGTTGTCGTTGGGGCTGCAACGAGGAGCGGCCTCCAACAGGAGAAGACCGGGGACTCTGGTGCCGACGACTCACCTCACCGTCGCGGAGCTGGCCGAGTCCGGAGCGGGTGGAGCGGTGGTGGAGCGCTGCTGCTGCTGCTGCGGCCCGACCTCCGGAGATTCGGAGGCTGCAACTGCGGGTCTGGCGGACGGCGGCACCGGGAGCCCGCGGGTCCCTGGAGGGAGACCGCTTTTCAGGGCTCTCGCAACGGCGACTTCTCCCGCCCGAGTTGTGGGGTCGAAGAGCTCCTGGAGCGGGGCCTGACAGCACCGCCCCGCGCGGCTTGGAATGGCCGCGGGACTCTGCGAGCGCACACCGGGGGCTCTAACACCAAGACCCGGTGTGCGACCCCGCACCACCCGGCGTGGCTTTAATGGCCGCGGGACAATCGCCATCGCCAGCCGGGGGCTTTGACTTTGACTCTGACATCGGGGGGGGGGGAGAGTGCAGTGGAGAGATAAGTTTTTTTGGCCTTCCATCACAGCAATGTGATGGATGTTTATGTAAATTATGTTGTGTCTTGGGTCTATTTGTTTGTAATGTACGGCTGCAGAAACGACATTTCGTTTGGACCTCAAGGGGTCCAAATGACAATTAAATTGAATCTTGAATCTTGAATCTGAATTTGGAGAGTTTAGTAGTTTTGTTTAGATTAGAATATTGTCCCGTGTACTGAGGTACAGTGAAAAGATTTTCTTTTGGTGTTTTGTCCTTTTGTATCAAGTCCTGCAGCTGCCACATGCCCAGATGAAAAATTACGTATTCTTTCTCAATTGGGAAGGGGACGTTTTGTTTTGTTTAGCTTGGAGATACAGCGCGAAAACAGATCCTTTAGCCCACTGAGTCCACGCCGATCAGCGATCCCACTCACTAACGCTATCCTACACACACTTGGGTCAATTTACAATTACACCAAGCCAATTGACCGGTGCGTCTTTGGAGTGTGGGAGGAAACCGGAGTACCTAGAGAAAACCCACGCACGTCACCGGGAGAACGTACAGACTCCGTACAGACAGCACCCGGAGTCAGGATTGAACCCGAGTCTCTGGTGCTGTGAGGCAGCAACTCTACCGCTGCACTACCCAAGTTGGAAAGATGTTGGGAGCAAGGAATTGGAAAGGTGTGGATGGAGCAAGAGTCAGTGGCTGGGATGGGTGGGAGAATCGGGAAGGGAAGATTCTCTTCTTCCCTTGTCTGACCCACTGAGTTACTCCAGCATACAGTGTTACTTTTACACTGTATCTGTAAAAGTAAAACAACGTTTAGATCGTTACTTCTACAGAAACAGTGTGAAAACAGTCCCGTTGGCTCACTGTTTCCACACTGACCATCCATCACCGTCACGCGAGTTCTATGTTATCTCATTGTCTCATCCACTCCCAAAAATGCTAGAGGCAATATTACAGAGGCCAATTAACCACCAATTTTGAAGCACGGTGGCGCAGCGGTAGAGTTGCTGCCTCACAGCGCCGGAGACCCCAGGTTTGATCCTGACTACGGGTGATGTCTGTATGGAGTTTGTACGTTCTCCCCGTGACCTGCGTGGGTTTTCTCCGAGACCGAATGACCCGTGTCGAAATGCTTCACCATTATTGCGAAAGACGAAAAATGATCAAGTATCGGGAAAAACAACTGAACGCAGCTTCATACAGAACTTTCCATTCAGGGCAACAGAAGCCACTTGGTACAGTGAGGTGTCAACTCCTCACAGATGGGTTACCAAGCGGTTCCTGTCACCTTTCACCCCCATCCACGTCTTGGTGCAGAAAGACTTACCCAAGTGTTTCGATCCAGCAATCACAGCAAAACCCATCTATTCATTGCCTCAGTGCAGAAACCCCAGCTCGGTGGCGCAGCGGTGGTGCTGCTGCCTTACATGTTCTCCCTGTGGATGTTCTCCGGGTGCTCCGGTTTCCTCTCATAGAAAATAGGTGCAGGAGTAGGCCATTCGGTCCTTCGAGCCAGCACCGCCATTCAATATGATCATGGTTGATCATCCACAATCAGTACCCCGTTCCTGCCTTCTTCCCATATCCCCTGATTCTGTTAGCCCTAAGAGCTCTATCTAACTCTTGAAATCATCCAGTGTATTGGCCTCCACTGCCTTCTGTGCCAGAGAATTCCACAGATTCACAACTCTCTGGGTGAAAAAGTTTTTTCTCATCTCCGTACAACTCTCTGGGTGAAAAATTATTTCCTCATCTCAGTACAAACGCATGCAGGTTTATAGGGTAATTGGGTTCTCACATTGCGGACAATTTGTAGGATAGAACCAGCGGACTCAGTGGGCTGAAGGGCCTGTTTCTACTCTGTATCTTTAAACTAAACTAAACAAAATTAAACTAAATTCTTCATGTCTTCATTTGGTGTATTCATACCTCCTATGATGGAAGGGGCAGAGAGGGTCACATCCGTCCACATTATTCCTGTGCAGTCTGTTTAAAATACTTTAATTTTAAAGACTTATCCAGCTTATCTTTTCTCCTTTCAAATAAAGAGATTTCCGGTCTCCCCGTCATTCCACTGGTAACGTCAACCAAAGACTGTTGCAGATTGGGAGTAATGGGATGAATTAAAAGTCAAAAACTAAATTTAATTAATAACTTGAAGCTTGGGCAAAATCCAATGCAGAATGGGAATGGGCTTTCGTCATAAATAGGTCAACGGATGTTCAACGATATTGGCATTTTAATTCAATACAATACAATACAATACAATACAATTTATTTGTTGTCATTTGAACCTCATTGAGGTTCAAACGAAATTTGGTTCAAATGAAATTCATTATACCTTTATGATACTTTATTAAATATTTAGAAGCCAATTATCATTAAAATTTCATGTTTGTCTTTTTTGTGCATTCAGGTGCACCCTGGATGTGTTGGCCTTGAGCTCACGTTATAAATCGTGCAATTATTGTTGGTGTAAGGCAATGGGGTTTAGTCATTTTCAATTTCGAGGGTGAGAATTGGACTTTACTGGGTGTCCCACTGAAACTTTCCCAAAGCTGCACTTGGTTTGAAACCTGCAGTTCCTGGTGATGGTTGTAGTGTGTTCCGGCTGCAGCCGGGAAGCTGGAAGAGCTTCCTCCACTTGGACTCATCCCGAACAATCCAGCAGATGTTGCTGCCGTGTTTACAGTCATTTAGTGGCCTGATTCCCGAGGGGACGATAATGAAAGCTCTGGTTTCTTGAAATAAAAACCCACGTGGGAGAACGTGCAAACTCCACACAGTCCGCAGCAGAGGTCAGGATCGAACCTCTGACCTGGGTCTCTGGCGCCGTGAGGCAGCAGCTCTACCAGCTGTTGCTGGGCGGCATGGTGGGGCAGCGGTAGAGCTGCTGCCTTCCAGCGCTTGCAGCGCCAGAGACCCAGGTTCGATCCCGACTACGGGTACAGTCTGTACAGAGTTTGTACGTTCTCCCCGTGACCTGGTGGGTTTTATCCGAGATCTTGAGTTTCTTCCCACACACCAAAGACGTCCAGGTTATAATTTGCTTGGTATAAATAATGTAAATTGTCCCCAGTGTGTGTAGGATAGTGTGTGCGGGGATCGCTGATCGGTGCGGACTCGGTGGGTCCAAGGGCCTGTTTCTGCGCTGCATCTCTAAACTAAAGTAAACTAAAGCTGCAACTGTTCAACCTACGATTGAAGGGGATACTGTTGCTCCCACCAAGTGACGGGATGTGGGGGTGTAGGTAGGCCAGGACAGTGCGGTGTTGAGGAAGGAATGTGAAATCAAAAAAATAGATAAAAAGTAAGAAAAATGCAGGTGAGGGAAATACAAAATAAAAGCAGAAATTGCAGGAAAAGCTCAGTCGGCCTGGCAGCATCAAGTCCTTGTTAAAAATAACTTTCTGCCATTGTCAGTTTTAGGCATGTGTATAGACACGAAATGCTGGAGTAACTCAGTGGGTCAGACAGCATCTCTGGAGAAAAGGAATAGCTGATGTTTTGGGTCGAGACCCCTAACTTGTTTCGACCTTGTTCACTCTTTATATCCATGGGTTCATAGGATATAGGAGCAGAATTAGGCCATTCGGCCCATCAAACCTACTCCGCCATTCAATCATGGCTGATCTATCTCTCCCTCCTAACCCCATTCTCCTGCCTTCCCCCCATAACCTCTGACACCCACACTAATCATGAATCTACCTATCTCAGCTTTAAAAATATCACTTGACTTGGCCTCCACTGCCTTCTGTGAATTCCACAGATTCATCACCCTCTGACACCACACCGGCCAACATGCCCCAGCTCCACTAGTCCCAGCTGCCTGCATTTGGTCCATATCACTCCAAACCTGTCCTATCCATGTGAAGTTTATCTTAGTTTAGATTTTTACAGTGTGGAAACTGGTCCTTCGGGCCACCGAGCGTGCTGACCCGCCATCACATGTACACCAGTTCTAGACTACACACTAGGAACAATTTACAATTTGACCAAAGCCAATTAACCTCCAAACCTGATCGTCTTTGGAATGTGGGAGGAAACTGATACATCCATAGGAAACTCACGTAGTCACAGGGAGAATGTACAAACTCCATAGAGACAGCATCCATCGTCAAGATCGAACCTGGTTCTCTGGCGCTTTAAGGCAGCAACTCTACCGCTGCCTCACTGTCTGCCCACAAATTGGTGACGTTTAATTGTAGTTTAGTTTAGTTTTGTTCATTGTCATGTGTATCGAGGTACAGTGAAAAGCCTTTGTTGTGTGCTAATCAGTCAGCAGAAAGACAATACATGGTCACAATCAAGCCAATTACAGTGTATAGATACATGACAAGGGAATAACATTTAGTGCAAGGTAAAGCCAGCAAAGTCTGATCAAGGATAGTCTGAGGGTCACCAGTGAGGTCGATAGTAGTTTAGCACTGCTCTTTGGTTGTGGTAGGATGGTTCAGTTGCCTGATAACAGCTGGGAAGAAACTGTCCCTGAATCTGGAGGTGTGCGTTTTCACACTTCTATCCCATTTGCCTGATGGGAGAGGGGAGAGGATGGAGTGGCCAGGGTGCGACTCATCCTTGATTATGCTGCTGGCTTTGCCGAGGCAGCGTGAGGTGTAAATGGAGTCAATGGAAGGGAGGTTAGTTTGTGTGATGGTCTGGGCTGTGTCCACAATTCGCTGCAATTTCTTGCGGTCCTGGATGGAGCTGTTCCTGAACCAAGCTGTGAGGCTACCCGATAAAATGCTTTCCATGGTGCATCTGTAGAAGTTAGTAGGAGTTGTAGTGGACATGCCAAAATTCCTAACCGTTCCTGGGGATTGCTGGTCGGTACGGATCCGGTGAGCTGAAGAGCCTGTTTCCGCGCTGTATCTCGAAGCTAAGTTAAACAAAACTCAAGAGTAGGGGAATAAGGGTTTCCCCCTGAACTCTCGTTTAATCCACATTCCAAAGACATGCAGGTTAAATGGATTCTGTAAGTTGTCCCTAGTGTGTAGATAGAACTCAAGTACGGGTGATTGTTAGTTGGCGTGGACTCGGTGGGCCGAAGTGCCTGTTTCCACGCTTCATCTCTAAAATTAAAAACCATAAGAGAATATCTTTACTGCTTTCTATGCTGTCTTGATTTGGTACACATTTATCGGGTCCCTCTTTGGTACGACTGAAAGTGTCTACGTTTGTTAAAATTACAGATTTTGGAGTGTGGGAGGAAACCGAAGGTCTCGGAAAAAACCCGCGCAGGTCACGGGGAGAACGTACAAACTCCGTACAGACAGCCCCCATAGTTGGGATTCCGGGGATCCAAAACAGCATTCAACCATTATGGGGCGCAGGGTATTCTCTTGGGCAAAAGAGACCCTGTTATCGGAGTATCATTTTGCTTATTCTTCAAACCTCTTGCCTTCCCGGTCATTCTGGCAGGAGAAGGCAGGAGAATGGGGTTGGGAGGGAGAGATAGATCAGCCATGATTGAATGGCGGAGTAGACTTGATGGGCCGAATGACCAAATGCTGCTCGTATTAATTATGATCTTATGATCTTCCTTCTCAGGATGACTGTACCCCCAGAGAGCAGTGGATGCAGGAGCACAAGACTCAGTTGCTGAACCTCGCACAGAACCATGGAGAGCATGTTAAAGGTATACTGCAGCACAACCTGCAACTGGAGGAGCAGAGAGCAGGTACTTGCATCGAGCTCGATGGTCACACTAAACTCATACTCATTGCAGCGCCAGAGACCTGGGTTCGATCCTGACTACGGGTGCCGTCTGTACTGAGTTTGTACGTTCTCCCCGTGACTTGCGTGGGTTTTCTCCAGTGTTCCCACACCTCAAAAATAAATTTCCTTAAATAGCATCCCAGATTTCCTGGAATTTGATGGTATTACCTGAAATTCCCCAACTGCGCATGTGCAACTGCTTCCCCAACTGGGCCGGCATGGATACCGGGCCCACTGCGCACGCCCGGAGAGACGGCGTCATTTTGCGTCCCTACCGCGTCACCGGCGCCATTTTCTATTGTGACGCGGCTGTTGGGCCTCCCCCAACTGCGCAGGCGCGGATGGTCGTAAATATACTTTTTCCCCCTGAATCATCCCGCGGGCCCGATGCGGAAATTTCCTGAAATTATTTAATTTCCCTAAAATTACCCGAAGACAACCAGAATTTTCTGAATTTCGGGTAATTTCCTTCAAAGTGGAAACACAAGTTTTCTCAAAGATCTTCGGCTTCCTCCCACACTCCAAAGACGTACAGTTTTGTAGGTTAATTGGCTTGTTGTAAATGTAAATTGTCCCTAGTGTGTAAGTGCACGGGGATCGCTGGTCGGTGCGGACTCGGTGGGGCCGAAGGGCCTATTTCTGCGCTAAACTAAACTAGGCACTGGAAAACGAGCAAACGTGGCAACGACCACTAGATTTGATTAAAGAATACTATTGCATTTAGGTAAGCTCTAACAACTGCCCCTCATTTCTTAATTTAGGTATCTTTTCACCACTGAGGCCGTTGTATGCCCTATAGTTTATATCAGTTAATCAATCAATACATTCAGTTAATACAATCAATAATGTGGAACTTCATGAAAGAGTCCATCACCGTGAGAGATTATGTTTTCATTCTCAATGTTGCCTGTGCTGTTGAATACCAGCATTCTTTCCAGTGTGCCTGTTTGTCCCATTCAACAGATTAAGAGCTTCCCTCTGTGAGGCGACTCCGGACTGTCAAAGCTGCCACAGCCAGACATAAAAACAGTTTTTATCCACGAGTAGGAGCTCTACTCAACAGCCAAAAATCTGTAGCCTCCCTTTGATCTGGTATTTTGTTGGTTCACATGCTTGATCAATGGTGTTTTATCATTAATGTTTTATTATTATTAATGTTTAGTGTATTCTGAGACCCTCGTAACTGTCACTGTGTGTCATGTTGTTACTTGTGGGTGGAGCACCAAGGCAAATTCCTTGTATGTGAACACTTGGCCAATAAACTTACTTACTTACATTCCTACTTAATTAAAATTACATTTCAAGATCTTTACGGACTATCTCATTAGTGCAGCTACCCTGTGCTGCTGTGCTGAAGAGTCAGTCTTGTATCTTCTGCTTCTTGCGTTTGAGGCAACAGAAGTCTGCAGGAGGGTGATGCCATCCAGTTCGACATCTGTAGGTGCCCGCCCTAAAAAAGGGCGCATGCTCTGGGTTGGCGGCGCTGCTGCTGTCTCTGTTTGTGGTCGTTCGCCCGACTGAGGTCAGTTGACAGGGCTCACCATGGGGAGGTCGACAACATGAGCCGTGTGTAGATACATTGAATCACAAAGGGGGAGCAGTGAGCAGGGTTCACACGAGTCTGAAGAAGGGTCTCGACCCGAAACGTCACCTACAGTATCCATGTTCTCCACAAATGCTGCCTGACCCGTTCAGTTACTCCAGCACTTTGTGTTCTTTCCAGCCTTGTGCTGGTTAAACCTCCAAGCGTTACCTGCTAAGCCATAGACAGACACAAAATGCTGGAGTAACTCAGCGGGACAAGCAGCGTAGGCAGAGAAGGAATGGGTGACGTTTCGGGCTGAGTCCCTTCTTCAGGCTCGTGTGATTCCTGCTCACCTCTCCCCCTCTGAGAAGGGTCTTGACCTAAAACGTCACCTATTCCTTCTCTCCAGAGATGCTGCCTGTCTGGCCGAGTTACTCCAACTTTTTGTGTCTGTCTTCGATTTAAACCAGCATCTGCAGTTCACTTCCTGCACCTGCTAAGCCATGCCTGGCAGTGACAAGGAATCACTGACACATAAAATCATAAATGATAGGAGTAGAACAAGGCCATTCAGTCCACCAAGTCTACTTCACCATTCAATCATGGCTGATTTATCTCCCCCTCCTAACCCCATTCTCCTGCCTTCTCCCCGTAACTCTGACACCCGCACTAATCAAGAATCTATTTATCTCTGTCTTAAAAACATCCATTAACATGGCCTCCACAGCCTTCTGTGGCAATGAATGACACCAAACATCCTATGTAATTTGGGCTTTGTGTAAGATATACAGATATAGATATAGATATGCCATTTATTGTCACTATACATGTACAGTGAAACTGAAAGCTGCTCGTACTCAGTGCATACATACAATTTAGCACAAAAAACAAGAAACAGAAAAAACAAAAAACAGAAGGGAGATGGGGTGGGGGGGGGGGGGGGGGGGGAATAGGTGCACATACACTTATACATTTTTAAAGATTAGTATTAACTTATTGTTACAGTTTACATCCACATCCCAAAGACGTGTGTGTCTGAGCACTGCAATCCCTTCTCCTGTATCATCCTCTAACATGTTTCCTTCACCCTAAAACCAGCAGGGATTATCCACCAGAACTTGGTATCACAGTAGCTCAGCGGTAGAGCGCTAGAGACCCAGATTTGATCCTGACCTCAGGTGCTGTCTGTGTGGAGTTTGCATGTTCTCCCTGTGGCCATATGTGTTTCCACCCGGTTTCATCCCACAGTCCAAAGACATGCGGGTTTGTAGGTTAATTGACCTCGGTAAAATGCCCCCAAGGTGCAGGAAGTGGACGAGCAAGTGGGGAAAAATAGTACTAGTGTGAACGGTTGATCGATGGACAGCGTGGACTCGGTGGGCCGAAGGGCCAGTTTCCACGCTGTATCTCAAAAACAAATTGAAGAGCTGAATTTGCTTTTATTGGAAGATGGTGCAGCTGATTCTCTCAGTCTCTACAAAGGATGTTTAGGAGTGAATTGATTCATTGTTCCGTATCGGGACATATCACGGCACTCTTAACTCTTGGCCTGGCTGGGCTTATGGAGATAGCGATTCAGGATATATTTTTTAATTTCACCGCAGAGATTGTGAGAAGGCTAAATGAATTGTCGGAAAAAAGCAAGAACTTTTCTCAGGTGGAGAAAATGTTGGCGGAGCTGAAGGCACAAGAATACAAGAACGAGTTGCTCCTGGAGACGATGAGGCAACAGCTGGAGATGCTGCAGCTGGATACGATGTAAGCCTCCACGTCAGAGGTGGCGTAAATCAACATTCATTTTATTCTTCAAATGGCCTTGTGGATGGTCACGGTGGCGCAGCGGTAGAGTTGCTGCCTTACAGAACTTGCAGCGCTGGAGACCCGGGTTCGATCCCGACTGCGGGTGCTGTCTGTACGAAGTTTGTACAATCTTCCCGTGACCTACGTGAGTTTTCTCCGAGATCTTCGGTTTCCTCCCACACTCCAAAGGCGTACAGGTTTGTAGGTAAATTGGCTCGGTGTAAGTGTAAAATCGTCCCTAGTGTGTGCAAGTTCATGGTTCTTGGTCCTCCAAAATATTCCAAATGGAATTGAAACTGGAGGTAGATTAAACAGGGTAGTGTTAATGTGCGGGGATCGCTGGTCGGTGTGGACTCGGTGGGCCAAAGTGCCTGTTTCCGCACTGTATCTCTAAACTAATCTAAATCAATCTCACAACACATTAGAGGGCTTTGGTCTTACATTTGAGGTTTGTGAGGCAATGTTTATTAGGGACAGGATCAATAAACATCACAAAGTTAGTCAGAAGATAGACACTCTAATTCCCCTTCCCATCCCACACTGACCTTTCTGTCCTGGGCCTCCTCCACTGTCAGAGTAAGGCTAAATGCAAATTGGAGGAACAGCACCTCATAGTTTGCTTGGGAAGCTTACAGCCCAGTGGTATGAATATTGATTTCTCTAACCACGTATTCCCTGTATTCTCTCTCCATCCTCCCACCCAAGTCGCACCAGCTTCTCGTTCTCACCTAGCAAACAGCTAACAATGGCCTGTTTCCTTTATGATTGTAACTTTTTTGCATATTTTTCATTAATTTGTTTTATATCCCTCTACATCATCATCTATTTCTTTTGTTTCCCTTTCCCGTGACTTTCACGAAGGGTCTCGAACCAAAACATCACCCATTCTACACAAGCACTATCCTACACACTAGGGACAATTTTACATTTATACCAAGCCAATGAACCTACAAACCTGTATCGCTTTGGATTGTGGGAGGAAACCAAAGATCTCGGAGTGAACCCATCGGGTCACAGGGAGAACGTACAAACTCTGCCCAGACAGCACCCGTACTCAGGATCGAACCCGGGTCTCTGTGAGGCAGCAACTCTACCGCTGCGCCACTGTGCTACCTGCCATGCTATTAACACCTTCAGCTTTTCAGTTGGGTGGAGGATGATTGTAATGGCAAATTTCCGACTTCCAATGTCCTCTTTTCCAGTTGCCATTACTACACCGGTAAATAGGAGTGATCTCACGCAGACCTAATGGAACGGATCTTCCAGTCATTATTTCCAGTTTACTTGTTTGTTTAATGAAGTAGTTGTACAAATAAAGAGGTGAACATACCAGGTTCTCCGTATTCTGCATGCAAGTTGTAGCTGGCTGCTCTGTCCCTGGTCTGGTGAGAACTGTATGTGCTCCCTCCCTGTACCTGCCCCTTCCTGTCCCCCTATGCCCTTATATACACACCACACTGTGCATCTAATCACCGCCCCCTAGTGTCCAAAATAATACTGCAAGATATATCTAGACCAAATAATATGATATGCCAACAGTAGCTAGCCTAAACATGAATGGCTCCTACAGTGATGAGGGACAGGCTGACCTTGTTGGGAACACCACCAGTTATCAGAAAGTATTCTCTCGTACTTGCAGTTTTTGGAGAGTAATTCTCGGGATTTATCATTGCAGACAAAATAAAGCCCGAAGCAGGCAGAGCAGTTTGCCCTCACGCAACTCAAAGAAAAAGGAGACACTTCATCAGCCGCAGACCTTTGTGCCTTTCTATGGTGGAGGAAGTCTCCCATCTGAAATCAGGTAGACATTTTTTTTTCTCTCTTCCACAAATATGTAATTACTGATTCTGTTCCATTCTGTTTTGTAGTTTTTTTGCACAATCCGCAAGCTTTGCCACTTTTCATTTCACTGCACATCTCGTATGCGTATGTGACGAATAAACTTGACTTGACTTGCGAACCGACTCCCTTTGTGAACGGAGGTGTGATGTGGGATCAGTAGAGTTTTTCTGTACAACTGTCTAATGAAGGTACGGCAGTTCCTGACTGGACTGTTTGTAAGAAAGGAAGTAAATCTCACTGTGTGTTTGCATTTCGCACAATAGTAATGCGACACAAAGCACCATTTCCATCGTTGAGTCTGTCCTCACCTTCTCCATCATGGTCTGGTGTGGCTCAGCCACCAAGCACGACATCAGGAGGCTGCAGCGCATCGTCCGATCAGCCGAGAAGGTTATTGGCTGCAACCTCCCCCGCATTGACGAATTGTACACTGCAAGGGCCAGGAAGTGAGCGGATAAGATCATCTCTGACCCTCTCACCCTGGCCTCAAACTCTTTGAAGCACTTCCTTCTGGAAGGCAACTGCAGACTGTCAAAGCTGCCACAGCCAGACATAAAAACAGCTTTTTTTCCGCGAGCTCTACTCAATAACCAAAAGTCTGCTGCCTCCTTTTGCTCAGGTATTTTATTTCATTCACATATTTAAACTATAATGTTTTATTCTTAATGCTTTAATGTTTTATGTTTTATTCTTAATTGTCACTGTATGTTGTGTTGTTACTTGCGAGTGGAGCACCAAGGCAAATTTCTTGTATGTGTACATACTTGGCCAATAAACTTAGTCATTCATTCATTCATTGAACCAATGAACCACATGGGGTGTGCCATGCCAACTGGTTTTCTATAATCATTAAAGATGAACAACTCATTGGAGCTAATATTTATATGGTGTCTTTACAAATATAGAAGGTTCAGATTAGTTTATCGTCACGCATACCGAGGTACAGTGAAAAGCTTTTGTTGCGTGCTAACCATTCAGCAGAAAGACAATACATGATTACAATCGACCCATTTACAGTGTACAGATACATGATAAGGGAATAACATTTAGTTTAGTTTTGTTTACAGATCCAGTGCGGGAACAGGTCCTTCGGCCCACCGGGTCTGCGCCGACCAGCGATCCTCGCACACTAACACTATCCTACACATACTAGGGACAATGTACATTTTACAAACCTGTACGTCTTTGGAGTGTGGGAGGAAACCGAAGATTTCGGAGAAAACCCACGCAGGTCACGGGGAAAACGTACAAACTCCATGCAACCAAGCCGCCATAGTCAGGATAGAACCCGGGTCTCTGGCGCTGTAAGACAGTAGCTCTACCGTTACGCCACCGTGCCGCATCATGCAAGATAAAGCCAGCAAAGTCCGATCAGGGATAATCCGAGGGTCACCAATGAGGTAGATAGTAGTTCAGCACAGCTCTCTGATTGTGCTAGGATGATTCAGTTACGAAACAGCTGTGAAACTGTCGCTGAATCTGGAGGTGTGTGTTTTCACATTTCTTTACCTTTTGCCTGACGGGAGAGGGGAGAAGAGGGAGTGGCCAGGGTGCGACTCGTCCTTGATTATGCTAGAAACATAGAAACATAGGCTGCTGGCCTTGTTGAGGCAGCGTGGGGTATAAATGGTCAATTGAAGGGAGGATGGTTTGTGTGATGGTCTGGGCTGCGTCCACAACTCGCTGCGATTTCTTGTGGTCTTGGGCAGTGCGGTTCACAAACCGAGCTGTGATGCATCCTGATAAAGGTTGTGTTGCGGCAATGTTTAGTCAGTTTGTTGAAGAGGAAGGTTACAATTAGTAGAAAGATTCAGCATGGAAATAAGCCCTTAGGTCCATTTAGTCCAGTGTTCGATCACCCGTTCACACTAGTTCTGTATCTTGCTTTCACCTCCACTCCCTACACACTAGGGGCAATTTACAGACAAACTAACCTATAAACCCCACGTCTTTTGGAGGTGGGAGGAAACCCACACAGTCACAGAGAGAACATGAAAACTCCTCACGTACAGCACCCGAGGTCAGGATCGAACCAGTGTCTCTGGTGTTGTGAGGTTGTAGCTCTACCAGTTCAGTTTAGTTTAGAGATACAACGTGGAAACAGACCGTTCGGTCCACCAAGTCCGCATCGACCAGCGATCTCCACACTATAATATACTAGGGACAATTTACACTTACTGTATACCAAGTATACCCACCCATGCCAATTAATCTACAAACCTGCACGTCTTTGGAGTGTTTGACGAAACCGAAGATCTCGGAGAAAACCCAATGCGGTCACGGGGAGAACGTACAAACTCTGTACCGACAATACCCGTAGTCGGGATCAAACCCTAGTCTCTGGCACTGCAAGCGCTGTAGGGCAGCAACTCTACTGCTGCGCCACCGTGCTGCCCTACTTGTGGCCCCCTACTGTTGTGCCCCTGTGCCACCTTTGTGCTGCCCTCATGAAAGTCCTCAATTGCGAAATGTGGTGAGGTTTACGGGGAGAATTCCTGTGGACCGTTAACGTGACCACGGTGGGCCCCAGGGCTCTTCAGAAGAAGAGGAAGTCTGAAGAAGAGTCTGATCCCGAACCCCATTCCTTCTCTCCAGAGATGCTGCCTGTCCCGCCGAGTTACTCCAGCATTTTGTGTCTATCTTTGGCGGGTTGATTATGGGCAGAGCCGGCAGAGCCGTTCCCATAGCCATCTTCCACTGTCCACTTTGTGGCCTGGTATCATGGCCCCCAAAGCTGTGACCTCTGCTGGTCCAGCAATGTGGGTAATACAACACGGCTCTGGAACAATGGGTGCCGGGAAATCAGTGGTGGACCTGTATGTTGAAGGAGAAGTAGAGGAGATCTGAGGGGGGTTTTGTTGTGGGTAGAGCGTGGTTTGAAGTTGTGACACTTCATGAGATATTGTTGAAGGCAACATTTAGGAGGCATCTAGACAAGTATTTGAATCACCAATGCAAAGACGCTTCAGACCAAATGTAGGGAAGTGAGATGAGTATAATGGTCAGTATGGGCATGGTGGGCTGAACGGCCTTTTATATTTCCTGCCCCCTCGACTTTATTAACATTGCCTGACGTTATAATTGCACAAAAAGTTCAATATTGGTCAAGTCACTGAAATTACATTGGTGTATCTTTGTACTTTATGCTGTTATTTCTCGAGAATTTGGCAAATGTTTGGACTGAAAGTCTTTGGACATGGCTTGTGTAGAAAGGGGGGTTTGCACCAAAGATAGACACAAAAAGCTGGAGTAACTCAGCGGGCCAAGCAGCATCTCTGGCTTGAAGGAATGGGTGACGTTTCAGGTCGAGACCCTGACTGAGAGACTTCTTCAGACTGAGAGTTGGGAGAGGGAGACACAGAGTAAGGTGTGAACATGAGACCAAAACAGATGCGGTTCAGAGAAAACGTAGAATTGTTAGCTCGGAGAAGGTGACAACAGAGCAAAGAGATAAAATGTAATTGGGGACAGTCAGACTGGTCAGAGAACTAGGACGGGGGAGAGATGGAGAGAGAGGGAAAGTAAGGGTTACTTGAAGTTAGAGAAATCAGGGTGGGAATGGGAGTAAAAGTGTTTAGTAACCGGGAGATCAGGTAGGTTTAGGCGGAATGAATGGAGGTGTTCAGTGAAAAGGTCGCTGAGCCTGTGCTTGGTCTCGCCGTTATTTTTATCTAAGAGAATTGACTGACCGAGTTTGAAACGCACTTGGATGAAAGATCCAAAATACAGGTTCAATATTTGTTGATTTCACTGTGGGCCACAAGACTTGTTACTTTGCCGTAATGTTCTATCTTCTACGTTCCACCCAACTTCTGCAACACATCTTTGCCAAAACAATGATCTTATGAGCTTCTCGTTGGCCTTGGGAATGTATCTCATTCCAGGAGGTGCCCCTGGAACGGCTGGGATTATCCATCCTCCAACCTCCATTTGTCTTGGCATCTGCTCTACTCTCCGCAGATGGCACGGGTGAGATTGGTAGCATGGGTGAGATGCAGAGAATTGTGGACTCAGCCCAGACCATCACACAAACCAACCTAGACACAAAAAGCTGGAGTAACTCAGTGGGACAGGCAGCATCTCTGGAGAGAAGGATTGGGTGATGTTTCGGGTCGAGACCCTTCTTCAGACAAGGGGTCTCGCCCCAAAATGTCACTCATTCCTTCTCTCCAGAGATGCTGCCTGTCCGGCTGAGTTACTCCAGCTTTTTGTGTCTATCTTTGGTTTAAACCAGCATCTGCAGTTCCTTCTTACACACAACTCATCCTCCCTTCTATTGATTCAATTTATATCTCACGCTGGCTCGGCAAGGCCAGCAGCATAATCAAGGATGAGTCGCACCCTCCCTCTTCTCCCCTCTCCCATTGGGCAAAAGGGATAGAAGTGTGAAAATGCACTAGATTCAGGGACAGTTTCTTCCTGGCTGTTATCAGGCAACTGAATCATCCTATCACAACCAGAGAGCAGTGCTGAACTACTATCTACCTCATTGCAGACCCTGGG
Organism: Leucoraja erinaceus; assembly: GCF_028641065.1. Classification (NCBI taxonomy): domain Eukaryota; kingdom Metazoa; phylum Chordata; class Chondrichthyes; order Rajiformes; family Rajidae; genus Leucoraja; species Leucoraja erinaceus. The sequence continues at coordinate 17,010,780 of NC_073379.1, read as the reverse complement.
ACTATCCTTGATTGGACTTTGCTGGCTTTACCTTGCACTAAACATTATTCCTTTATACACTGTAAATGGCTCGATTATAATCATGTGTTGTCTCTCCGCTGACTGGTTAGCACCACACGACAAAAGCTTGTCACTGTACCTCGGTACACGTGACAATAAACTAAACTGGATGAGAGTCGCAGATCAAAGGGGTGCATTGCTAATTTCATTGCCATTGGATGCTGCTACCTCTGCTTGGTTTTGTTCAATGATCAATAATGTTCCTCAATTCTATCTTCACTTTCCTCCCAACCCGCCCCAGTGCCTTGCGGCTTTCCTACCTGCAGAATGGAGGCAATGACCAGCTGATCCTGGTGCAGTTGCATGATCTCTTGGCGGAAGCTCTACAAGTGGAGCGGAGAGAGAAGCTCCCGAGGACTCATCGCAAGGAGCGAGCCCACAGTAAGATGAGAGCCCGTGCATACCCGTCTGTTTGTTGATGGTGCAGAGTGGTGTGGAATTGATATTGGCCTGTGGGTTCTCGAGTCATAGAGTGACACAGCATGGAAACAGGCCCCTCATCCCAATTTGCCCACACCGGCCAACATGTCCCAGCTACACATGTCCCAGCTACACCACAGCATTTGGTCCACATCCCTCCCACACTGTCCTATCCATGTACCTGTCTAACTATTTCTTAAAAGTTGGGATAGTCCCAGCCTCAACTACCTCCTCTGGCAGCTTGTTCCACACACCCGCCACCCTTTGTGTGATAAGGTTACCCCTCAGTTTTCTATTAAATCTTTCCCTCTTCCCCTTAAACCTATGTCCTCTGGTCCCCGCTTCACCTACTCTGGGCAAGAGACTCTGTGCATTTACCCGATCTATTCCTCTTGTGCTTTTATACACCTCTATAAGATCACCCCTCATCCTCCTGCACTGTGAGGATGAATGTGGAACTGCTGGAAGGCAGCGTGTAGATCATTTGAGCGGGCAAGGAGGCGCAGCAGTAGAGTTGCTCCCTGAAGTGCCAGGGACCCGGGTTCGATCCTGACCACTGGTACTTGTCTGTACGGAGTTTTACATTCTCCCCGTGACCTGCGTGGGTTTTGTCCGGGATCTCCGGTTTCCTTTCACACTCCAAAGACGGACAGGTTTGTAGACTAATTGGTTTTGATAAAATTGTAAATTGCCCCTAATGTGTGTAGGATAGTGTTAGCGTGCGGGGATCGCTGGTCGTCGCGGACTCGGAGGGCCGAAGGGCCTGTTTCCACACTGTATCTGTAAACTAAACCAAACTCTAAGCTACAGTTTACTGTTTACAGTTGAGTTTATTGTCATTTACAGTTTATTCACAGTGAAAAGCTTTTGTTTAGTGCTAACCAGTCAGCAGAAAGACAATACATGATTACAACGGGACCATGCAAATTGTATGGATACATGATAAAGGAATAACGTTCAGTGCAAGGTAAAGCCAAGGTAAACTAATTAGTCCCGAAGGAACCTCTTTGTGCTCAGCAGCCCCCCCACTACAGGTCCCTCTTAGTTGCCACGTAAACCAAGGAGCAGTGAGAAGCTTTGTTGCAAGCTAACCTGTCAGCGGTAAGACTATACCTGATTATTTCCCCTTCCCACTAGGGTTGCCAACTTTCTCACTCCCAAATAAGGGCCAAAAGGTCAAAATAAGGGACAAATTCCCAACGGCTATTGGTTGACTCGGCCGTGGCTGGGTGAATGATGAGTTGGCCCGGGTGCTGGACTGCATACAAAGCCCAGCCGGCGGGCCAGCTGAGGAGTTTTGGACCGGGCCGCGCGACATTACGCGCAAAGTCTGGCACCCCATCCAACTCGTGAACCGATGATCGGCCATGAGAAGGAGGGGTGGTGGTGTTGGCGGTAAGCGAAGGTCCGAAGGTCGGACAGCTGGCCGGGCTGCCGACCGACGGGGCCATGGGCGAGACGCTGCTGCTGCTGCACTCCATGGGCTGCACTACATCGGGATGGGTGAGGCAGGATTGGATGTGCCTCTCCGACCCGACAGTCCCCTCGACCCGAGTAGCAGCAGTCAAATACGGGACAAGGGCGGTCCCGCATGGGTCAAACCAATAGGGTGATTTCACTAAAGGTCACTGGAGCGTAGATCCGCACCCACGTGACCAAAATTCTCAAGTGGAGGACACTCGAGGGTTCGGTACATGTTAGTGGATGGGAAAAAACGCATTTTCCCACCCGTTAAAAACATAGAAAACGGCGAGGTTGTGAGCTGCAATTTACTGTGCCAGTCGGGGTGACCGTGAGGCACAGCTACCTAGATTTACAGGGAAAAAAAAAGATAGCAAGTAAGGTAAATTCAAAAGGGAACTGAAGGTGCCAATCCGGCGGAAATGAACAGCCGACATTTGCCGTGGATATTTAAAGGTCCAAAATATCGGGAATTATCGCGTTTGCTCGCTGAATTTATCAAAAGTAAGTTAATAAGTTAATATTTTTCCCATCCACTAACATGTACCGGAACCCCCGAGTGTCCTCCACTTGAGAATTTTGGTCACGTGGGTGCAGATCTACGCTCCAGTGACCTTTAGTGAAATCACCCTATATACGGGATATCCCAGCTAATACGGGACACTTGGCAACCCTACTTCCCACACACCTGGCATCTATGTAAATAAACGTTCAGTGTCCCCACCTTGATCGGTAGGAGGGCACGATACGCTGAGACGCAATTTGGACTCCGAGCTGATCACTGCGGAGATAGAAAATCAACGTCTGGAGGAAGAAATTCTGAAGCTGAGGGTGAAACGACAAAGAAACCACAGGCCACAAAAAGCCCTGAAGACGTCCACTGGACATAGACTGATACTAACAGGTAATTATCACCTTTGTCATCAAGCTGGGCTACAGAAGCTGGGCAGACCCGAAGTCGGATCGTATACGATCACGATCACGATCACACTTTGTTGATCTCAGGAGGGATACTGGTCTGCCAACAGTCAAGAAACACAACAAGATTCATGAAACATGAAATGAAAGTGACGAATGCAACGTCCATGATTGGGGATGTCCAAAGATTGGGAGTGGGGGGGGTGGGGGGGAGGGGGCCCCGGGTGGGGGGGGGGGTGGAGGGGTCAGTCCCAGTCTGTCCACGAGAGCCCCGAGTACCGACGAGTGGCCATTACCGTAAATCTCCAAGTTCGAATCAGGGCAAACTCAGGAAAACTCTTGGAATGAACTCGTACCATGGGACGGGGGTTTAAGTTTCCTCATACAGCAAGGAAACAAGTCCTTAAGCCTGAAGTCTGAAGAAGGGTCTCGAGCCGAAACGTCACCTATAGATGCTGCCTTACCCACTGAGTTTCTCCTGCATTTCTTGTCTACCTTCGATTCTTTCTTAAACAAAAAGTCCTTAAGCCCACCTTGTCCATGCTGACTAAGTTGGCATATTGTGCTAGTTCCATTTGCCTGCATTTGGCCCAGAGCCCAGTAAACCCTTCCTGTCTATATCTGTTCACATATCTTTGAAAATTCATAATTGTATCGGTTTTTGTAGCCTATTATGGCAACTCATTCGAATTCAGATACGAATTACCATCTGACTGAATGTATTGTCTCTGTGGTCCCTCTTTGTTCATGGCACAGTGGTGCAGTGGTGAAGCTGTGCCTTACGGTGCCAGAGACACGGATTTGAACCCAACTATGGGTGCTATCTGTACGGAGTTTGTACGTTCTCCCTGTGACCCCCTGGGTTTTCACCGGGTGCTCTGGTTTCCTCGCACACTCCAGGGACGTACAGTACAGGTTTGGAGGTTCTTTTTTAAAAATACTGTAGTAAATTTCCCCCCTAGTGTGTATGATAGTGCTCGTGTATGAAGTAATCGCTGGTCGGCGCGGACTCGATGCGGCAAAGGGCCTGTTTCCACGCTGTATCTCCAAAGTATAAAGAAAGGAGGATTTTATCTTTTATTACCCTAAATGATTTATTTTTTATTAATATTAAAGTAAACCTATTTAACGTAATTTTTAATTTATAATAAGATTACAATCAATTTTTTTCTCCAGCCTTAATATTACTTGCAAGAAAAATAATAACTTGAGTGTTGAAATGTCTTTTCTGGTGGAAGGAGGTGGAAAGGATCAGGCACTGATCTCATGGAAAGATGACAACCAGAAGATGAGGGCCCTGAAGACTGAAATTGACCTTTTGAAGCAGGACATGGAGATTCAACGTCTTCAACGTCACCTGAGGAGCTCAAAGACTCAAGTTCTTGCAGCGGCCCCTGTTCCAACCCCTCCCCTCGTGCCAGCGGTAAGTGGAGATAGTGAGCAGACGACACAACTTTGGGCAACAATTCTTGATTAGTTTAGGAAAGAACTGGAGATGCTGGTTTACATCGAAGATAGACACCACAAAATGCTGGATTAACTCAGGGCAGCAGAAGGAATGAGTGACGTTTCGGTTTCTCTCCAGTGACGCTGCCTGCCCCGCTGAGTTACTCCAGCATTTTGTGTCTATCTTCAGATAGAGTGAAAGATTGTTTCATTCATTGAAGGTTTAACATCACACAAGTTCAGTACCAAAATGACAAGCCAGAGCTTTAGAGCAGGACAGCGGTAGAGTTGCTGCCTTACAGCGCCAGAGACCCGGGTTTGATCCTGACTGCGTGTGCTGTCTGTACGGAGTTTGTACGCTCTCCCCGTGACCAAGAACGAAGAGGGGCCGTCGGGACTATATTGAACACTTTGCAACTTTCCCGCATCCCTATACATGGTAACTCTTTGCATACTTTATGTAGATAGATTTTCTCTTGTTTGTTGTTGTCATTGCCTGCCACTTGTATGGAGTGAATGTTACTTGTCACCTATCAGCCCTGAGCTGGTTATTGCCCATGGTTGCTGCTTTATTTGCGTACTGATGTGAAGACCATTGATAAAGCAGCTGAAGGTGGTTGGGGCTTGGACACTACCCTGACGATCTCCTGCAGAGATGTCCTGTGGCTGAGGTGATTGTCCTCCAACCTTCACAAGCATCTTCCGACATGCTCTGTGTGATTCCATCCCGCGGTTCACAACATGACATGTGTCCCTCTAGTTTTAGACTTCCTTAGGAGAAAGACTGACCATCCCCCTTTTTAAATGTGACCACATGATTTATATAAGGTAAATGAAAATGCTGGAAAAACTCAGCGGGTGAGGCAGCATCTATGGAGTGAAGGAATATGTGACGTATTGTGGAAAACAAACTTGCCTCGCACGTGTCCTTTAAACTTTCACCCTTCCGCCTGAAAGATATGCCCTCTTGTTTTTGACATTTCCACCAGGATAAAGGTTCTGACAAGTCTACCTCTTCAAAGGGATAAGGGACAGAACACGGGCAGATGGAAGTAGGGCAAAGAGCTCAATAGAAAATTCCTGGATCCATTCTTGGTAATCTAAGTGCAGAGCGGGATTTTGAATTTGCTGACACTTTTATTGTTTGTGGAAGTGAACTTTGTGCCACAAAAGGCTCAATGTCCTGTCGGCTAGTTAATAGGTTAGTGAATCCAGGGCTCAGAACTGTTCCTGATGGACATCATGAAGATCAGGCTTCTGTTTCTGGAATTTCTCCTTCTCCAGAGGGCAACTAGTGAGAACGTATTGATCTGGCCTGCAGACGGAAGTCACTGGATTAACTTGAAATCCATCATCAACGAGCTGATCGTAAGAGGTCACAGTGTTACTGTAGCTGTGAGTTCAGCTGCACTTTACATCGACTATTCTGAACCCTCACCAGTGAAATTTGAAGTATTTCAAGTGCCGTTTACCAGTGACAAGTACAGAGATTTCATGCATGCGATTTTGGAATTCTGGATCTATGAAAAACCCCAAATATCCCACTGGGAAGCGTACAGAAGATTCTCAGCAATCATGGAACGTGGAATCAAACTTGCCAAAGACATCTGTGACGGGGTGATAAAGAATGAAAAACATTTGCAAAAACTGCGAGATTCGAAGTTTGATGTCGTGCTCTCCGACCCCCGTGCATTTCTGTGGGGATCTCCTGGCTCTGAAGCTGGGAATTCCCTTCATCTTCTCGCTGAGATTCTCCCCGGGATTTACAGTGGAGAGACTCTGCGGACAGATCCCAGCCCCTCCCTCCTATGTACCGGCGATCCTCTCAGAGTTTACCGATAAGATGTCGTTTACTGAGAGAGTTCAGAACGTTCTTTACACATTCATGTACGACTGGATGTGCAAACGGATGTGGCGTGATTGGGACTCCTATTACAGTGAAGCTTTAGGTGAGGTTGACATTTTCCTTTCTTTTTGTCATTTGACTTGAATGCAAAATTGCCAATTAGTCATGTAGAAATTAACAACTTGTAACTACTGACGTAACAAAGCCAGCTATGTTATTTTAAAGTATAATCTTCACCATTTTGACAAGGTATTCATTGAAGGTACGTACAGTTCGTAAACTGAGCCAGTATTTAATGGCCCATCCTTAGTTGCCCTTGAGAAGGTGGTGGTGAGCTGCCTTCTTGAACTGCTGCAGCCCTTGAGGTGCGGGCACACTCATGATGGTTTTAGAGAGATAGTTCAAGGATTTTGTCCCAGCTACAATGAGAGAACGGTGATATATTTCCAAGTTGGGATGTTGTGAGGATGGGAGGGCAGCTCTCAGGTTGGTGGTGTTCCCATGTTCTTGCTGTCTTTGTCCTTCTAGCTGGTAGAGGACATGGCTTTGGAAGGTGCCATCTTTGGTGATTTGCTGCATTGCATCCTACTGGTGGTACTAACTGCTGATAGCGTGCGTCGGTAATGGAGTGAGTGGATGGTTGAGGATGGGATACCTGTCAAGTGGGTGGCCATGTCCTGGATGGTGTCGAGCTTCTTGAGCATTGTTGAGGCTGCCCTCATCCAGGCAAGTGGAGAGTATTCCATCACCCTCCTGAGCTGAGCCTTGTGGATGGTGGACAGGCTTTGAGGAGTCAGGAGGTGAGTTACTCGCCCCAGGGTTGAAAACATCTAACATGGTCTTGTGGCCACATTGTGTGTGGGGCTGTTAGTCTACATTCATGAGCATATAGGTCAGGCCTTCCCAATATAATCTCATCTGGCAAACCATCTATCCTTGCAAACAAGATTCTCTACTGCCCTTCCTTTTTAGTATCTATAGCGTTGTTCAGGCCAGATGTTATTGTGGGGGCCAGATGTTATTGTGGGGATGTGAGGGGTTACTGTGGAGTTCATTGTTCATTCAGGATTACTGTGGGGTTCAGTTTTAGTTGTGGGTTCTGGGCGTTACTATAAACTTGTCATGGCTGTCGTGGGGTTCAGGTCACAATGGAGTTCAGAGGTAATTTCACCCATTCATTGAGAAATCTAAGTTGCTACTTTTGACGAGGTTTAATTTACAAAGTAAAATATATTCAAGATAACTATTTTCATAAGAATACCAATGCCTCTCAATTTTCTCTTAAATCTTTCTTTTCCCACCTTTAAAAAATATATGCCCTCTAGTTTTAGACTTCCCCAGGAGAAAGACTGAACATCCACCTTTTAAATGTGTCCACGTGATTTATATAACTCTTTTTCTTTCCCTGTCCCCTTGATTTTGCGACTTGTATCAGGTAAACATGTATCTGTAAATCAGCATTTGCATCATGTTGGATCATAGAACAGTCTAGCCCTTTGGCCCACAATATCTGTGCTGAACATGAATTCGAGTTAAACTAATCTGCTTCGCATGATCCATCCCCTCCATTCCCTGCATATCCACGTACCTATCTAAAAGCCCCTTAAATGCCACTAACGTATCTGCCTCCACCATCACCCCTGGCAACATGTTCCACGCACCCACCACTAACTGTGGAAAACAAACTTGCCTCGCACGTGTCCTTTAAACTTCACCCTTCTGCCTTTAAATTTATGCCCTCTAGTTTTTGACATTTCCACCTTAGGATAAAGGTTCTGACAAGTCTACCTCTTCAAAGGGATAGGGGACAAACACAAGCAGATGGAAATAGGTCAAAGAGCTCAATAGCAATCCCTGGATCCATTCTTGGTAATCTAAGTGCCGTGCGGGATTTTGAATTTGCTGACACTTTTATTGTTTGTGGAAGTGAACTTTGTGCCTCAAAAGGCTCAATGCCCTGTCGGCTAGTTAATAGGTTAGTGAATCCAGGGCTCAGAGCTGTTCCTGACGGACATCATGAAGATCAGGCTTCTGTTTCTGGAATTTCTCCTTCTCCAGAGGGCAACTAGTGAGAACATATTGATCTGGCCTGCAGAAGGAAGTCACTGGATTAACTTGAAATCCATCATCAATGAGCTGATCGCAAGAGGTCACAGTGTTACTGTGGCTGTGAGTTCAGCTGCAGTTCACATCAACTATACTGAACCCTCACCAGTGAAATTTGAAGTAATTCAAGTGCCGTTTACCAGTGATAAAATTCAAGATTTAATGAATGCAATGTGGGAATTCTGGATCTATGAAAAACCACAAATATCCCACTGGGAAGCGTACAGAAGATTCTCAGCAATCATGGAACGTGGAATCAAATTTACCAAAGGCGTTTGCGACGGGATGATAAAGAATGAAAGACTTTTGCAAAAACTGCGAGATTCGAAGTTTAAAGTCGTGCTCTCTGACCCCGTGCATTACTGTGGGGATCTCCTGGCTCTGAAGCTGGGAATTCCCTTCATCTTCTCTCTGAGATTCTCCCCGGGATTTACAGTGGAGAGACTCTGCGGACAGATCCCAGCCCCTCCCTCCTATGTACCGGCGATCCTCTCAGAGTTTACCGATAAGATGTCTTTTACTGAGAGAGTTCAGAACGTTCTTTACACATTCATGTACGACTGGATGTGCAAACGGATGTGGCGTGATTGGGACTCCTATTACAGTGAAGCTTTAGGTGAGGTTGACAATTTATTTTCCTTTTGTTAAATGACTTGAATGCAAAATTGCCAATTAACATGTAGAAATTAACACCTTTTATCCACTGACTTTTATCTAACATGGTCTTGTGGTCACATTTTGCATATGACTATTCCAGTTCAGGTTTGATCAATGGTAACCCCCTAGAGTATTAATGGTGGTGGATTTAGTGCCGGTAATGCCTTTGTATGTCAGGGGGTGATAGCTGGATTTTCTCTTGTTGGGTGTTGTCATTGCTTGGCACTTCTATGGAGTGAATGTTACTTGCCACCTATCAACCCTGAGCTGGTTATTGCCCATGGTTGCTGTTTTTGTTTGCGTACTGATGTGAAGACCATTGATAAAGCAGCTGAAGGTGGTTGGGCCTCGGACACTACCCTGAGGATCTCCTGCAGAGATGTCCTGTGTCTGAGATGATTGTCCTCCAACCACCACAAGCATCTTCCGACATGCTCTGTGTGATTCCATCCCGCGGTTCACAACACAACATGTGTCCCTCTAGTTTTAGACTTCCTTTGGAGAAAGAATGACCATCCACCTTTTTAAATGTGACCACATGAGTTATATCACACATTTTCTCTCTCTGTCCCCTTGATTATGAGACCTGCGTCAGGTAAACATGTATCTGTAAATCTGAGCGTTTGCATCGGGATAGATCATAGAACAGTACAGCCCTTTGGCCCACAATATCTGTGCTGAACATGAAGTCGAGTTAAACTAATCTGCTTCGTATGATCCATCACCTCCATTCCCTGCATATCCACGTGCCTATCTAAAAGCCCCTTAAATGCCACTATCATATCTGCCTCCACCATCACCCCTGGCAGCATGTTCCACGCACCCACCACTATCTGTGGAAAACAAACTTGCCTCGCACGTGTCCTTTAAACTTTCACCCTTCTGCCTTAAAGTTATGCCCTCTAGTTTTTGACATTTTCACCTTAGGATAAAGGTTCTGACAAGTTTACCTCTTCAAAGGGATAAGGGACAAACGCAGGCAGATGGAAGTAGGTCAAAGAGCTCAATAGAAAAACCCTGGATCCATTCTTGGTAATCTAAGTGCAGTGCGGGATTTTGAATTTGCTGACACTTTTATTGTTTGTGGAAGTGAACTTTGTGCCTCAAAAGGCTCAATGTCCTGCCGGCTAGTTAATAGGTTAGTGAATCCTGGGCTCAGAGCTGTTCCCGACGGACATCATGAAGATCAGGCTTCTGTTTCTGGAATTGCTCCTTCTCCAGAGGGCAACTAGTGAGAACATATTGATCTGGCCTGCAGAAGGAAGCCACTGGATTAACTTGAAACCCATCATCAATGAGCTGATCGCAAGAGGTCACAGTGTTACTGTGGCTGTGAATTCTACTGTACTTGACATCGACTATTCTGAACCCTCACCAGTGAAATATGAAGTATTTCAAGTGCCGTTTACCAATGACAAAATTCAAGATTTAATGAATGCAATTGGGCAATTCTGGCTCTATGATAAACACAAATATCCCACTGGGAAGCGTACAGAAAATTCTCAGCAATCATGGAACGTGGAATCAAATTTACCAAAATGGTCTGTGACGGGATGATAAAGAATGAAAAACTTGTGCAAAAACTGCGAGATTCAAAGTTTAAAGTCGTGCTCTCTGACCCCGTGCATCGCTGTGGGGAGCTCCTGGCTCTGAAGCTGGGAATTCCCTTCATCTTCTCTCTGAGATTCTCCCCGGGATTTACAGTGGAGAGACTCTGCGGACAGATCCCTGCCCCTCCCTCCTATGTACCGGCGATCCTCTCAGAGTTTACCGATAAGATGTCTTTTACTGAGAGAGTTCAAAACGTTCTTTACACATTCATGTACGACTGGATGTGCAAACGGATGTGGCATGATTTGGACTCCTATTACACTGAAGCTCTAGGTGAAGTTGAATGACTTTAACGCAAAATTGTTAATGAAAACCTAGAATTTAAAGCCTTTTAACCACTGAAGTAAGTGGCAGCTACGTTATTTGAAGGTGTACTCGTCTGACACTTTCAAAATCCAATTCTTTCCAAGCTATTGTTCCAAACTCCTTTTACAGTGAAGCTCTAGGTGAGGTTGAATGTGTCTTTTCCTTGTGTTAAGTGACTCGAACAAAATTGCCAATTAAATTAGAAATTAAGCATTTTATTCAAAGTGCCACCTACGTTATTTTAAGGTAGACCCTTCACCATTTTGACAACGTATTTATTATTGGTACATACGGTTCGTAAACTGAGCTAGCATTTAATGGCCCATCCTTCATTGCCCTTGAGAAGGTGGCGGCGAGATTCCTTCTTCAACTTCTGCTGCCCTTGAGGTGCGAGCACATTCGCGATCATTTTAGATTAACCACTTCAAGCCAGACAGTTTTCATTCGAGTATGAGTTTAAGATACGAATACCAATAAGTATGATATTTTGTTAATTAAAATTGGGTATTTAAATAGTAAATACCCACTTAGACCTAGTTAAGAAATGTTATCCTATTAGAGATAATTACACACAATCTCACAGTCTTTGACACTGTTTAATACAGGATTATTAATAAGCAAAAAAACTTTTCTTTTAATTTAAATACAGCATTTAAATACCTTCTTAGTCCAACCTATTAGATGAACTACTTACAGTACAGGTTCCGTTTTTTTTTTCCTGTGCATATAATATCTGGTTCTGGCCTGTTTTTTCTTTTCTATAATATTAGTGTGTAAGGGGCGGAACTGAATGAGATTTACACCTAAGGAAGATCACACAAATGTTCCCACCAGTGGGTGGTTGTACACAGTATACTTAAATACTGCTTTTTTGTATCATTTATGTTATTTTGCACCTTTCTTTGGGATATACCATCAGAATTCTGAAATTGGGATCACCCACCCAACACCCAGAAAGTTGAGTTATTGTGTTGCACCACCTGAAACAAGGGAACCTATCTAGGCTATAATGCAAGACGACCCTCTGAAGAAAACTGGAGGAATTACTTTTTGTAGCTGGAATATTAGGGGCGCTAATGAGCCACTTAAAAGGTGTAAGGTTCATGCCCAATTAAAATCAATTAATGCTGACATCATATTTTTACAGGAAATGCATCTTAAAGATCAAGCTCAGACCAGGCTGAAGGCTCATTGGATTGGTCAAATATATCACTCCTCCTATCTCTCCAAATCCATAGGCACTGCAATTATAATCCATAAGGGCATACCATTTAAACATAAAAACACCATTGCAGACAAAGATGAGAGGTATGTCATAGTTTCTGGGGAGATATACTCTACCCCACTTACTATTGTAAATATTTATGCTCCTAACTTTGACAGCCCACAATTTTTTAATAAAATCTTGAATATAATTTCCGACTCCACCCAGCAAAACGTGATAATTGGGGGAGATTTCAATTGCGTTCTGGATCAATACCTGGATAAATCCGCTCAACAAAAGAGATATAATACAAAATCAAAATCCAGTGAACTCTTAAATATGTATATAAGAAATACAAATATAACAGACGTATTGAGGATTGTAAACCCATCCGAAAGAGAATATTCCTTTTACTCATCAGTACATAAAACCTATACACGTATTGACTATTTTCTAGTGGACACTAAATTAATACCTTTCACAATTAATCCCAAATACCATAATAGTACTATATCCGATCATTCCCCGCTAACCTTCTCCTTAAAACTAGAAGGAATGTTTAATAAAAAATCATTCTGGAGATTTAACCCTCAAATACTAAATAAACCGGATTGTTGTAAATATCAATATCCATCAATACCGATATATCTTCCTAACATTTTTTCTCCAAAATCTTAATTCTCTGATTGCAAACTTTATTTGGGATTATAAAACACATAGAATCCATAAACGGCATCTATGTAAACCCAAAGAAACGGGTGGATTGGCTCTCCCCAACTTCTTATACTATTACTGGGCAACAAATATTAAAAATGTAATTTACTGGCTGGACAATTTATGCCAACAGGTAGACTGGTTAATAATGGAGAGAGAGGATTGCTCGCCTTTTAATATAGGTACGATTCTTCTCTCTCCAACAAATTTGAAGAACACACTATATGATAAAAATCTGATTATCACAGCACTCTACAAACCTGGAGACAAGTCAAATCAACTTTAAAACTAAGAAATGTATTTCTTCTTTCACCAATAGCCAATAACCCTTTGTTCAAGCCATCTATTATAGAAAATTGAAAATATTAGACTTGTCTTAGCAGTAAAACCAGAGCATTTTTCGAAGACATGGACACCATTCATTGATTTATTGCAAGGATAGTATGGTGCAACACAATTTTGGAGTTAAATCTAATTACAGGTTGGGTGATGGGTGGGGAGTGATGCGAGGCAGGTATATCATCACCTTTTGTTTTTCTTGCTGTTTTTGTCTTTTTATTTCTCTATGTCTTCCTTATTTATTTTACTTACTCACTCTTTGGCTTCACCAATTTGGTAGTCCAGGGGTTCTATCCTTGCACATCCACTTCTTCTCTCTCTTGCTTTTTCTATTCTCTTAACTATAGCTAAAAATAAAAATTGAAGCTGTACAATAACTGTATTATGTCATATGCCACTGGTTATATTTTTGTACACTGCTTCTAATAAATTTTTTAAATAAATAAAAAATCTTTCCCATCCACCAATACATACAATTAGTTCAAATGGTAATTGAACCCACATCAGACAGCTTTAAGAAATTCTCCGTGAATACCTTCAGTAATACTTGAAGCTCAAACACAATTGGTGACACATAGTGTTAATATGATGTTAATAGTGACATTTAAAATGCGCTTAATAATGACACCCCCACTATCTCGCATAAAGCAGATGTTTTAATTGATTTTTTTTCACCGAATTTCAAAGTGCGGATTACAAAACATGTGTAATCTGCTTCAATGATCTATTCCCCTCCATTCATTGCATTTCCATGTGGCTATTGAAAAGCCCCTTCAATACCACTATCGTGAATCAAGGACCAGAGGACATTGGTTTAAGGTGAAGGGGAAAAGATTTAATAGGAATGCGTGGTTGGTTTGGAGGGATATGGACCAAATGCAGACAGGTGGGACTAGTGTAGCTTGGACATGTTGGGCGGTGTGGGCAAGTTGTGCCTATGGGCCTGTTTCCACACTCTTTCACTCTATTACTCAGACTGTCACGGGGAGAACGTACAAACTCCACAAAACACCCATAGCCAGGATGGAACCAAGGTCTTTGGTGCTCTACTGTTGCGCCACTGCGCCACCACTTCTCTGCTTCTCTGGCACGAATCTGAACATTGGTAAGGCACTCAATTAGAACTCAAGCTGGAATAATGTGTGGGAAAGGAATTGCAGATGCTGGTTCAAACCGAAAATAGATTTGTTTTAGAAGCTGGAGTAACTCAGCGGGACAGGCAGCATCTCTGGTTAGAAGGAATGGGTGATGTTTCGGGTCGAGACCCTTCTTCAGCATTTGCAGTTCCTTCTTAAACATAGAACTATGGCTGGTGCATTGTGTTTCCGCTGGCTGGTTAACGCTCAACATAAGTTTTTCACTGTACCTCGGTACATGTGACAATAAACTCAACTGAAGTGACTGGTGCGGACGGGCGTAGACTTTGTGGGCAGTGAGTGGGGCCAGTTTTCCCTGCTGTTCCTCTGCACTGAAGTTAGATCAGCATTCTCAATCCAGTCCAGGATTTCTATTTCCTTGTTCCTGTTCATGCCGGAGTGGAAACTGTGTCCACCAGGAAGTTTCAAAGGGGAGGTTTTTATTCTGATCAGAGTGCAGGGCGGCTGATCGGGCACTGAGGTTGGATTGCTGGCGAACACCATGCATGCCAGGCATCTGCTGTTGGTGATGTATCTCACCCTGCCCGGGGTCGCTGGGGAGAACGTGTTGATCTGGCCGACAGAAGGAAGCCACTGGATTAACTTGAAGTACATAATTGCCGGGTTGATGGCGAGGGGCCACGATGTCACAGTGGCCACGATGTCACAGTGGTTTGTAAACAACTCCGAGTCCTCGGCCATGAAGTTGGAAGTGTTCCAAGTGCCGTTTACACACGAGACCACGGAAGCCTTTTTGAACAACTGGCTGGACGTCTCCCTTTACCAGGCACCGGACTTGTCCTTTTGGGGCAGGTACAGGGTGTTTTCGGCGCTGATGGCCAAGGGGAGGGAGCTGGGCATGCAGGTGTGCGACGGGATACTGAAGAACGAGGAGCTGGTGCAGAGACTACGGGAGGCCAAGTTCAAGGTCCTGCTCTCTGACCCAGTGCAGGTGTGCGGGGATCTCCTGGCTTTGAAGCTTGGGGTTCCCCTCGTCTTCACCCTGCGGTTCTCCCCGGGCTTTACGTTGGAGAGACACTGTGGACAGATGCCAACCCCGCCCTCCTATGTCCCAGTCATTCTGTCAGAGTTGTCCGACAAGATGTCCTTCGTCGAGAGGTCTCAGAATGTGCTCTACTCCTTCATGTACGACTGGGTGTTCCTGCGGTCCTGGGGAGATTGGGATGCTTATTACAGCGAGGCTTCAGGTAGGTGGTTTGGCTCATTCCGCTGTGCGGGCAGCACACGTTTTGGTTTTCATTTTTAATTTAGTTTAGAGATACAGCGTGGAAACAGGCCCTTCGCCCCACCGAGTCTACGCCGTCCAGCGATCAACAGTTCGCACTAGTTCTCCGTCCCCGCACTTTCTCACCCACTCCACCCCTTGCACGTTCGAGGCAACTTGTAGACGCCAATTAATCTTCAAGCCTGAAGGACGTAAAGTGCTGGAGAAACCTTGTGAACCCACGCTGCACTCCCTCAATAGCAAGAATGTCCTTCCTCAAATTTGGATACCAAAACTGCACACAATATTCCAGTTGTGGTCTCACTAGGGACCTGTACAATGAAGAAGGACCTCTTTGCTCCCATTCTCAAATCCTCTTGTTATAAAGGCCAACATGCCATTCGCTTTCTTCACTGCTTGCTGTACCCCACATGCTTACTTTCAGTGACTGATGAACAAGGACCCCCAGATCTCATGGTACTTGCCCTTTTCCTACCTTGGCAGGAGAATGGGGTTAGGAGGGAGAGATCGACCCGCCATGATTGAATGGCGGAGTAGACGATGGGCCAAATGGCCTAATTCTGCTCCTATCACTTATGACCTTACGATATACTGATAGGGGCTTGGCAGGTTTTGCAGGGAAATTGCTGGTTGCATGTCTCCAGTGTTGTGAGGTGCCTGCTGCAAGCTGTCTTTCAGTCTGGAGTATGCAGACAGGGAACACCGCAGACACATCAGTCCATGGCACGGTGCAGGAATGAGTTCTTGGCCAAGGAAAAGCATTTTTCACATCTGGTTGGAAGTAGCAATGGTGCATCGAAAGTGTTGATGAATTTCTTCACTGACATCTCTTCTAACTGGAGGGGGGGGTCTTCCGAGGAATGGGAAATGATCCAGTGCCTCACCATTGGTTTTGATTGTCTAGGAGAGGTGCTACGCATGGATAGTTAGCTACAGGACCTTAGTCCTGCAACAAATTTGTACGCTCCAGTCAACAAAGTAATGCTGGAGTTGGATCAGACTCTGAACATTGCAAGTGTCATCCATTTGTGTGAACCAGTGTCTACAGTTCTTTGTTTCTACATGTTGACAGTCTTGTTTGGTCAGTTGCACAGTTTACCTCAACTGCCCAAATGGCTTCAGCTGATTCCTTGACTCTGACATTTCTGACAGTTCTTTACCTCACTTGAACTGACTGACAAAAGCTATCTACTTACCCAACCGGGTTTGGGTCCTGTGTTTCTGGACAGACCGAGTTAGAACCTCTTGCAAAGGGTGATGGTATGCTGGTCTCATGCGTGGATGAGCCTAAAGTTTGTATCCTCTTGGTGAAATCAACTCTCTCGCCCATGTTGCATCTCACATACAGAATGGCGCAACCTGCTTCATGAAACTCCGACTTCACTTCTAATACATTATTAGGCAAAAGAAACTTCAGGAGTCATGAGTGCTATCTGGGTTGATACATATTCAGAAGAGTAATATTAGAAGCATTTTCTTGCATATTCTTATGTACGGCGTGCACAGCCCAAAGTTGTAGGTCAAGGGTAGACTTCCAGGCCAGGACACCATCAGTTACTGGGTGGATGGTTTGATGCCACCAGGGAAAAGCATCAGTGGGCAGTCATTCACGATGTGTGGGATGATGTTTGGATGTCCCCAGTCGCAAGCGGGGCTGTCTGTCATCCCCCACTCAGGCAGGCGATGGCTGTTCTTGCATGGAGGGTGTGGATTCTGTTCAGGGTTAGCCATTGCTTGCGATGGAGGTCAAAACCCGGTGGTTTCATTGTGGGGCTGTGATGACCTCTCCGTTGTTGGTGTTGGCACACGCAAATTTGAACCATTATTATTAACTAATTCATCTAAGGCCATAAAGAGAAAAGAATCATTGTGGCTTGAGGCCATTCTGTAGTTTAATTTAGAGATACAGTGTGGAATCAGGCCCTTCGGCCCACTGAGTCCCCGCCGACCAGCGATCACCCATACACTAGTTCTATTTTATTCCAGTTTCGCATCTTACCCATTGGGGGCAATTTAGTAAAGACTAATTAACCTGTAAACCCGCACATCTTTGGAATGTGGAGGAAATGGGAGCATCCACAGATGCACAGAATCTCTTGCCCAGCCTAGGTGAATCAAGGACCAGAGGACATTGGTTTAAGGTGAAGGGGAAAAGATTTAATAGGAATGCGTGGTTGGTTTGGAGGGATATGGACCAAATGCAGACAGGTGGGACTAGTGTAGCTTGGACATGTTGGGCGGTGTGGGCAAGTTGTGCCTATGGGCCTGTTTCCACACTCTTTCACTCTATTACTCAGACTGTCACGGGGAGAACGTACAAACTCCACAAACACCCATAGCCAGGATGGAACCAAGGTCTTTGGTGCTCTACTGTTGCGCCACTGCGCCACCACTTCTCTGCTTCTCTGGCACGAATCTGAACATTGGTAAGGCACTCAATTAGAACTCAAGCTGGAATAATGTGTGGGAAAGGAATTGCAGATGCTGGTTCAAACCGAAAATAGATTTGTTTTAGAAGCTGGAGTAACTCAGCGGGACAGGCAGCATTTCTGGAGAGAAAGAATGGGTGGCGTTTCGGGTCGAGACCCTTCTTCAGCATTTGCAGTTCCTTCTTAAACATAGAACTATGGCTGGTGCATTGTGTTTCCGCTGGCTGGTTAACGCTCAACAAAAGTTTTTCACTGTACCTCGGTACATGTGACAATAAACTCAACTGAAGTGACTGGTGCGGACGGGCGTAGACTTTGTGGGCAGTGAGTGGGGCCAGTTTCCCTGCTGTTCCTCTGCACTGAAGTTAGATCAGCATTCTCAATCCAGTCCAGGATTTCTATTTCCTTGTTCCTGTTCATGCCGGAGTGGAAACTGTGTCCACCAGGAAGTTTCAAAGGGGAGGTTTTTATTCTGATCAGAGTGCAGGGCGGCTGATCGGGCACTGAGGTTGGATTGCTGGCGAACACCATGCATGCCAGGCATCTGCTGTTGGTGATGTATCTCACCCTGCCCGGGGTCGCTGGGGAGAACGTGTTGATCTGGCCGACAGAAGGAAGCCACTGGATTAACTTGAAGTACATAATTGCCGGGTTGATGGCGAGGGGCCACGATGTCACAGTGGCCACGATGTCACAGTGGTTTGTAAACAACTCCGAGTCCTCGGCCATGAAGTTGGAAGTGTTCCAAGTGCCGTTTACACACGAGACCACGGAAGCCTTTTTGAACAACTGGCTGGACGTCTCCCTTTACCAGGCACCGGACTTGTCCTTTTGGGGCAGGTACAGGGTGTTTTCGGCGCTGATGGCCAAGGGGAGGGAGCTGGGCATGCAGGTGTGCGACGGGATACTGAAGAACGAGGAGCTGGTGCAGAGACTACGGGAGGCCAAGTTCAAGGTCCTGCTCTCTGACCCAGTGCAGGTGTGCGGGGATCTCCTGGCTTTGAAGCTTGGGGTTCCCCTCGTCTTCACCCTGCGGTTCTCCCCGGGCTTTACGTTGGAGAGACACTGTGGACAGATGCCAACCCCGCCCTCCTATGTCCCAGTCATTCTGTCAGAGTTGTCCGACAAGATGTCCTTCGTCGAGAGGTCTCAGAATGTGCTCTACTCCTTCATGTACGACTGGGTGTTCCTGCGGTCCTGGGGAGATTGGGATGCTTATTACAGCGAGGCTTCAGGTAGGTGGTTTGGCTCATTCCGCTGTGCGGGCAGCACACGTTTGGTTTTCATTTTTAATTTAGTTTAGAGATACAGCGTGGAAACAGGCCCTTCGCCCCACCGAGTCTACGCCGTCCAGCGATCAACAGTTCGCACTAGTTCTCCGTCCCCGCACTTTCTCACCCACTCCACCCCTTGCACGTTCGAGGCAACTTGTAGACGCCAATTAATCTTCAAGCCTGAAGGACGTAAAGTGCTGGAGAAACTCAGCAGGTCAGGCAGCATCTCAGGAGAACATGGGTAGGTCCGAAGAAGGGTCTCGATCCGAAGCGTCACCTATCCATGTCTTCCAGAGACCTGATCTGCTGGGCTACTCCTGCAGTTCTACAGCCGACAAACCTACACGTCTTTGCAATGTGGGAGGAAACCGGAGCACTCAAAGAAAACCCACGCAGGTCACAGGGAAATAGACAAAAAAAAACCTATTGATCTATTCCCCTCCATTCATTGCATTTCCATGTGGCTATTGAAAAGCCCCTTCAATACCACTATCATATCTGCCTCCAGCATCACCCCTGGCAGCATGTTCCACTCACCCACCACTCTGTGGAAACAAAACTTGCCCCGCACGTGTCCTTTTAACTCTCACCCTTCCACCTTAAAGCTATGCCCTCTAGTCTTTGACATTTCTACCTTAGGAAATGTTTTTGGACTAATCTAACTTTTCAAAGGAATATGGGTTAAACGCATGCAGATGGGATCAGCTCAAACAACTGAATCGAAAATCACTGGATACATTCTTGGACATTTGAGTGCAGTGTGGTATTTTGAATTTGCTGACGCTTTATTTGCTTGTGGAAGTTCACCTTGTGCCTCAAAAGGCTCAATGTCCTGTCAGCTAGTTAATAGGTTAGTGAATCCTGGGCTCAGAACTGTTCCTGACGGACATCATGAAGATCAGGCTTCTGTTTCTGGGATTTCTGCTTCTCCAGTGGGCAACTAGTGAGAACATATTGATCTGGCCTGCAGAAGGAAGTCACTGGATTAACTTGAAACCCATCATCAATGAGCTGATCGCAAGAGGTCACAGTGTTACTGTGGCTGTGAATTCCGCTGCAGTTTACATCAACTATTCTGAACCCTCACCAGTGAAATTTGAAGTGTTTCAAGTGCCGTTTACAAGTGACAAATTTCAGGCTTACATGAATACAGTCATGGAATTCTTTATCTACGAGAAATCACAATTAACCCACTGGCAAGCATACAGAAGATTCTCAGCGGCCATGGAACCTGGAATCAAACTTACTAAAGGCATCTGTGACGGGGTGATAAAGAATGAAAGGCTTGTGCAAAAACTATGAGATTCGAAGTTTAAAGTTCTGCTCTCTGACCCCGTGCATAACTGTGGGGATCTCCTGGCTCTGAAGCTGGGAATTCCCTTCATCTTCTCTCTGAGATTCTCCCCAGCATTTGCAATAGAGAGACTCTGCGGACAGATCCCAGCCCCTCCCTCCTATGTACCGGCGACCCTCTCCGAGTTTTCTAATGAGATGTCTTTCATTGCGAGAGTTCAGAACGTTCTTTACACCTTCATGTACGACTGGATGTGCAAACAGATGTGGGATGAATGGAACTCCTATTATAGTGAAGCTTTAGGTGAGGTTGTCTGTCTCTTTTCCTTTTGTTAAGTGAATCGATTACAAAATTACCAATTAACATGTAGAAATTAAGCGTTATACCTACTGATGTAACAATGTCAGCTATGTTATTTTAAAGTATACTCTTCACCATTTTGTCAATGTATTAATTGAAGGTACGTACGGTTCGTAAACTGAGCCAGCATTTAATGGTCCATCCATAATTGCCATTGAGAGGGTGGTGGTGAGCTGCCTTCTTGAACTGCTACTGCGGGCACACTCATGATTGTTTCAGAAAGAGAGTTGTAGGTTTTTGACCCAGCAACAATGAAAGAACTGTGATGTATTTCCAAGTCGGGATGTTGTGAGGCTTGGTTGGTGGTGTTCCCATGTTCTTGCTGTCATTGTCCTTGCAGCAGGTGGAAGTCATGACTTTGGAAGGTGCCATCTAAGAAGACTAACGCTGTATCCTATCAGAATCTCTTGCCCAGCCTAGGTGAATCAAGGACCAGAGGACATTGGTTTAAGGTGAAGGGGAAAAGATTTAATAGGAATGCGTGGTTGGTTTGGAGGGATATGGACCAAATGCAGACAGGTGGGACTAGTGTAGCTTGGACATGTTGGGCGGTGTGGGCAAGTTGTGCCTATGGGCCTGTTTCCACACTCTTTCACTCTATTACTCAGACTGTCACGGGGAGAACGTACAAACTCCACAAACACCCATAGCCAGGATGGAACCAAGGTCTTTGGTGCTCTACTGTTGCGCCACTGCGCCACCACTTCTCTGCTTCTCTGGCACGAATCTGAACATTGGTAAGGCACTCAATTAGAACTCAAGCTGGAATAATGTGTGGGAAAGGAATTGCAGATGCTGGTTCAAACCGAAAATAGATTTGTTTTAGAAGCTGGAGTAACTCAGCGGGACAGGCAGCATTTCTGGAGAGAAAGAATGGGTGGCGTTTCGGGTCGTGACCCTTCTTCAGCATTTGCAGTTCCTTCTTAAGCATAGAACTACGGCTGGTGCATTGTTTTTCTGCTGGCTGGTTAACGCTCAACAAAAGTTTTTCACTGTACCTCGGTACATGTGACAATAAACTCAACTGAAGTGACTGGTGCGGACGGGCGTAGACTTTGTGGGCAGTGAGTGGGGCCAGTTTCCCTGCTGTTCCTCTGCACTGAAGTTAGATCAGCATTCTCAATCCAGTCCAGGATTTCTATTTCCTTGTTCCTGTTCATGCCGGAGTGGAAACTGTGTCCACCAGGAAGTTTCAAAGGGGAGGTTTTTATTCTGATCAGAGTGCAGGGCGGCTGATCGGGCACTGAGGTTGGATTGCTGGCGAACACCATGCATGCCAGGCATCTGCTGTTGGTGATGTATCTCACCCTGCCCGGGGTCGCTGGGGAGAACGTGTTGATCTGGCCGTTGACAGAAGGAAGCCACTGGATTAACTTGAAGTACATAATTGCCGGCTTGATGGCGAGGGGCCACGATGTCACAGTGGCCACGATGTCACAGTGGTTTGTAAACAACTCCGAGTCCTCGGCCATGAAGTTGGAAGTGTTCCAAGTGCCGTTTACACACGAGACCACGGAAGCCTTTTTGAACAACTGGCTGGACGTCTCCCTTTACCAGGCACCGGACTTGTCCTTTTGGGGCAGGTACAGGGTGTTTTCGGCGCTGATGGCCAAGGGGAGGGAGCTGGGCATGCAGGTGTGCGACGGGATACTGAAGAACGAGGAGCTGGTGCAGAGACTACGGGAGGCCAAGTTCAAGGTCCTGCTCTCTGACCCAGTGCAGGTGTGCGGGGATCTCCTGGCTTTGAAGCTTGGGGTTCCCCTCGTCTTCACCCTGCGGTTCTCCCCGGGCTTTACGTTGGAGAGACACTGTGGACAGATGCCAACCCCGCCCTCCTATGTCCCAGTCATTCTGTCAGAGTTGTCCGACAAGATGTCCTTCGTCGAGAGGTCTCAGAATGTGCTCTACTCCTTCATGTACGACTGGGTGTTCCTGCGGTGCCCCCTCACCCCCTTCATACACCCCTGGAATTCTGCCCACAGCTGAACATGAAGACGCGTTAAAGTAATCTGCTTCAGTGATCTATTCCCCTCCATTCATTGCATTTCCATGTGGCTATTGAAAAGCCCCTTCAATACCACTATCATATCTGCCTCCAGCATCACCCCTGGCAGCATGTTCCACTCACCCACCACTCTGTGGAAACAAAACTTGCCCCGCACGTGTCCTTTAAACTCTCACCCTTCCACCTTAAAGCTATGCCCTCTAGTCTTTGACATTTCTACCTTAGGAAATGTTTTTGGACTAATCTAACTTTTCAAAGGAATATGGGTTAAACGCATGCAGATGGGATCAGCTCAAACAAATGAATCAGAAAACCTTGGATACATTCTTGGACATTAAAGTGCAGTGTGGTTTTTTGAATTTGCTAACACTTTATTTGCTTGTGGAAGTGAACTTTGTGCTTCAAAAGGCTCAATGTCCTGTCGGCTAGTTAATAGGTTAGTGAATCCTGGGCTCAGAACTGTTCCTGACGGACATCATGAAGATCAGGCTTCTGTTTCTGGAATTTCTCCTTCTCCAGAGGGCAACTAGTGAGAACATATTGATCTGGCCTGCTGAAGGAAGCCACTGGATTAACTTGAAAGTCATCATCAATGAGCTGATCGCAAGAGGTCACAGTGTTACTGTGGCTGTGAATTCAGCTACACTTGACATCGACTATTCTGAACCCTCACCAGTGAATTTTGAAGTATTTCAAGTGCCGTTTACCACTGACAGTTTCAGAGATTTCATGGATGTCCTTTTGGAATTCTGGATCTACGAAAAATCACAATTATCCCACTGGCAAGCATACAGAAAATTTTCAGCAATCATAGAACATGGAAAGAAATTTACCAAAGGCATCTGTGACGGGGTGATGAAGAATGAAAAACTTGTGCAAAAACTGCGAGATTCGAAGTTTAAAGTTCTGCTCTCTGACCCCGTGCATCGCTGTGGGGAGCTCCTGGCTCTGAAGCTGGGAATTCCCTTCATCTTCTCTCTGAGATTCTCCCCGGGATTTACAGTGGAGAGACTCTGCGGACAGATCCCAGCCCCTCCCTCCTATGTACCGGCGATCCTCTCAGAGTTTACCGATAAGATGTCTTTTACTGAGAGAGTTCAGAACGTTCTTTACACATTCATGTACGACTGGATGTGTAAACGGATGTGGCGTGAATGGGACTCCTATTACAGTGAAGCTTTAGGTGAGGTTGACATTTTCCTTTCCTTTTGTTAAATGACTTGAATGCAAAATTTCCAATTAACATGTAGAAATTAACACCTTTTAACTACTGACGTAACAATGTCAGCTATATTATTTTAAAGTATACTCTTCACCATTTTGACAAGGTATTCATTGAAGGTACGTACGGTTCGTAAACTGAGCCAGCATTTAATGGCCCATCCTTAGTTGCCCTTGAGAAGGTGGTGGTGAGCTGCCTTCTTGAACTGCTGCAGCCCTTGAGGTGTGGGCACACTCATGATGGTTTTAGAAAGAAAGTTCATGGATTTTGACCCAGCAACAATGAAAGAACGGTAATGTATTTCCAAGTTGGGATGTTGTGAGGATGGGAGGGCAGCTCTCAGGTTGGTGGTGTTCCCATGTTCTTGCTGTCTTTGTCCTTGCAGCAGGTGGAAGTCATGACTTTGGAAGGTGCCATCTAAGAAGACTAACGCTGTATCCTATCAGAATCTAACTGCCCAGCCTAGGTGAATCAAGGACCAGAGGATGGTTGGAATTTACCTGTGAAGGGGAAAAGCCATTTAATAGGAATGCGTCGAGCTTGGTTTGCAGGGATAGGCTGCCCAAATGCAGACAGGTGGAGAAAGTGTACCCTCCTGACCTGATGTTGGGGGTGTGGGCAAGTTGAGGATCTATGGGTAAGTTTCCACACTCTTTCACTCTATTACTCTTGTAGTCATATGTGTCACGGGGATTCCGTACAGGTTCCACAAACATCCCATAGCCAGGATGGAACCAAGGTCTTTGGTGCTCTACTGTTGTCGCCACTGCGATAGCCATTTCTCTGCTTCTCTGGCACGAATCTGAACATTGGTAAGGCACTCAATTAGAACTCAAGCTGGAATAATGTGTGGGATTGCCCATTGCTGATGCTGGTTCAAACCGAAAATAGATTTGTTTTAGAAGCTGGAGTAACTCAGCGGGACACTACCCAGCATTTCTGGAGAGAAAGAATGGGTGGCGTTTCGGGTCGAGACCCTTCTTCAGCATTTGCAGTTCCTTCTTAAACATAGAACTATGGCTGGTGCATTGTGTTTCTGCTGGCTGGTTAACGCTCAACAAAAGTTTTTCACTGTACCTCGGTACATGTGACCATAAACTATAAACTGACCACATGGACTGGTGCGGACGGGGGCGTAGACTTTGTGGGCTTGATTTTGTGAGTGGGGCCAGTTTCCTGTAAATCCTCTGCACTGAAGTTAGATCAGCATTCTCAATCCAGTCCAGGATTTCTATTTCCTTAGACCTGTTCATGCCGGAGTGGAAACTGTGTCCACCAGGAAGTTTCAAGGGGGGGGTTTTTATTCTGATCAGAGTGCAGGGCGGCTGATCGGGCACTGAGGTTGGATTGCTGGCGAACACCATGCATGCCAGGCATCTGCTGTTGGTGATGTATCTCACCCTGCCGGGGTCGCTGGGGAGAACGTGTTGATCTGGCCGACAGAAGGAAGCCACTGGATTAACTTGAAGTACATAATTGCCGGGTTGATGGCGAGGGGCCACGATGTCACAGTGGCCACGATGTCACAGTGGTTTGTAAACAACTCCGAGTCCTCGGCCATGAAGTTGGAAGTGTTCCAAGTGCCGTTTACACACGAGACCACGGAAGCCTTTTTGAACAACTGGCTGGACGTCTCCCTTTACCAGGACCCGGACTTGTCCTTTTGGGGCAGGTACAGGGTGTTTTACCCGCTGATGGCCAAGGGGAGGGAGCTGGGCATGCATGCAGGTGCGACGGGATACTGAAGAACGAGGAGCAAGCAAAGAGACTACGGGAGGCCAAGTTCAAGGTCCTGCTCTCTGACCCAGTGCAGGTGTGCGGGGATCTCCTTGGCTTGAAGCTTGGGGTTCCCCTCGTCTTCACCCTGCGGTTCTCCCCGGGCTTTACGTTGGAGAGACACTGTGGACAGATGCCAACCCCGCCCTCCTATGTCCCAGTCATTCTGTCAGAGTTGTCCGACAAGATGTCCTTCGTCGAGAGGTCTCAGAATGTGCTCTACTCCTTCATGTACGACTGGGTGTTCCTGCGGTACTTGAAGGACAATGTCATGCTTATTACAGCGAGGCTTCAGGTAGGTGGTTTGGCTCAACAATTTAGTTTAGAAACAGCACTTAACAGGCCCACCCCCACTGTCTCCAGCCCAAAAGCAAAATTGGATTACAAAATGGGGGGGTTCGATTGTCCCCCACCTCTCAAAACATGGGAGGAATGTGACCCCCCCTCATACACCCAGGGAATTCCGCCCATGGCTGAATATGAAGCGAGTTAAACTAATCTGCTTCATATGATCCATTCCCCTCCATTCATTGCATTTCCATGTGCCTATTGAGAAGCCCCTTCAATACCACTATCATATCTGCCTCCAGCATCACCCCTGGCAGCATGTTCCACGCACCCACCACTCTCTGTGGAAACAAAACTTGCCCCGCACGTGTCCTTTAAACTCTCACCCTTCCACCTTAAAGCTATGCCCTCTAGTCTTTGACATTTCTACCTTAGGAAACGTTTTTGGACTAATCTAATTTTTAAAAGGAATATGGGTGAAACGCATGCAGATGGGATCAGCTCAAACAACTGAATCGGAAAACCCTGGATCCATTCTTGGTAATCTAAGTGCAGTGCGGGATTTTGAATTTGCTGACACTTTTATTGCTTGTGGAAGTGAACTTTGTGCCTCAAAAGGCTCAATGTCCTGTCGGCTAGTTAATAGGTTAGTGAATCCTGGGCTCAGAACTGTTCCTGACGGACATCATGACGATCAGGCTTCTGTTTCTGGAATTTCTCCTTCTCCAGAGGGCAACTAGTGAGAACATATTGATCTGGCCTGCTGAAGGAAGCCACTGGATTAACTTGAAAGTCATCATCAATGAGCTGATCGCAAGAGGTCACAGTGTTACTGTGGCTATGAATTCAGCTACGCTTTACATCGACAATTCTGAACCCTCACCAGTGAATTTTGAAGTGTTTCAAGTGCCGTCTACCA
The DNA here is from genome assembly GCF_028641065.1 of Leucoraja erinaceus. NCBI lineage: Eukaryota > Metazoa > Chordata > Chondrichthyes > Rajiformes > Rajidae > Leucoraja > Leucoraja erinaceus. The sequence goes on along the minus strand of NC_073379.1, from coordinate 16,983,743 downwards.
CAGACAGGTTCAGAGATTTCATTGATTTCCTTTAGGAATTCTGGATTTAAGAAAAACCAGAAGTATCCCACTGGCAAGCAGTCAGAAGTTTTTCAGCAATGATAGAACGTGGAAAGAAATTTAGCAAAGGCATCTGTGACGGGGTGATGAAGAATGAAAAACTTGTGCAAAAACTGCGAGATTCGAAGTTTAAAGTCGTGCTCTCTGACCCCGTGCATCGCTGTGGGGAACTCCTGGCTCTGAAGCTGGGAATTCCCTTCATCTTCTCTCTGAGATTCTCCCCGGGATTTACAGTGGAGAGACTCTGCGGACAGATCCCAGCCCCTCCCTCCTATGTACCGGCGACCCTCTCCGAGTTTTCTAATGAGATGTCTTTCATTGCGAGAGTTCAGAACGTTCTTTACACATTCATGTACGACTGGATGTGCAAACGGATATGGCGTGGTTGGGACTCCTATTATAGTGAAGCTTTAGGTGAGGTTGACATTTTCCTTTCCTTTTGTTAAATGACTTGAATGCAAAATTTCCAATTAACATGTAGAAATTAAGCGTTTTACCTACTGATGTAACAATGTCAGCTATGTTATTTTAAAGTATACTCTTCACCATTTTGTCAATGTATTAATTGAAGGTACGTACGGTTCGTAAACTGAGCCAGCATTTAATGGTCCATCCATAATTGCCATTGAGAGGGTGGTGGTGAGCTGCCTTCTTGAACTGCTACTGCGGGCGGGCACACTCATGATTTTTTCAGAAAGAGAGTTGTAGGTTTTTGACCCAGCAACAATGAAAGAACTGTGATGTATTTCCAAGTCGGGGATGTTGTGAGGCTTGGTTGGTGGTGTTCCCATGTTCTTGCTGTCATTGTCCTTGCAGCAGGTGGAAGTCATGACTTTGGAAGGTGCCATCTAAGAAGACTAACGCTGTATCCTATCAGAATCTCTTGCCCAGCCTAGGTGAATCAAGGACCAGAGGACATAGGTTTAAGGTGAAGGGGAAAAGAGATTTAATAGGAATGCGTGGTTGGTTTGGAGGGATATGGACCAAATGCAGACAGGTGGGACTAGTGTAGCTTGGACATGTTGGGCGGTGGGGGCAAGTTGTGTCTATGGGCCTGTTTCCACACTCTTTCACTCTATTACTCAGACTGTCACGGGTGAGAACGTACAAACTCCACAAACACCCATAGCCAGGATGGAACCTGGGTCTTTGGTGCTCTACTGTTGCGCCACTGCGCCGCCACTTCTCTGCTTCTCTGGCACGAATCTGAACATTGGTAAGGCACTCAATTAGAACTCAAGCTGGAATAATGTGTGGGAAAGGAATTGCAGATGCTGGTTCAAACCGAAAATAGATTTGTTTTAGAAGCTGGAGTAACTCAGCGGGACAGGCAGCATTTCTGGAGAGAAAGAATGGGTGGCGTTTCGGGTCGAGACCCTTCTTCAGCATTTGCAGTTCCTTCTTAAACATAGAACTATGGCTGGTGCATTGTGTTTCCGCTGGCTGGTTAACGCTCAACAAAAGTTTTTCACTGTACCGCGGTACATGTGACAATAAACTCAACTGAAGTGACTGGTGCGGACGGGCGTAGACTTTGTGGGCAGTGAGTGGGGCCAGTTTCCCTGCTGTTCCTCTGCACTGAAGTTAGATCAGCATTCTCAATCCAGTCCAGGATTTCTATTTCCTTGTTCCTGTTCATGCCGGAGTGGAAACTGTGTCCACCAGGAAGTTTCAAAGGGGAGGTTTTTATTCTGATCAGAGTGCAGGGCGGCTGATCGGGCACTGATTTTTGGATTGCTGGCGAACACCATGCATGCCAGGCATCTGCTGTTGGTGATGTATCTCACCCTGCCCGGGGTTGGGGGAGAACGTGTTGATCTGGCCGACAGAAGGAAGCCAGAGATTAACTTGAAGTACATAATTGCCGGTTGATGGCGAGGGGCCACGATGTCACAGTGGCCACGATGTCACAGTGGTTTCCAAACAACTCCGAGTAGACTCGGCCATGAAGGTGAAGTGTTCCAAGTGCCGTTTACACACGAGACCACGGAAGCCTTTTTGAACAACTGGCTGGACGTCTCCCTTTACCAGGCACCGGACTTGTCCTTTTGGGGCAGGTACAGGGTGTTTTCGGCGCTGATGGCCAAGGGGAGGGAGCTGGGCATGCAGGTGTGCGACGGGATACTGAAGCAGAGGAGCTGGTGCAGAGACTACGGGAGGCCAAGTTCAAGGTCCTGCTCTCTGACCCAGTGCAGGTGTGCGGGGATCTCCTGGCTTTGAAGCTTGGGGTTCCCCTCGTCTTCACCCTGCGGTTCTCCCGGGCTTTACGTTGGAGAGACACTGTGGACAGATGCCAACCCCGCCCTCCTATGTCCCAGTCATTCTGTCAGAGTTGTCCGACAAGATGTCCTTCGTCGAGAGGTCTCAGAATGTGCATCTACTCCTTCATGTACGACTGGGTGTTCCTGCGGTACCCCCTCACCCCCTTCATACACCCCTGGAATTCTGCCCACAGCTGAACATGAAGACGCGTTAAAGTAATCTGCTTCAGTGATCTATTCCCCTCCATTCATTGCATTTCCATGTGGCTATTGAAAAGCCCCTTCAATACCACTATCATATCTGCCTCCAGCATCACCCCTGGCAGCATGTTCCACTCACCCACCACTCTGTGGAAACAAAACTTGCCCCGCACGTGTCCTTTAAACTCTCACCCTTCCACCTTAAAGCTATGCCCTCTAGTCTTTGACATTTCTACCTTAGGAAATGTTTTTGGACTAATCTAACTTTTCAAAGGAATATGGGTTAAACGCATGCAGATGGGATCAGCTCAAACAACTGAATCGAAAATCACTGGATACATTCTTGGACATTTGAGTGCAGTGTGGTATTTTGAATTTGCTGACGCTTTATTTGCTTGTGGAAGTACACCTTGTGCCTCAAAAGGCTCAATGCCCTGTCAGCTAGTTAATAGGTTAGTGAATCCTGGGCTCAGAGCTGTTCCTGACGGACATCATGAAGATCAGTCTTCTGTTTCTGGGATTTCTCCTTCTCCAGTGGGCAACTAGTGAGAACATATTGATCTGGCCTGCAGAAGGAAGTCACTGGATTAACTTGAAACCCATCATCAATGAGCTGATCGCAAGAGGTCACAGTGTTACTGTGGCTGTGAATTCCGCTGCAGTTTACATCAACTATTCTGAACCCTCACCAGTGAAATTTGAAGTGTTTCAAGTGCCGTTTACAAGTGACAAATTTCAGGCTTACACGAATAGAGTCATGGAATTCTTTATCTACGAGAAAGCACAATTAACCCACTGGCAAGCATACAGAAGATTCTCAGCGGCCATGGAACCTGGAATCAAACTTACTAAAGGCATCTGTGACGGGGTGATAAAGAATGAAAGGCTTGTGCAAAAACTGCGAGATTCGAAGTTTAAAGTTCTGCTCTCTGACCCCGTGCATAACTGTGGGGATCTCCTGGCTCTGAAGCTGGGAATTCCCTTCATCTTCTCTCTGAGATTCTCCCCAGCATTTGCAATAGAGAGACTCTGCGGACAGATCCCAGCCCCTCCCTCCTATGTACCGGCGACCCTCTCCGAGTTTTCTAATGAGATGTCTTTCATTGCGAGAGTTCAGAACGTTCTTTACACCTTCATGTACGACTGGATGTGCAAACAGATGTGGGATGAATGGAACTCCTATTATAGTGAAGCTTTAGGTGAGGTTGTCTGTCTCTTTTCCTTTTGTTAAGTGAATCGATTACAAAATTACCAATTAACATGTAGAAATTAAGCGTTATACCTACTGATGTAACAATGTCAGCTATGTTATTTTAAAGTATACTCTTCACCATTTTGTCAATGTATTAATTGAAGGTATGTACGGTTCTTAAACTGAGCCAGCATTTAATGGTCCATCCATAATTGCCATTGAGAGGGTGGTGGTGAGCTGCCTTCTTGAACTGCTACTGCGGGCACACTCATGATTGTTTCAGAAAGAGAGTTGTAGGTTTTTGACCCAGCAACAATGAAAGAACTGTGATGTATTTCCAAGTCGGGATGTTGTGAGGCTTGGTTGGTGGTGTTCCCATGTTCTTGCTGTCATTGTCCTTGCAGCAGGTGGAAGTCATGACTTTGGAAGGTGCCATCTAAGAAGACTAACGCTGTATCCTATCAGAATCTCTTGCCCAGCCTAGGTGAATCAAGGACCAGAGGACATTGGTTTAAGGTGAAGGGGAAAAGATTTAATAGGAATGCGTGGTTGGTTTGGAGGGATATGGACCAAATGCAGACAGGTGGGACTAGTGTAGCTTGGACATGTTGGGCGGTGTGGGCAAGTTGTGCCTATGGGCCTGTTTCCACACTCTTTCACTCTATTACTCAGACTGTCACGGGGAGAACGTACAAACTCCACAAACACCCATAGCCAGGATGGAACCAAGGTCTTTGGTGCTCTACTGTTGCGCCACTGCGCCACCACTTCTCTGCTTCTCTGGCACGAATCTGAACATTGGTAAGGCACTCAATTAGAACTCAAGCTGGAATAATGTGTGGGAAAGGAATTGCAGATGCTGGTTCAAACCGAAAATAGATTTGTTTTAGAAGCTGGAGTAACTCAGCGGGACAGGCAGCATTTCTGGAGAGAAAGAATGGGTGGCGTTTCGGGTCGAGACCCTTCTTCAGCATTTGCAGTTCCTTCTTAAACATAGAACTATGGCTGGTGCATTGTGTTTCCGCTGGCTGGTTAACGCTCAACAAAAGTTTTTTCACTGTACCTCGGTACATGTGACAATAAACTCAACTGAAGTGACTGGTGCGGACGGGCGTAGACTTTGTGGGCAGTGAGTGGGGCCAGTTTCCCTGCTGTTCCTCTGCACTGAAGTTAGATCAGCATTCTCAATCCAGTCCAGGATTTCTATTTCCTTGTTCCTGTTCATGCCGGAGTGGAAACTGTGTCCACCAGGAAGTTTCAAAGGGGAGGTTTTTATTCTGATCAGAGTGCAGGGCGGCTGATCGGGCACTGAGGTTGGATTGCTGGCGAACACCATGCATGCCAGGCATCTGCTGTTGGTGATGTATCTCACCCTGGCCGGGGTCGCTGGGGAGAACGTGTTGATCTGGCCGACAGAAGGAAGCCACTGGATTAACTTGAAGTACATAATTGCCGGGTTGATGGCGAGGGGCCACGATGTCACAGTGGCCACGATGTCACAGTGGTTTGTAAACAACTCCGAGTCCTCGGCCATGAAGTTGGAAGTGTTCCAAGTGCCGTTTACACACGAGACCACGGAAGCCTTTTTGAACAACTGGCTGGACGTCTCCCTTTACCAGGCACCGGACTTGTCCTTTTGGGGCAGGTACAGGGTGTTTTCGGCGCTGATGGCCAAGGGGAGGGAGCTGGGCATGCAGGTGTGCGACGGGATACTGAAGAACGAGGAGCTGGTGCAGAGACTACGGGAGGCCAAGTTCAAGGTCCTGCTCTCTGACCCAGTGCAGGTGTGCGGGGATCTCCTGGCTTTGAAGCTTGGGGTTCCCCTCGTCTTCACCCTGCGGTTCTCCCGGGCTTTACGTTGGAGAGACACTGTGGACAGAAGCATCTATCCTTCAGACATGACGATGCCCCAACCCCGCCCTCCTATGTCCCAGTCATTCTGTCAGAGTTGTCCGACAAGATGTCCTTCGTCGAGAGGTCTCAGAATGTGCTCTACTCCTTCATGTACGACTGGGTGTTCCTGCGGTCCTGGGGAGATTGGGATGCTTATTACAGCGAGGCTTCAGGTAGGTGGTTTGGCTCATTCCGCTGTGCGGGCAGCACACGTTTGGTTTTTCATTTTTAATTTAGTTTAGAGATACAGCGTGGAAACAGGCCCTTCGCCCCACCGAGTCTACGCCGTCCAGCGATCAACAGTTCGCACTAGTTCTCCGTCCCCGCACTTTCTCACCCACTCCACCCCTTGCACGTTCGAGGCAACTTGTAGACGCCAATTAATCTTCAAGCCTGAAGGACGTAAAGTGCTGGAGAAACTCAGCAGGTCAGGCAGCATCTCAGGAGAACATGGGTAGGTCCGAAGAAGGGTCTCGATCCGAAGCGTCACCTATCCATGTCTTCCAGAGACCTGATCTGCTGGGCTACTCCTGCAGTTCTACAGCCGACAAACCTACACGTCTTTGCAATGTGGGAGGAAACCGGAGCACTCGAAGAAAACCCACGCAAGTCACAGGGAAATAGACAAAAAAAAACCTATTGATCTATTCCCCTCCATTCATTGCATTTCCATGTGGCTATTGAAAAGCCCCTTCAATACCACTATCATATCTGCCTCCAGCATCACCCCTGGCAGCATGTTCCACTCACCCACCACTCTGTGGAAACAAAACTTGCCCCGCACGTGTCCTTTTAACTCTCACCCTTCCACCTTAAAGCTATGCCCTCTAGTCTTTGACATTTCTACCTTAGGAAATGTTTTTGGACTAATCTAACTTTTCAAAGGAATATGGGTTAAACGCATGCAGATGGGATCAGCTCAAACAACTGAATCGAAAATCACTGGATACATTCTTGGACATTTGAGTGCAGTGTGGTATTTTGAATTTGCTGACGCTTTATTTGCTTGTGGAAGTTCACCTTGTGCCTCAAAAGGCTCAATGTCCTGTCAGCTAGTTAATAGGTTAGTGAATCCTGGGCTCAGAACTGTTCCTGACGGACATCATGAAGATCAGGCTTCTGTTTCTGGGATTTCTCCTTCTCCAGTGGGCAACTAGTGAGAACATATTGATCTGGCCTGCAGAAGGAAGTCACTGGATTAACTTGAAACCCATCATCAATGAGCTGATCGCAAGAGGTCACAGTGTTACTGTGGCTGTGAATTCCGCTGCAGTTTACATCAACTATTCTGAACCCTCACCAGTGAAATTTGAAGTGTTTCAAGTGCCGTTTACAAGTGACAAATTTCAGGCTTACATGAATAGAGTCATGGAATTCTTTATCTACGAGAAATCACAATTAACCCACTGGCAAGCATACAGAAGATTCTCAGCGGCCATGGAACCTGGAATCAAACTTACTAAAGGCATCTGTGACGGGGTGATAAAGAATGAAAGGCTTGTGCAAAAACTGCGAGATTCGAAGTTTAAAGTTCTGCTCTCTGACCCCGTGCATAACTGTGGGGATCTCCTGGCTCTGAAGCTGGGAATTCCCTTCATCTTCTCTCTGAGATTCTCCCCAGCATTTGCAATAGAGAGACTCTGCGGACAGATCCCAGCCCCTCCCTCCTATGTACCGGCGACCCTCTCCGAGTTTTCTAATGAGATGTCTTTCATTGCGAGAGTTCAGAACGTTCTTTACACCTTCATGTACGACTGGATGTGCAAACAGATGTGGGATGAATGGAACTCCTATTATAGTGAAGCTTTAGGTGAGGTTGTCTGTCTCTTTTCCTTTTGTTAAGTGAATCGATTACAAAATTACCAATTAACATGTAGAAATTAAGCGTTATACCTACTGATGTAACAATGTCAGCTATGTTATTTTAAAGTATACTCTTCACCATTTTGTCAATGTATTAATTGAAGGTACGTACGGTTCGTAAACTGAGCCAGCATTTAATGGTCCATCCATAATTGCCATTGAGAGGGTGGTGGTGAGCTGCCTTCTTGAACTGCTACTGCGGGCACACTCATGATTGTTTCAGAAAGAGAGTTGTAGGTTTTTGACCCAGCAACAATGAAAGAACTGTGATGTATTTCCAAGTCGGGATGTTGTGAGGCTTGGTTGGTGGTGTTCCCATGTTCTTGCTGTCATTGTCCTTGCAGCAGGTGGAAGTCATGACTTTGGAAGGTGCCATCTAAGAAGACTAACGCTGTATCCTATCAGAATCTCTTGCCCAGCCTAGGTGAATCAAGGACCAGAGGACATTGGTTTAAGGTGAAGGGGAAAAGATTTAATAGGAATGCGTGGTTGGTTTGGAGGGATATGGACCAAATGCAGACAGGTGGGACTAGTGTAGCTTGGACATGTTGGGCGGTGTGGGCAAGTTGTGCCTATGGGCCTGTTTCCACACTCTTTCACTCTATTACTCAGACTGTCACGGGGAGAACGTACAAACTCCACAAACACCCATAGCCAGGATGGAACCAAGGTCTTTGGTGCTCACTGCGCCACCACTTCTCTGCTTCTCTGGCACGAATCTGAACATTGGTAAGGCACTCAATTAGAACCCAAGCTGGAATAATGTGTGGGAAAGGAATTGCAGATGCTGGTTCAAACCGAAAATAGATTTGTTTTAGAAGCTGGAGTAACTCAGCGGGACAGGCAGCATTTCTGGAGAGAAAGAATGGGTGGCGTTTCGGGTCGAGACCCTTCTTCAGCATTTGCAGTTCCTTCTTAAACATAGAACTATGGCTGGTGCATTGTGTTTCCGCTGGCTGGTTAACGCTCAACAAAAGTTTTTCACTGTACCTCGGTACATGTGACAATAAACTCAACTGAAGTGACTGGTGCGGACGGGCGTAGACTTTGTGGGCAGTGAGTGGGGCCAGTTTCCCTGCTGTTCCTCTGCACTGAAGTTAGATCAGCATTCTCAATCCAGTCCAGGATTTCTATTTCCTTGTTCCTGTTCATGCCGGAGTGGAAACTGTGTCCACCAGGAAGTTTCAAAGGGGAGGTTTTTATTCTGATCAGAGTGCAGGGCGGCTGATCGGGCACTGAGGTTGGATTGCTGGCGAACACCATGCATGCCAGGCATCTGCTGTTGGTGATGTATCTCACCCTGCCCGGGGTCGCTGGGGAGAACGTGTTGATCTGGCCGACAGAAGGAAGCCACTGGATTAACTTGAAGTACATAATTGCCGGGTTGATGGCGAGGGGCCACGATGTCACAGTGGTCGTGAATTCAGCCTCGCTGTTTGTAAACAACTCCGAGTCCTCGGCCATGAAGTTGGAAGTGTTCCAAGTGCCGTTTACACACGAGACCACGGAGGCCTTTTTGAACAACTGGCTGGACGTCTCCCTTTACCAGGCACCGGACTTGTCCTTTTGGGGCAGGTACAGGGTGTTTTCGGCGCTGATGGCCAAGGGGAGGGAGCTGGGCATGCAGGTGTGCGACGGGATACTGAAGAACGAGGAGCTGGTGCAGAGACTACGGGAGGCCAAGTTCAAGGTCCTGCTCTCTGACCCAGTGCAGGTGTGCGGGGATCTCCTGGCTTTGAAGCTTGGGGTCCCCCTCGTCTTCACCCTGCGGTTCTCCCCGGGCTTTACGTTGGAGAGACACTGTGGACAGATGCCAACCCCGCCCTCCTATGTCCCAGTCATTCTGTCAGAGTTGTCCGACAAGATGTCCTTCGTCGAGAGGTCTCAGAATCTGCTCTACTCCTTCATGTACGACTGGGTGTTCCTGCGGTCCTGGGGAGATTGGGATGCTTATTACAGCGAGGCTTCAGGTAGGTGGTTTGGCTCATTCCACTGTGTGGGCAGCACACGTTTGGTTTTCATTTTTAATTTAGTTTAGAGATACAGCGTGGAAACAGGCCCTTCGCCCCACCGAGTCTACGCCGTCCAGCGATCAACAGTTCGCACTAGTTCTCCGTCCCCGCACTTTCTCACCCACTCCGCCCCTTGCACGTTCGAGGCAACTTGTAGACGCCAATTAATCTTCAAGCCTGTAAGGACGTAAAGTGCTGGAGAAACTCAGCAGGTCAGGCAGCATCTCGGGAGAACATGGGTAGGTCTGAAGAAAGGTCTCGACCCGAAGCGTCACCTATCCATGTCTTCCAGAGACCTGACCTGCTGGGCTACTCCTGCAGTTCTACAGCCGACAAACCTACACGTCTTTGCAATGTGGGAGGAAACCGGAGCACTCGAAGAAAACCCACGCAGGTCACAAGGAAATAGACAAAAACAAACCAAGAGTAACTCAACGGGTGAGGCAGCATTACTGGAGAGAAGGAATGGGCGACGTTTCGGGTCGAGATACTTCACAGACTGAAGAAGGATCTCGACCTGAAACGTCAACCATTCCTTCTCTCCAGAGATGTTGCCTGCCCCGCCTAGTTACTCCAGCATTTTGTGTCTACGGTGTAGACCACCAGCAGCTGCATTTCCTTCCTACACGTCACGGGGAGAACGTACAAACGCCGTACAGACAGCACCCGAGGTCGGGATCGAACCTGGGTCTCTGGGAGCTGTGGGGCAGCAAGCAGCATTACCACTGCACCACTGTGCCGCCCAGACAGGGACCCCGAGGGTCAAGTTCACGCAGTCGCTCCTTGAAAAGCACAAGCGGATTGGGCATAGTGAAGAAGAATGCTGCCTTTGTTTAAGAGGGAACTGCAGATGCTGGAGAATCGAAGGTTACACAGAAAAGCTGGAGAAACTCAGCGGGTGCAGCAGCATCTATGGAGCGAAGGAAATAGGCAACGTTTCGGGCCGAAACCCTTCTTCAGACTGATCGGGGTCCCGGTGGCTCAGCACTTCAACTCCCCCTCCCACTCCGCCTCCGACCTCTCTGTCCTGGGTCTCCTCCATGGCCACAGCGAGCAGCACCGGAAATTGGAGGAACAGCACCTCATATTCCGTTTGGGGAGTCTACACCCCCGGGGCATGAACATCGAATTCTCCCAATTCTGTTAGTCCTTGCTGTCTCCTCCCCTTCCTCAGCTCCCCTGCTGTCTCCTCCCACCCTCCAGCCTTCTGGCTACTCCTCCTTTTCCCTTTCTTGTCCCCACCCACCCCCACCCCCGATCAGTCTGAAGAAGGGTTTCGGCCCGAAACGTTGCCTATTTCCTTCGCTCCATAGATGCTGCTGCACCCGCTGAGTTTCTCCAGCTTTTCTGTGTAAGAATGCTGCCTTTGTCGGCTGCGATATTGAGTATAAGAGTGGATTGTCATGTTGCAGTTGGTCAAAACATTGCTCAGATTGCACCCGGTGTATTGCGCCCACTGCTCACCGAACCACAGGTCGGACGTGGTGGACATAGAAAGAATGCAGAAGACTGCTTTCCACATTTTCCTTCATCTGCATCTCTTTTCATCTCTTACACTTCCATATCTCTGTAACTCCCTCGCGCCCGACTCTCAGTCCAAAGAAAGGTCTCGACCCGGAACGTCACCTGTTCCTTCTCTCCAGAGATGTTGCCTGTCCCGCTGAGTTACTCCAGCATTTTGCGTCTATCTTCGGTGTAACCCAGCATCTGCAGTTCCTTCCCGCACGAGTGCAAAAGGAGATGTTGCCTGAAATGGAGGGATACATTTATACTAATTTATTTATTAAATATTTGATTAGCTGGCTGCATTCTTGTGGGTATGTAGGTGATGGAGTTGCTTAAAAAGGTGGCATGTGATTGAATTTTTGGCATGAGTTATTTTAACCTAAATAATGACAGCCATCTCTACTAGAAAGTAGAATACAGTAGTAAAAGTATTAAAGGACTGACACTATTTTTAATGATATGAATGCACAAGGTGCACTAACCTGCTTGTTTATATTTCAATTGAAATAATAGACACACGTATGCATGCAATAAAAAAGTTTTCAAACTTTAGTATCTCTGGATAGTTAGGTGACATTTCATTTTAGTTTAATGTCACGTGTACCTCGAAAAGCTTTTTGTCGCATGCTAACCAGACAACAGAAAGTCTGAAGAAGAGTCTCGACCCGAAACGTCGCCAATTCCTTCTCTCCATAGATGCTGCCTCACCCGCGGAGTTACTCCGACATGTTGTGTCTATCCCTAATACATGATTACAATCAATCCATTTGCAGTTTACACGTTAAAGGAATAACGTTTTTAGTGCAAGGCAAAGCCGCAAAGTCCGATAGTTTTGCAGACTCCTATTAAATGGTTTCCCTCTCGCCTTAAACCTGTGCTCTCTTGTTCTTGATTCCATCGTGGAGGGAAAGATGTGTGCGTTCAACATCAATGCCAAATAATTACCATTTACTTGAAGGCATTGAGATCTTTTCCGTCATTAATAGCTGGATCAGCCATAATTGAATGGGCCGAATGGCCTAATTCTGCTCCTAGAACTCAAGAACTTACGAATGGCACTGCAGAAATGCAAATACTTGATTTTGTTGTTCATCAGTGCAGAATTTAGTGGCCAGGTTTAGGCCTGAAACGTTGCCTATTTCCTTCACTCCATAGATGCTGCTGCTCCAGCATTTTTGTGTATCTCAGAATTTAGTTGAGTTTAGTTTAGAGATACAGTGAGGAAACAGGCCCTTCGGCCCACTGAGCCCACGCCCACCAGCGATCCCTGCATATTAGCACTATCTTACACACACTAGGGACAATTTACATTGATAGAAAGCCAATTAACCTACAAAGCAGTACATCTTTGGAGTCTTGGAGCAAACCCATGCAGGTCACGGGGAGAACGTACAAACTCTGTACAGACAACATCCATAGTCAGGATCGAACTTTGGTCTTTGGCTCTGAAAGCACTGTAAGGCAGCAACTCTACCAGTGCGCCACCGTGCTGCCCATGTTGGAAATGTTTCAGTATCTTCCTTGGTGTGGAAGATTGCATGCACTCTTTGGATACAGGGGTTCTGGAATCAGTCCAATCTCGTTTGTCAGAGTTGTTCCCCACTTGAAGTTTGTTTTTGTTTTACATGCTTTTAGTTCCATTCTTTGAACAAACTTGTTCAGATTGTCTCTTCAAGTCACAGTCGTCTTTGGAAGATGCACTTAACATGGTCTTTAACAGTGAGCCCATCTGTTAATTCTCAATCATTTATAAGAGTCAAGATCCATTTATTGTCATATGCTCTTTAACGGAACAGTTAAATTCTTACCTGCAGCAGCACAACAGATGTGTAAAAATAGTACTCTGTAAGCACCCATAATAAACAACAAAAAAAGTTCAGTAGAAAAAGCAAACAATAATAGTGCAGAGAAACAAGCAATAGCCCCCAGTGTATGCAATATGTATTTGGAGGTTGTAGTGTTTAATGTTCTGATGGTGGTAGAGAAGAAGCTGTTCCTGAACCTGGACGTTAAAGTTTTCAGACTTCTACATGATGGCAGGGTTGAAGTAGAGCGTTGCCAGAGCTGTGCGGGTCCTTGATGATGGATGTTTATGTTAAAATGGGTTTTTTGAGCCTGTTGCTTTTTAAAATTGTATGACTGACCTGGCCAGTGAAATTTCACTACACCAATTGGTGTATGTGACAATAAATGAACCTCATGAAACTTATGAGGTGTGACTAGTCTATCTGGGATATGTTGGGCTGAAGGGCCTGTTTTCACACTGTATCACTCTGTGACTCTGTGACTCTTGTAGGTCCCTTCCATGGTGGGGAAGTCAGCACATGTGATTGACCGGTTGGTGTTCACCACTTTTTGCAATCTTCTTCATTCTTGGGCATTCGAGTTGCTAAATCTGAATGGCCTGGAGCAACAAGTCAATATGTTCTCTACTGCACACCTGTAGAAGTTCAAGAAAGCATTCAATGACATAATTAAATCTCCGCAATCTTCTGAGGAAATAGAGGCAGTAATGAGCTTTCTTTATGGATTTTACCATTGTGCTGAGTCCATGACAGATCTTCAGAGATAGGCACGCCCAGGAATTTCAAGCTAAAGTCATATTATTGGTTGCCGTTACTTATTAACAATATTTTAGTCCCATATATTTTCCGCTTTATCACTCGTTGAATGGCTTTGAATTATTCGCGCCAATCCTGAGCGGAATTGATGAGGTGAATGCACAGAGTCTCAGTGCCGTCTTAACAGCATTCATTATAGGCCCCGGGCAAAGAGCAACTGCCCAGCGTGCCCATGTGCCAAGATGGCCCCTGCATTTTGACAATTATTTTGGTCACAGAGTTAATAAATCGAAGAAGACACTGCAGCAACTTGACCGGTCTTTACCCGAGGTAGGAAAATCAAAAACCAGAGGCTTTGAGGTGGGAGGGGCAAGATTTAACGGGAACCTGAGTGGCACTTTTGCACAGAGACTGGTGGGTGCATGATATGAGCTGTCAGAGGAATTAGTTAAGCCAGGTACTATAATAGCATTTAAAAGACATTTGGACTGGTACAGTACATGGATAGGAAAGGTTTAGCGGGATATGGGACAAATGTTGGCAAATGGGACTAGCTTACATAGGCATCTTAGTTGGCATGGACGGGTTGGGCCGAAGGAGCTGTTTCTGTGCTGTATGACTCAACATGCAACATCTTTGATCTATATCTTTATTTGCCTGTCGTATTGACAAGAGATCGGGCAGCACAGTGGCGCAGCGGTAGAGTGGCTGCCTCACATCACCAGTGACCTGGGTTCAATCCTGACCACGGGTGCTGTCTGTGTGTACGTTCTCCCTGTGACCGCATGCGTTTTTCTCCGGTTGCTCCGGTTTCTTCCCATATTCCAGGGAGAGGTGCAGGATTGTCGGTTAATTGGCTTCTGTAAATTGTCCCTTGTGCGTAGGATGCAAAAGTGGGATAGCATGGGACTAGTGTGCAGGTAATCAATGGTCTGCGTGGTCTCGGTGGGCCAAAGGGCCTGTTTCCGTGCTGTATCTCCAACAGAAAATCTTACAATATATGAAGTGAATCCTGGAAATAAGAGAGCAAATGAAATAAAGTTTTTAAAAACCATATCTCAGATTTAAAATACATCCAAAGCCATGATATAGAACAGCGATTAACTCTTCTCAACATTTTCTTTAATGGGGACATTCTGAATGGGAATTCGTAAAACTACTACCTGAGTTAAGTTTATCTGAAGGTAGTCACAAAAAGCTGGAGTAACTCAGCGGGACAGGCAGCATCTTTGGTGAGAAGGAATGGGTGACGTTTCGGGTCAAGACCCTTCCTCAGACTGGTTAGGGATAAGGGAAACAAGAGATATAGGTGATGCTGAGAAACAAAGAACACTGAATGAAAGATATGCAAAAAAGTAATGATGATAAAGGGGTGGTAGAGTCGGGGAGCAGGAGGAATCACAGAGGGGCAGCAGCGAGCGAGGATGGTGCAGAACTCTCATCGGAGAGAGGAGGAGAACCTCTTCAAAGTAGACACATCTTGAGGAGATTTCACGGTGGAGCAGACGAAATGTGTGGGAAGGAACTGCAGATGCTGTTGTACCGATTAGCTGTGACATTCTTCAGCAGTGTCATGTCATGATCGAAGTCAAACGTAGCCGTTTTGAGTGTGGAACCAGTGTGTGGCTTAAATCTATAACTGGAAAAAGCTAGTGGTTGAATTGGTGTCAAATTTTCGGGTGTTTTATGCTGAATAAAAATCTTCAGACTGAAGAGGATCCCGACCAGGAATGTCACCCATCCTTATTCCATTCATGCCACACTGGTCAGCCTGAGGAGCACTTTCAGCAACAGACGGGTTCCACCAAGATGTAGCACAGAACGCAACAGGAGATCCTTCTTCTCGGTGGCTATCAAACTGTACAACTCCTCACCCTTGTGTCGTGGGATAGACTGACACCCCCCCCCTCCTCCTCCCCAATCTTTGCACATCCCGAATCCTGGACTTTCCACTCTTCACTTTAATTTCATGTTTCAGGAATTTTGTGTTTTTATGACTGTTGGCAGATTAATTTGCCTCCTGGAATAAATAAAGTTCTATCGTATCGTATTGTATCGTTCTCCAGAGATGCTGCCTGACCTGTTGAGTTACTCCAGCATTTTGTATCCTCGACGTATTGTCCTTGAGTTTGGCGTGATTGCATTTATGTGCAGTATGATCTGATTTGAGTGGGGAGCATGCAAGACATAGCTTTTCACTATACCCTGGTACACTTGACAACTATAACCCTAAACCCGTTCTAGCCCAGTGCTTTTCCACTCCGGTGTTTTCATTTTTTTCTCCCCTCGTCCTTATATTTCGTAATCCAGTCCAGGATTTTTCATTTGCTTTCTCTTTTTTATGCTGACCATTGAAGTTTGTGAGCTTCAGACTTCATAAAGATACAGTGTGGGAACATGCCCTTTGTCCCACGAGTGCACGCTGACCAGCGATCAACCCGCACACTAGCACAGTACAGTATCCTACACAGAAGCCAATTAACCTACAAATCTGTACGTGTTAGGAGAGTGGGAAGAAACTGGATCACTCGGAAACTCCTTCTGCAGTTGTACAGAGCCCTAGTGAGACCACACCTGGTGTGCAGTTTTGGTCCCCTAATTTGAGGAAGGAAATTCTTGCTATTGAGGGACTGAGGGAGTACAGCGTAGGTTTACGAGGTTAATTCCCGGGATGGCGGGACTGTCATATGATGAAAGAATGGAGCGGCTGGGCTTGTATATTCTGGAGTTTAGAAGGATGGGATGGGATCTTATTGAAACAAATAAGATTATTAAAGGTTTGGACACGCTAGAGGCAGGAAACATGTTCCCGATGTTGGGGGAGTCCAGAACCAGCGGCCACAGTTTAAGAATAAGGGGTAAGCTATTTAGAACGGAGACGAGGAAACACTTTTTTTCACAGAGAGTTGTGAGTCAGTGGAATTCTCTGCCTCAGAGGGCAGTGGAGGCCGGTTCTCTGGATACTTTCAAGAGAGAGTTAGATAGAGGTCTTAAAGGGGAGGGCAGCCACTGGATTAACTTGAAACCCATCATTAACACTCTGCTGGCGAGGGGCCACAGTGTTACTGTAAGAAGGAACTGCAGATGCTGGCTTAAACCAAAGATGGACACAAAATGCTGGAGTAACTCAGCCGGACAGGCAGCATCTCTGGAGAGAAGGCATGGGTGACGTTTCGGGCTGCGACCCTCCTTCAGATTGGGTCTTCTTGAAGCCTTCCCCGCTCTCGACCCGGAACGTCACCCATTCCTTCTCTCCAGTATCACTGCTGTGGTTCATTAAACTGCACTTGACATCAACCACACTGAAAGGCCTTGCCACATGGGCGTCATTTGCGCGTCATTTATGCGACAGACCGTTAGTGACTGCCGTCAAGTGCTCTTGAGGGCCCTGCTTCTTTTGAGAGTCATTTGTGATGTCGTTCGTACTTAGTCTGATCTCCATGGCAAGGATTTTCCCAGTGAAAATCAAAGATACTGTGAAAAAATTTCAAAACTACGCGCACTTTATACCCGGGTGGTCACGTGGTGCGGCGCTCAAATGACTAGCAAATGGCGTGTTGACGACGTACAGTCGGCGCATGGTTACTGACGTTGATGCACGGTGACGCTTAAGAAATTAGCATAGGCAATGTTTGTGCGTCACTGTGCGTAACCATGCATCACCACACGCTACGCATACGGTGTCAGTACATCAGCGTGTGCAAGGGACACGTCACGCAGGTGGTGCGCAAGGATTTTGAGCATTCCAAACTCGTGGTGAGCCGCACATTACCGCGCGTCACTTCATACGCCACTACGCCTCACCACCGCCATGCGGGCATCACAACGTGACAACCAATTTTTAGGATGGCGCGTAAATGGCACGCAAATGACGCCCAAAGTGGGACAGGCCCTTGAGCTTTCACCGGTAAACTTCCAAGTGTTTCAAGTGCCTTTTGCCAGCGTGGCATACGTTGAATTCAAGAGGGAGGCTTCTCATTCTGGATGCATGGGAAGTCTCACCTGTGTTATTGGGATGCTTACAGGAGGTTCTCATCGATCGTGACAAATGGAACTATTGACCCGAGGGGTCTGTGACCGGATCGTTAAGAACGACAAACTGGTGCAGAATTTGCGGGAATCGGAGCTCAAAGTCATGCTCTCTGGCCCCATGCTTCGCTGCAGGTATCTCCTGGCTCTGGAGCTGGAAATTCCCTTTGTCTTCTCTCTGACATTCCCCCGGGATTAGCAGTGGAACGACTCTGTGGACAGATCCCAGCCCCTCTCCCCTATCTCCCCACCGCACTGTCTGCGTTTTCTGATAAGATGTATTTTACTGAGAGAATGCGAAACGTTCTTTACACCTTCCCCTATAGTTGGATTCGTAAACAGTTCTGGTGTGACTGGGACTTGTACTACATCAAAGCTTTAGGTGAATTGTACACTGTCGCTCCTTCATACCAAGTTCCCTCAATGAGTTCCAGCAAAATCACAAAATATTCATTGTTAATGATTCTCATAGAAGAGAGAAACAAAATGCTGGAGGAACTCAGCGGGTCGGACTGAAAGACTTTTCGGTCTGAAGAAGGGTCTTGACCCGAAACATCGCCCATTCCTTTTCTCCAGAGATGCTGCCTGTCCCACTGAGTTACTCCAGCTTTTTGTGTCTATCTTCGGTTTGAACCAGCATCTGCAGTTCCTTGCTACACATTCGATCTCCATCTCTAGCCATTTCTCCTTTCCCCCCCCTGCTATTTACATCTCTCCTTTACTTTTTAGATTTGGTCACTTGGATGATCAGCCATGATCATATTGAATGGCGGTTCGGGCTCGAAGGGCCGAATGGCCTACTCCTGCACATATTTTCTATGTTTCTATGAAAGAAATGCCACAAGGTGGCTCCAGTAAACAAAGTTAAAGCTGGCTTCAATTTCAAGGGAAATCCAATTTGCCTAAAGCAAAAACAAAATGCATTGACAAGCGAAATCACACTGTGGTAGAATGGCAATGAGGAATGCAACAGAGAAGGAGAGTTAATATTCACAATTGAAGATAACTTTTAGCAGTAACTTTGAATAATCTTCAAGTTTAGTTCAGTTTTGAGATACTGTGTGAAGTTTAGTTCAGAGATCTCCGTGGATAGTCACCTTGTCGTGGTGGAGAAGCTTGAGTGAAGCTGGGATCCTGAGAGCGATGTCGTCTGGAGCTACGCTCCTGATAGGGCCACCCATGGCGGTAAGGTCGAGGGGGAGGACTCTGACAAAGAGCAATCCAACCAAGACCTCAACGGTGCAACAGGCTTGACCTGACCCGCTGAGTTACTCCAGCACTCTGTGAAACGTCATCTCATCTATCCATGTTCTTCAGAGATGCTGCCTCACCCGCGGAGTTCCTCCAGCATTTTTGTCTACCTTCGATTTTCCAGCATCTGCAGTTCCTTCTTAACCACTAAGAATAACTTGGGAGGATTGATAAACGAGTGCTTTGAAAAAGACTGTGATCGTGACAGATGTGATAGTCACATTTAAAAGGAGAATTAGAAATAGAGATATGACCCGCAGCAGGAGGCAACAAGTGGGCAGGATTCATCTTTGGAGCAGGCATGGAGCCAATGTGTCGTTTGGCTTCCTTGGTTGAGTCTTCATAGTAAGGTGTTTCAATGGGAACCCTGAGCTGTGGAGAAAATTGTAATAATTATTAAGTTTTTCTGCAACCAATGCTACTCATATTTGGAATCTTGGAAGTAATCTATAGTACACATATTAATGAGTTCAAATTAATCCTGCTTGTTCTATTACTGTTTACATTAGGTGAACCAACAACGCTCTGTGAGACAATGGGCAAGGCGGACATTTGGCTGATTCGAACATATTGGGACTTTGAATTTCCTCGCCCATTTCTGCCCAATTTCGTATTTGTAGGAGGACTACACTGTCAACCAGCAAACCCGCTGCCTCAGGTAATCCTCCCTGTTCTATGGAAAGCAAACCTAACCTATCCAGTCTCTCCTCACAACTGAAATAACCCATCCCAGATAAAATCCCGTCAATTTCCTCTGCACCCTCTCCAATGTAATTGCATCCTACAACGTGAAGACTAGACTGGACGCGTGGCCTCGCCAATGTTTGATACCGTTTATAAAATTTCCAAATTTGAGGACGGACATTCTTGCTATTGAGGAAATGCAGCGTAGTTCACAAGGTTAATTCCCGGGATGGCGGGACTGTTGAGAGAATGGAGCGGCTGGGCTTGTACACTCTGGAGTTTAGAAGGATGAGAGGGAATCTTATTGAAACATTATAAGATTATTAAGGGTTTGGATAAGCTAGAGGCAGGAAATGTTCCCGATGTTGGGGGAGTCCAGAACCAGGGGCCACAGTTTAAGAATAAGGGGTAAGGAATTTAGAACGGAAATGAGGAAACACTTCTTCACCCAGAGAGTTGTGAGTGTGGAATTCTCAGAGGGCGGTGGAGGCCGGTTCTCTGAGTACTTTCAAGAGAGAGTTAGATAGGGCTCTTAAAGATAGCAGAGTCAGGGGATATAGGACAAGACAGGAACAGGGTACTGATTGTGGATGATCAGCCGTGATCAATTGAATGGCGGCTTGCTTGTTGGGCCGAGTGGCCTATTCCTGAACCTATTGTCTATTGTTGTACCATAATCTTATTCTTCTTTTATTCCAGGCTGAAGTTAATGAAGGATAAAGTGCCCCCTTTGCCACTTAATCTATCTCTGCTCCCACATTCCAGCGAACCTTGTGATTTTACACTGTGGTCCATATGTTTCTCAGTGCTGCCGTGTATGTGTCCTTTCTTTATATCTCAAAGAACCTGCTCAGGTTGTATCTCTTTGTATACTCATATCTTTGTATGTGTCATTCTCACTTGTCCTCCCAAAGTACACTCCAGATGCACTTACACCTACTAGGATTGTATTAATCCACCACTGCTCTGCCCATCAGACTGGCTCCATCCTGGGGGCGGAGTTTGATGCATTGGAGGTGGTCTTGGAGGGGAGGATGCTTCTCAAACTGTGGAGCATCCTGGACAATACTGTAGCTCACCCCCTCCACGACACACTGGTCAACCTGAGGAGCACCTTCAACAACAGACTGGTTCCACCAAGATGCAGCACAGAACACCACAGGAGATCCTTCTTCCCTGTGGCTATCAAACTGTACAACTCCTCCCCCTTCTGTCGTGGGATAGACTGATTCTCCTTCTCCCCCCACCTCCCCGCCATTCGGCCCTTCGAGCCAGCTGTGATCATGGCTGATCATCCACAATCAGTAATCTGTTCCTGCCTATCTTTAAGAGCCCTATCTAGCTCTCTCTCGAAAGCATCCAGAGAATTGGCCTCGATTGCCTTCTGAGGCAGAGAATTCCACAGACTCACAACTCTCTGGGTGAAAAAGTTTTTCCTCATCTCCGCTCTAAATGGCCTACCCCTTATTCTTAAACTGTGGTCCCTGGTTCTGGACTCCCCAACATCGGGAACATGTTTCCTGCCTCTAGCGTGTCCAATCCCACAATAATCATACGTTTCAATAAGATCGCCTCTCATCCTAAATTCCAGTGTATACAAGCCCAGCCGCATCATTCTTTCAATATATGACAGTCCAGCCATCCCTGGAATTAACCTAGTGAACCTATGCTGCACTTCCTTAATAGCAAGAATGTCCTTCCTCAAATTTGGAGACCAAAACTGCACACAATACTCCAGGTCTGGTCTCACCAGGGCCCTGTACAATTGCAGAAGGTCCTCCTTGCTCCTATACTCAACTGCTCTTGTTATGAAGGCCAACATGCTTTCTTCACTGGTTTGGGTCGAAACCCTTCTTCAGTCAACCCTAAACATCACCTATCCATTTTTGAAAAGAGATGCTGCCTGACCCACTGAGTTACTTCAGCACTTTGTGTCACTCCATGCGCCATAATGCATTTATGTTTTAGCGAGGCTGCAGTGAAACAGTGTGGTTCGTTAGGCCATTTATAGGCTGTTAAAAGTCAGATTAATTGCTGCAGTCCTGTCATCACCATTGAGTCAGCCTGAAAGTTACAAACATCTGCTAGTTTCAGCGTCATCATTGCGAAACATATCTATTTATATTTCCAGATTATTCACTGAATTTAAATTAATCAGTCTTCTTGGTTTCTGGCCCACTAGTAACTAAACCACCACACTACCATAATGTTGTCTGGCTACTGTATCTTCACTCTAATTATCAAATTTCAAGATTTATTTGGATTTTAGTTCAGGTTTCTTTTGATAGCTAAAACCATCTACGCATTGAGCTGTTCCCCTGACAGACCCAGGTGACCTGAATTGTCATAAGGTCATAAGTAACAGGAGCAGAATTAGGCAATTTGGCCCATTGTCTAATCTGCCATTCAATGATGGCTGATCTATCTCTCCCTCTTAACCCCATTCACCTGCCTTCTCCCCATAACCACTGACACCCATTCTAATCAAGAATATATCTATCTCTGCCTTAAAAATATCCATTGAATTCCACAGATTCACCACCCTCTGACTAAAGAAATTCCTTCTCATCTCCTTCCTAAAGGAACATCCTTTAATTCTGAGGCTGTGACCCCTGGTCCTCCACTCTCCCACTAGTGGAAATATCCTCAATTTATGACATGGAGGATATTCTATTGAATGCATATTACTGATGTGACAACCAGCTGTAACATGATACCGGAAACATATACTTCTTCAAAAGAAGTCTACTCTTGTTTTCAGGGAGAAATGGAGACACAAGGAACTGCAGATGCTGCTCAACTAAAAAAGACATAAAGCAGCTGAGTTACTCCAGCACTTTGTGTCTGTTTTACTATTTATTTAACACAATAACCATTGCATTCTTTCACTTCTGTTTGTGTGCAGTATGATTTCACAAGACTGTCTGCAAAACAAAGCATTTCACAGTATCTAGGTACATGGAACAATATATTAATTATCTAACCATTGAAGTTTTGGTCAAGCATCAAAGGAAAGTTTACTGAATGCGCTTTGTTTCAACTCATTTTGAAGAAATTCTATTAAAACAGCAGCATGAAAGAATATTGGCAAAACCTTAAACGATGAAGTTTACTAAAAAGTGAAAGGATTGATTTAGTAATAGAAAGACGTTTGGACAGACATGGATAGGCAAGGTTATACAGTCATACAACGTGGAAACAGACCCCTCGGCCAACTTGTCCATGCCGACCAACATGCCCCATCTACACGTCCCACTACACTAGCTTGCGTTTGGCCCGTATATCCTTCCAATACTGTCCTATCCACGTGCCTGTCCAAATGTTTTTTAAATGTTGTGATATTACTTGCCACTCCAATCTCAGCTGGAAGCTCGTTCCATATGCCTATCACACTTTATGTAGAAAAAGTTGCCCCTCATGTTCCTGTTAAATCTTGGGACAGTTACATGGGGACATGGGCAAATCTCGTAGGCAAGGTACTAAACGAGTATTCAACTGTATTCACCAAGGGAAAGGATGTGAGGACAGTATAATCAGTGTGGAGAATACTAATAAAAAGGAATTACAGATGCTGGTTTATACCCAAGATGGACACAAAGTGCGGGTGTAACTCAGCGGGTCAGGCAGCATCTTTGAACAAAAAGGACCTCTTTCCCCGGAGATGCTGCCTGACCCACTGAGTTACACCAGCACTTGGTGTCTCTGGGACTAGTGTAGATGGGACATCTTGGTCAGCATGGACAAGTTTGGCTGAAGGGCCTCTTTACATGCCGTATGACTAATTGATAGACCGATGTCAGTAATGGGATGTTGATGTACTCTAAAGCCCAGAGAACCAGCAGAATGTGTTTCCCCTCTTTGACCTTCCGACTTGGCAACTGCTGTCCTCGCTGAAAGCTGAAGGGCCTGTCCCACTTGGGCGTTTTGTGAGTAATTTATGCATTATCATTTACGAGTCACGACGCACGACGCGCGCGTTGTGCCGCACACGTGATGCTCGCATGGTACGTAGTGACGTAGGCAGTGACGCGCGGTCCTGCGTGGCGCCCCAGGATTTTAGTATATACAAAATCTTCGCGCGCCATCTGCTTGACACGCAAATGACGCCCAAGTGGGACAGGCCCTTAAGGGAGCACAAGCCCATTTAAGAAACAGCCTTGTGCTCAATTCGAAAGTCTGTCCAAACATCGCTCTCAATCTGAGACACCTCTGTGTGACTGGATACACGTTTGCTCTGCAGGAGATGGAGGAATTTGTTCAGAGCTCTGGAGAGCATGGCATTGTGGTGTTTTCCCTGGGCTCAATGATAAAGAACCTCACCACTGAGAAGGCCGATTTGGTCGCTGAAGCACTGGGGAAGATTCCGCAAAAGGTTTGTTTCTTTATCATGTTCTGATTAGAGACATAGAGTCTTACAGTGTGGAAACAGGCCCTTTGGCCCAGGTTCTTCACAATGGCCAACATGTCCCAGCTACAAGTGTCCCACCTGCCTGCATTTGGCCCATATCCCTCTAAACCTGTCCTATTGATGTACCTGTCTAAATGTTTCATTGCGATAGTACCTGCCTCATCTATCTCCTCTGTCAGTTCATTCCATACCCCCACTACTCTTTGTGTGAAAAAGTTACCCACTCAGATTCCTATTAAATATTTTCCTCTCATCTTAAACCTATGTCCTCTGGTTCTCGATTCCCCTACTTTCGGGCAAGAGACTCCGTGCCTCTACCCGATCTGTTTAGTTTAGTTTAAAGATACATCGCAGAAACAGGCCCCTCGACGCACTGAGTCCACACCGACCAGCGATCCCCGCACACCAACACCACCCCACACACACCAGGGATAGTTCACAATTAAATTTGTTTGTGGTTTTGGAGCTGGGATCGTCCAAGATTGGGAAAACGAGGTCAAAAACCACAGTCCTTTGTCATTGGGGAAGGTAACCCAAGTTTGCTACCATGATTTCTCCACGTGCAGCCCCAACCTAAAACTACGCGGAGAAGGAGAAGATTTTTTTTTCACCGTTTCCCAACTTCCTCAATCATTAAAAATGGGACAATATTACGGATGCCGGAAATCTGACATAAAGCCAGAACATGTTTGAAAATGCTGCATATATTTTCGTGTGGAGACAAGTTTAGTTTAGCAATACAGTGCGGAAACAGGCCCTTCAGTCATCTGTGGCCACGCTGACCAGTGATCCGCATACACGAGCACATACTAGGGACAATTTACAATTTTTATCATAATTGATTAACCTACACAGCTGTAAGTCTTTGGAGTGTGGGAAGAAACTGGAGACCTGGGGAATACCCACGCAGGTCATGGGGAGAACGTAC
Source organism: Leucoraja erinaceus (assembly GCF_028641065.1). Classification (NCBI taxonomy): domain Eukaryota; kingdom Metazoa; phylum Chordata; class Chondrichthyes; order Rajiformes; family Rajidae; genus Leucoraja; species Leucoraja erinaceus. Next base: position 16,958,894 of record NC_073379.1, on the reverse strand, counting down.
AAACTCCGTGCAGCAAGCACCCATAGTCTGGATCAAACCCAGGTCTCTGGTGCTGTAAGGCAGCAACTCTACCGCTGTGCCACCGTGCCACCCTGTAGAAGGATTCTGACCTGCAACATCACCTGTCCTATCCCTCCACAGATACTGCCTGACAAAAACATTGTTTTTCTTGTTGTTGAGGATGACTCGCTTCCACTCTAATTTTGTGGGATCCGAAGTGACGAGGTCAAAGTGGGGCCTTTCACAGAGAGGACAGGGGGTGCCTGATATATGGTGGGGGTGGATAAATCCTGAGATCCTGTCTTTACTGTCTTTTACCCACGCCGGTCACAGGGAGAATGTACAAACTCTGTACAGAGAGCACCCATAGTCAGGATCGAACCCAGGTCTCTGGAAACCATTACTGGACCTCTGTGTGCTCCCCCCCCCCCCCCCCAGCATGGGCTGCAGAATAATAAGTACATTTTCAGACCCAATTCCCAAAGACTTAAGTAACACGTTATATCCCGTTTTTGTATTCATTGTCATGATTGCTACCATTCTCAGGTTCTTTGGAGATACGCTGGTGAGAAGCCAAAAACATTGGCACCAAACACAAAGCTGTACAAATGGCTGCCTCAGAATGACTTGCTTGGTAAGGGACAGTATTTGTATTTATCTTTATCTTTCCTCCTTTGCTGAAGGTTTGAAAGGAAATTGTTGATTCCTTGTGGGCTGGGGTTTCTTGAAGCTTCCTCTGCTCTGGCAGTTCATTCCAAATAAGGATGAACCACTGAGTGGAAAAAGTTGCCCTGAGGTCTCTCTTAAATATGGCCCCTCTCACCTAAGCCTATGCCCTCTAGAGTCCTACAGTACGGAAACAGACCCTTCTGCCATGCCAACCAAGATGCCCCATCTAAGCTAGTCCCCTTTACACACGTTTGGCCCATATCCCTCTAAACCTTTCCTAACCATGTCACTATCCAAATGTCTTTGAAATGCTGTTATATTACCTGCCTCATTTACCTCCACTGGCAGCTCATTCCATAGGCATAGACACTGAATTTTGGTTTAAGGTTAGGGCCCTTCTTAAGACGGAATCATTCCGCCCAAAATGTCACCCATCCATGTTCTCCAGAGGTGCTACTTGACCCGTTGAGTTTCTCCAGCACTTTGTGTCCTTTTGTGTAATCCAGCATCTACAGTTTCTTGTTTCTACAACAAACATGGTTGCTGTTTAACTACCTCCACAGCTCAAGAACAAATGGGGAAGGTCAATAAATGCTGGCTTTGCTGTCAATGTCCACACCCACGAACAAATGAATAAACCATGTGTTTTACAATAATTTGAACATTTATCCATGCAACAGTCTATTAGTTTAGTTGACGTCAGGCTTAAGTCATAATTTATTTTAGACAGTGTGGAAACAGGCCCTTCGGCCCAACTTGCCCACACCAACCAGCATGTCCCATCTGCACATCCCACTTGCCTGCATTAGACCCATATCCCTCCAAACCTGTCCTATCCATGTACCTGTCTATTTGCTTATTAAATGTTTAATAGTCCCAGCCTCAACTGCCTCCTCCGGCAGCTCATTCCATACACCAACCACCCTTTGCATGAAAAGGTTACCCCTCAGATTCCTATAAAATCTTTCCCCCTTCACCTTAAACCTATGCCCTCTGGTTCTCAATCCCTCACTCTGGGCAAGAGAATCTGTGCGTCTATCCGATCTATTCCTCTCATGATTTTACATCCTCTATAAGATCCAGGGAATAGAGTCCCAGCCTACTCAACCTCTCCCTATAGCTCAGACCCTAGAATCGAGCAACATGCTCATAGATTTTCTCTGCACCCTCTCCAGGTTGAGAACATCTTTCCTATAACATTGTGCCCAGAACGGAACACAAAACTCTAAGTGCGGCCTCACCATTGCCTTATATAACTGTAACATGACCTCCCAGCTTCTATACTCGAGTAATTTTCTGTGACTTTAATTTCAGGGCATCCCAAAACAAAAGTATTCATCACTCATGGTGGTACCAATGGGATATATGAAGCCATCTATCACGGGGTGCCTATGCTCGGCATTCCTCTGTTTGCTGATCAGCCTGATAACATGGCTCACATGAAAGCAAAGGGAGTTGCTGTGGTTGTTAATTTTGCTACATTGAGTACACAGGAGTTGGTTGTTGCCCTCAACACTGTGATTAATGACACGAGGTAAGAGTACAGCATTAAGGGGAGGCGGAATTAATGTTCAATTTATTGCAGGGTGTATTGCTTTAATCTCCCTCACATAAAAATCCCACATAGGCGATTTTTTAGGCGACTGCCGGCGACTGTCATAGTCGTAGCAGGTCGCCGAAAAAATGGTGACTGGGCCCCCCCACGACAATGTCTACGCCAACCTACCACCTAGTCAACGTCAAGATACGGCAAGCTACTGACAACCGGTGACCCACCTACGACCACAACTATGACAATCTACGACCGCACAGGTGACAACCTACGACAACCGAAGTCAACCTCTGTCCACCCGCGACAAGCTACGACAAGCTATGACCCTGTCGGTGACAACTGAAGACAATTCAGTCGCCAGTACCTGTTGTAAATACGCTCTTCTCAAGCTTGCCCCCCAGTCTAGTTCAGTCAAAAAACCTTGAAAACACTTTTGTCTTTCTTTATGTAATTTTAGTCTTTAGTCTTCAGACTTTCGAGATACAGTGTGGAAACTGGCCCTTCGACCCAAAAACCCGCACCGACCCGCACACTAAAACTAATCCACACTAGGGACGATTTACAATTTTACTGAAGCCAATTAACCCGCAAACCTGTACATCTTGGGATTGTGGGAGGAAACCTAAGCAACTGGAGAAAACCCATGCGGTCCCAGGGTGAACATAAAACTCTTTACAGAAAGCACCCGTAAGTCAGGATCGAACCCGGGTCTCTGGCGCTGTAAGGTAGCAACTCTACCGCTGCGCCATCCTGCCGACCTCTTGTGATCTGTAATGAGCAGTTTGACTAAATAAAACTTAGCATTCAGATGGAAGTTGATACATGGATATGTGGGACAGAATAAAGTGAAATCAAGCAAAACTATGACTATTTTTATTCCCTCAGGTATAAAGAAAATGCAATGAAGTTATCTATAATTCAGCGAGACCAACCGATGAGTCCTTTGGAAAGATCTGTGTACTGGATTGAGTTTGTTATGCGACATGGAGGAGCCAAACATTTGCGACCTGCAGCACACTCTCTGTCTTGGTACCAATATCATTGCCTGGATGTAGTGGCGTTCATTGGAGCATGTGTGGCAGTTTTCCTCTATCTCCTCACAAAATGTTGCTTGTCCTGCTGCAGAATATGCAGGGGCACGAAGGTAGAGAAGGAAAAAACTCAATGATGGCTTAAAATACACTGGACCACTTTGAGTTTATAGCATTGTAATTGCATTGTAATTTCTATGATCATGCCTGTAAATTGCACAGTGCTTTATGCCGCTGCCACGAAAGGCTATGGAGAAAGTTAATTGCATTTCGTGATCATGTATGTTGCCAATGGTTTGATCTCATTTTATAATTGGCGATTTCAAACTGTGCTTAAAGAGTGATATGTCAAGGTGACTCACGATGAATCTCATTGATAATCATTCTTGCAATCTGGGATGTCACTAAGCTCAACTAACAAAGTGCTGGAGGAACTCAGCAGCATCTGTGGAGGGAAATGGACAAGCGATTTTTGGTCAGACTGTTGGATTGGAGGCGAGAAAGCTGGTAAAGAGTAAAGAGAGAAGAGGGGAAAGTGGGCAAGAGTTGGCAGGTGGAGGCCAGGTCAGTGGATATTTTTAAGGCAGAGGTAGAGTATTTCTGGATTGGAACGGGGGGGGGGGGGGGTTAGGGTTTTGGGTAGAAGGCAGGAAAATGGGATTCGGAGGCGGAGATCAGCCATGATTGAATGGCGGGGTGGACTCGATGGGCCAAATGGCCTCATTCTACTCCTACAGCTTGTGATATGTGTGGATGGGCAATTAGTAGATGGGTGGAGATAGTGATAAAGGCTGGAGACAAAAGGTGTTGGATGGGAAGGGAGGAGTGAAGATAAAGCTGGAGGGAGGAATATGGGTTGGAAAGGGCAGCAGGAGGGATGGGGGAATGGGGGTGGAATAAAAGGAAAGGAAAATAGGGGACTCAGAATAGAGAGGAAGGGAGATGAGCGGAAGGAGGGGAAATGAATTAGATATTAAATATAGTACACACACGGATGGGAGGAGGCATTGGGAGGAAGACCAGATAGGGTGAAAGAGAAGAGAAGGTGTTGGCTTGCCTGAAATTGGAGAATTCAATGATCATGCCCTTGGGTTGTAAGCTACCCAAGATGAATATGAAGTCCTCTTCTTTGAGTTTGCATGCAACCTTACTCTGACAATGGAGGAGAACCAGGGCAGAAAGGTCAGTGTGGGTGGGAAAGAACTGCAGATGCTGGTTTAAATCGAAGATAGACACAAAATGCTAGTGTAAATCAGCAGGACAGGCAGCACCTCTGGAGAAAAGGATTGGGTCAGATGAAGGGTCGCAATCCGAAATGTCACGCATTCCATTCCTTCACTCCAGAGATGCTGCCTGTCCCACTGAGTTACTCCAGCATTTTGTGTCTATAAGGTCAGTATGGGAATGGGAAGGTGAGTTAAAATTGTTAGCAACCAGGAGATCCAGCAGGCCTTACTCTACGCTTGGACTTTCTGATGTCAGGGTCGCCTGAAGAAAACTCCCAACCCGAAACGTTGCCAGTCCTTTTTGCTCCACAGATGCTGCCTGTCCCGTTCATCCTGCACCTTGTTTTTTACCCAGGATTACAGCATATGCCGTCTCTTCTGGCTTCCTATTATCTGTTGTTGGGGTGATGTTAATCAAGTAACGCCTAGAATTTAGAGCATTTTCAAACCGTCAACGTGGTTTTATGAAAGGTAAATCATGTTTGACCACTCATGTAGTAACAATCAGAATCAATAAAGGGAGACCTGGAGAAAAAATGTTTTTGGATTTCCAGAAGCTTTTTAACAGGTTGCCAAACGCGAGCTTGTGAACAAGTTGAAGCCATGAGGGTGGCACAGCAGTGCAACGGTAGAGTTGCTGCCTTACAGCGCCAGAGACCCGGGTTCGATCCTGTCAACGGTGCTTGCTGTCTGTATGGAGTTTGCACGTTCTCCATGTGACCACGTGGGTTTTCTCCGGGTGATTTAGTTTCCTCCCACATTCCGAAGACGTGCAGGTTTGCGGGTTAACTGGCTTCTGTAAATTGTCCCTAGTGTGTAGGATGCGAAAGTGGGGTAACGTAGAATAAGGAACGGGTGATCGATGGTCAGTGCGGACTAGGTGGGCCGAAGGGTCTGTTTCCACATTCTATCTCTAAACAAAACTAAACAGGACAAGAGGCATGGGAGTGAGTGTCTTACCACAGATTAAAGAGTGGTTGCAACACAGGGAGCACAGAGTCCTCAATCTGACAGTACTTCCTTTATAAACATCCATGTACAGACCATGTACAGTAAACTGCTTTCCCCTATGGAACAATGACTTCACCCATCCTGGCTTCAGGCAGCTTTGGGACCACAAAGCACAGTGATCTGCCGTCACTGATTTATATAAAAGTTACAGGAGACGCTTTTATTTATATGTAAAAATGATCTCCCCGGATATCATTTTTACGTGTAAATAACATTTTACTAACATTTATTACTCCCTGAATAATGTCATAGGAACTCTTAAGCCCCTGTCCCACTTAGGAGACCTAAACAGCCACCTCTGGTGACCTTGCCCGCCACCCAAAAAAAAAATCAAGGTGGAGGTGACTTGCAACCTCCTACCACCTCCCACGCATATGTTGAAAACCTTCCTCGTCTATGAAGAAAACCGGCTTCGACTAGACCTGCGACAAAAAAATTATCAATTTTTAAAACGGCAACCAATTTTTAGTTGAGGCCAGTTTTAATCATGATGAAAAAATAGCAGCAACCTAGATGAAGCTTCAACCACGCGGAAACCACTTTCGACCATTAGGGAGAGTGACCAAAACCTCCGGTGACCTCATGGAAACCTTGGGTGGCGGGCAAGGTTACCAGAGGTTGCTGTTTAGGTCTCCTAAGTGGGACAGGGGCTTTACATTAATCTGAGCTGGCACATAAAGTTTGCTTAGAGATAGAGCGTAGAAACAGGCCCTTAGTGTGCTGAGTCCATGCCGACCATCGATCACACTAATTCAATGTTATCCCGCTTCCTCATCCACTCCCTGCACACCAGGGGCAATTTCAACAGAGGCCAATGAACCGACAAACATGCACGTCTGTGGGATGTCAAAAGAAATTGGAGCACCCCGAGGACACCTTCGCGGCACTTTAATTCGTGCGTGTCTCACCACTTCATCTCCTGGCTTTGTCGTAAATTGTTGATGAGGTTTGTACGGCACGACCTTTTGATTCAATTTCTCTTGTTGAATAATCAAAATGAGCTGCAAGTCCTGATGGCATGGCCGTCTGCAAAACCCCCAAGGCAAATGGTGGCAGTGGTGAGGTGAATCATACAGGAAGGGCCCAGTTTCCTTCATTGGTTCAGGCAGAAGTATATTTACCCAAGCTCCAAAGTTAGGCAAAACACCTTGGCATTCATTACTGTACAGAAATGTGCAAAAAGTACAGAAATACAGGCCGGATTAAATAAATTGTTGACCATTTTCAACACTCCTTCCTTTCTCTCCCTTCTCTCCTTTTTCTCTCGCTCTCCTCTTCTCTCTCTCCTCCCTTTACAGCTTTTTACTGTACCTCGGTACACGTGACAATAAACTAAAACTGAAACCGAATTATCTCCCTCTTTCTCTTACCACCTCTCTCACTTTCCATTTCCCTCTCTTTCACTCCCCTCTTTCTCACCTTTACCCTCCCTCTCTCGCTTTCTCTCTCTCTCCGTTTCACTCTCTCTCTCTCTCTGTCTCTCACTCTCCCTCTCTCACTCTTTCTCTCACTCATCACTCTCCCACGTTCTCTCGCTCTCACTCTTCTCTCCGGATGTTACAACATTGTTGATGTCATTCCATCACCTTTGTGAAGGTGATCAGATTGTGTACAGAATCCATCGGCGATACTTTGGCGTATGGGAATCCTGCTGTAAAACAAAATAATCAACTTAACTACAAATATGAATATTGTCACTGAAGAGACACAAAGTGCTGGAGTTGGGCGTGAATGTTGGGCGTTCCTAACCCGGGCAGGATCTTATTGTCAGTTCCACACAGAGGGAAACAGGGGCAGCCATTTTTAACACAGCAGCATCTCACAAAGAAAAAAATAATCACCATGTAATGTTTTACTAACATTTATTACTCCATGAATAATGTCATAGCATCTCTTACACTAATCTGAGTTGGCACAAAAGGTTTGTTTAGACCAGGGGTTCCCAACCTTTTCCGTCCCGTTTACCCCCTGGCAACTTTAATAGCACATAACAATGTTATTTCACTTATTTATGAACAATTAGTGATGAACAAATACCAGAATACCAGAACCAAACACAGTCAGTCAATGAGAGAAATTATGTACAAATCCAGAATCAACAAATTTACCCTCTGAGGGTAACCCAGGTTGGGAACCCTTGGTTTAGAGATAGAGCATAGAAACAGGCCCTTCAGCCCACTGAGTCCATGCCGACCATCGCTCACCCATTCACATTCGATGTTATCCTGCTTTCTCGTCCACTCCCTGCACACCAGGGGCAATTGGCAACAGATCCCAATGAACCTACAAACTTGCACGTCTTTGGGATGTCAGACGAAATCGGAGCATCCGGAGGATACCCTCACGGTCACGGGGAGAATGTGCAGAAACTGCACACAGGCAGCACCCGAGGTCAGGATGGAACTCGGGTCTCTGGCACTGCGAGGCAGCAGCTCTACCACCTGCGCCAGTGTCACAGCGCCACCCTTAACATGTCATTATGGAGCTCTGTCAACTGTAGTAGGCCCCCCTCGGTCATGGCTGACCATGGGTGATGCATCCTCGGATGCAAGCCTGGGCGATGTCATATGGAGGACAGGCTGCTGCCCATGCAGCACGTCCCCCCTCTCCACGTCGCTGATCAATCCGAAGGAACAGCAGGGCCATTACAGTTTGGCACCAGCGCCATCGCAGGAGCTGCCAGAGCAAGGTTGCAGACAACGCCGAACTGCCTTAGGGACTCCGACTCCAGATTTTTCTTGACGTTTACTCCTGGAGCCTTTTCCATGACTGGATATGGCCACAAGGCAGTGGAGGTTTTAGCTGGGAGTTTTCCCTCCCCTAGATGGACTGCCTTCCCAGGCTGACAATCCCCATCTGCCCGTATCTGTCAACTACTGATCAGAGATATCATCCGTGGTCAGATTTTAAAGCAATTTAAGTTTGATAGAGTCAAGAGAACTGGTAATTTATTAATATCAGAGATACTATATTTGAAAAAAAATGTGTGGTTGATGTATAATTTATATAGGAACATTATGATTTCTGTAGGTTAAACATGGGTTGTTATAAATTGAATGCTTTTCTGTTTGTCACTGTATTGAACGTCAAACTGGCATGGTAATTGATTACAAGAGAAAAAAAATTATCATGATTTTGAACATCTGAGAAATAGTTATGACCAACTGAAAAATTCAACATATTCACACGAGGACTGGAGTCTGAATCTATCACCAAAAATATTCTTTATAGGCTGCACTAATGGTCCAATGTTTTTTAAATGATGACATGTGCAGACAGAGACATACAGTGTCATTCTATTTTTGCATACAGTTCCCTGATTTATTTCAAGAAACAGGGGCAGAAAATATTCACTGCAAATAAATCTGTTTCTAGCTATGTAATATATCTCTGACTTGAAGTCTGTTTTTAAATGCCACGAAAGTAAGTTGGGCAGGTTAGGAAACTGGTTTCTGCCATCAAATCGAACTACTAATCATGATCAATACCCGAAGTGAATTTATATGAGATCCAACAATACATTATTATTATTATTATTATTATAATACATTATATTTATGGGCGCCTTTCAAATGACTCTCAAGGACGCCTTACTAAATTTAGTAAGCAGATTACAAAACATATAAGTGGAATGAAACAAAACAAAAAAAAAGTAAGGACATCAATACACAATTCAAAGAGAGAGCAGCGGCAGGTAATCGCGCCAGCGTTCACTCTCCCTATATTATATATATATATATATTTAGCACTGCTAATTTTTCTTGAATAAACAACTAATAAAATGGATGATTCTTCCAAATTAAAGTTAATCGTTTTTTTTCCTTTTCGTACATATTGTCGTTTGCATGTTGGGCGATATCAGTTGGAGAATGGAACAATGAGGAATAATGCCTCTCCTCGCCATTAATAATTGGCTGCTGTTGTTTAATATTGCAAATTGCACAGTAAGGCAGTTTGACATGACAGCAACCATATCCCTTTAGCAGGCAAAATGTGCAGGAAAGAACTGCAGATGCTGGATTAAATCGAAGATAGACACAAAATGCTGGAGTAACTCAGCGGAACAGGCAGCAACTCCAGAGAGAAGGGATGGGTGACGTTTCGGGTCGAAGACTACAGTCTGAAGAAGGGTCTCGCCCCAAACCATCACCCATTCCTTCTCTCCAAAGATGTTGCCTATCCCACTGAGTTACACCAGCATTTCGTGTCTATATCCTTTTAGCATCCTGCCCTGTGCATTATGGGTTTGCGCTTCTCCTGAAATAATTCACTGCCATGAAAGTTTCTGGTGTCACATATGCACACAATGATGTCACATCAAGATCTATGATGCACATCTCGACTCTGACATTAAAGATTTTGACTACTGGAGCAAGGGCAGCTTGCTACAATTATAAAGGACCATTTATTAGGCAACATAGGGTCATTGTGTGGAAACAGGGCCTATGGCCCAACATGTCCCATCTACACTCAGGGATGGAAATGTGGGGGGGGGGGGACACAGGGGGATGGCGTTCCCCTACTTTTCAGTTTCCAGTTTATGTCCAATTTCTGTACAAGAAGCGAGTCAGAGTTGTTAAATACTGTGATTTTGTTACGAGTCACGTTGCATCGGCCATGAGATGAAAATGATTTGTTAACTACCACTGTTCGAAATTGTTAACAGCCAGTAGTTCACACATAGTTAAACAATGTGTCATCAATACATCGATCCACATTCCTCAGTAAATGTAATTGTGTTTTGACCATGTATTAATGACACCGCTTTCCTCTGAATAAAATTAATGAGCGAATTTAATAAACTCACCGTCATTGCTCCGGACCGCGAGCACGGGCTGCTTCTGGTCAATAGTCAATAGTCAATTTAATTGTCATTTGGACCACTTGAGGTCCAAACGAAATGCCGTTTCTGCAGCCATACATTACAAACAAATAGACCCCAGACACAACATAATTTACATTTTACATAAACATCCATCACATTGCTGTGATGGAAGGCCAAAAAAAACGTATCTCTCCACTGCACTCTCCCCCCCCCCCGATGACAGAGTCAAAGTCAAAGCCCCCGGCTGGCGATGGCGATTGTCGCGCGGCCATTAAAGCCACGTGGTGTGCAGGTAGTGCAGGTAGTCGCGTTATTTTATTATTATATTATTATTCTCTCACTCTCTCTCCTTCGCCCTCTCTCCCTCGTCCTCTATCCTCCTCTCGCTGTGTCTCTCTGTCTTTCGCTCTCTCCCTCTCTCGCTGTGTCTGTCTGTCTTTCGCTCTCTCCTTCCCTCCCTCTCTCCCTGTGTCTCTCTGTCTTTCATTGGAGTAACTCAGCGGGTGAGGCAGCATCTCTGGAGAGAAGGAATAGGTGACGTTTTGGGTTGAGACCCTTCTTCGGACCCTCCAGCCTGACCTGCTGAGTTCTCCAGCACTTTATGTTTTGCTCTTAAAATAAATCTGTGGTCCACTGAAGAAACAACACGATAGACCACTCTGGAAGTGCCAGTTCTGCTGTACACTGAACATAGAACATCTCATAATACACCCTGAGTGATTTAATGGGGTTAGATTTTTTTAATCTGTTGTCTAGAATTAATCAATACCCACCCTATGTACCTTATACCAGATTTAAATCGGAATTCCAATTTTTTCGTTTTCCTATTTGTCAATTTTTTGTGCCCGATTATTTGGCAGCCAATCAACTGCTGTCTCTAAGGGGGTTACGTCCAATCACCGATGAGCTTCCCTTAAAATTCCCATCCAATCAACAAATCTTTCTCCCCCCGTCCAATCAGCCGCTGTCTCCAAGGACATTACTTTTCCTATTACCTGCCCCAATAAGAAACTGCATTTTCAGATTAAGTGTTTCAGTTAAATTAGAATGGATGGGGAGAAAATTAAATAAGTAGTACCAATAGTTTTTTCCAGCCTAAATCGTGAGTGGTGAATATTTTATTGTGGGTGGTTTTATTTAGCAAAACAATAGTGCAAGCAGAAATATTTTATTAAATATCACTATCAAATGTTATTATATATCACTATCAAATCACTATTAAATATCTATAAATTTCAGATTTGTGTACCCTGTGAAAATGAGCATACTGAGATACTTTAAAAGACAGCGTCTTCAGATCGATGAAGAAATAAATGATAATGAAAACACTCAGCCAGAAAATAAGGCAAAATTACTTGAAAATGATAATGTAACTGATGCAGCTGTTTCGCCTGATGCTGTATGTGAAGACATTTCAAAAGATATTGAAAAATGTGATCTTCCAGACTGTTGGACACAAGAAATGTACTTAGACAGAAAGAAAGAATATCCCAGGCTAATTGTTAAAAACAGAAAACTAGGATGTAGTATATATACAGCAAGTGTGGTCATCTTGGACTTGAACGAACACAAGGAATTCATTTGTCTCGTGAGTGGTGCAGTGTTAATGTAGTAGGAGTGAATGATGACAAAGCAAAACAGTTAATGAGTTTAAGAAAAAAGATTTTTAAATAGTGAAGCTCATATCAGATGCCAAAAAATCAATGAAAGCTGAAAAAAAAGCAATCAAAAATGTAGTGTATATGTCAATGAAAAAGGACAAAGCAAAAACAGGTCGAGTTTTTAGAACTGTATATAATATTGTACACAAAGGTAGGCCATACACAGATATGTCTTCTGATATTGAACTACAAGAAAAAAACGACATTGGCTTAGAGTACGTTCTACACTCTCGTAAGTCATGTGCAGATGTTTCTCACCACATAGGGAACCAGATGCGAACGGCAGTGGTGGAACATAATTTCAAAACAATCTAAAATGTCTATTATGATTGATGAATCTACTACTATTAATGGGGAAACTGTTCTAGCTTGAGAGCAGCAGTTGGTGAATCTTCCCAACCTATATCATTCTATTTTGACTTAGAACAAATGAAACTTGGTGCAAATGCAAAATCTATATATGATGTGCTTCTAAGGTGCTAACAAAGAGGTGTTTTTTTCAATACAGTACCTAAAAGAAAATGTGATATCACGTATCTGATGGTGCATCAGTAATGTTAAGCCGAAATGCAGGGGTTGCAAAACTATTTCTTGATGATTTCCCTAATGCAACTGTTTGGCACTGTGCCAGTCACAGGCTTGAACTCAGTGTAGGTGATGCTATAAATGAAGTTGCAGGTTTGAATCATTTTCAGATATTTTGTGATAAATTGTATTCCTTATATCATAGGTCTCCTAAGAATCAGGATGAGTTAACTGCATGTGCTGAGGCTCTTCACTGTCAACTGTTGAAAATTGGTTGTGTTTTTAGTGTGAGATGGGTTGCTTCCTCTTACCGAACTGTAAAGGCAATGGGGCAGTCTTATAAAGCTATTAGGGAGCATTTTGGAAAAGCAAGCTGTGATGCTTCAAGATCTGGTGCAGTGAGAGCAAAGTACGAGGGGCTGAGAACAGTATTAGAATCATCAGCTTTTGTAAATAATTTGGGCTTGTTGATGGACAGTTTGCTAGAGTTGGCTGAACTGTCATTGAACTGCAGAACCAAAATTGTACACTTAGTAAAGCACATGAGCAAATTAAACAAACTATCAAGGTTCTTGGATGTCAAATAGAGAAGCCAGGAAATTTGTTATACTCAAGTGGAGAAAGCAACAAGCCAGATTATATTTAATGGACTAAATTTGAGAGCTGGTAAAGTACCTACTATACATAGACAACAGTTTTTGAGGAGTTTGGTCAATAATATGAAATCCAGGCTACTTGAATCTACAACAGCTTCCAATGATAAATGTAAAAAGTTAATTAACAAGTCATAATATTTAGATATTAACAATATTCCAGAAGATTCACTTTTTACCTTTGGGGATAATGATGTAGAAGAAATGGCAGAACAATTTGGCTTAAATGGTCGGCTTAGTATCAGAGCCTTCAGAAAATTCAAGGAATCTAAAGGGAGGTTGTTTCTGCAGATTTTCAGCAGCTGCTAACGGCTGTGAATACAATTCCGGTATTAACAGCAGAATGTGAAAGTGGCATGAATTTCTGCATGTCACCACAACGTGCAAGACTTCAAACTGATCATCTCTCAACTATTCTACTTATTAAGTTGGTGGGACCTCCTCTGTCAGAATTCAACCCCGAAGAATATGTGAGGACATGGCTTCTTAGTGGCAGAAGGTGTGCTGAAGAAACGGCATGCAGAAAGAACGAGGTGACAGAAAAAAATGATGATTATATACCATTATGGAACATTTTGTAATGTAAACAGAGAGAGAGAGATGCAAGAAAGCAGGTATGACATATAATACACAATAAACTATATTATAAATACACAATAAACAAGTTATACATTCCTGTACTCTTACATGGGTATGACCGCACATAAAAAATCCCCCCCCTTCCTTCCCAACCTCAACCTCACAGACCTTAGTGTACCCCTTGTTCCTAAAACCCATTTCCATACACAGTCCGGTGGGGGCGCTGCACTGGCGGCAGCCCTGTCAGCACGCGCAATAAACTATTTTTATGGTATGTTTTACAAGTATGTTTTTAAATGTGTTTGTGTGTGGGGGGTGGTGTGGGGGAAACCGTTTCGGTCGCCTCCTCAAGGAGAAGCGACTTTTTAGGTCGCCTCCCCCATTCCTGTCGGCGCTCTTACCATGGGTATGGACTGTCAGCACGGAGCTGGGGCACATAAGCGCTCCCCCCCCCAGACGGCAGCCCCCCTTCCTTCCGTCTACACGGGAACCGTCACAGACCTTACTTCTACCCCTTGTTCCTAAAACCCAGCTTCCTTATGGCTGCGACGTGGAGGGAACTAAAGTATACCACCTGCGGCCGGGGGATGTGGCTTAAAACTTGTCCTTACCCTGGACGCCCGCAGCGATGTCCTATCCATGACCCCGACCACGGGGGAAAATGTAGGAATGGCTAAATTTGTGCCTTCCACCAAGTGATGAATGCTGTGCTACAAAATTTTAGCCCCTCAGTGTAACTACCTGCGGTGCAATCTCGTTGTATATTGTTCCATACATGTGGCTAAAACCACCACACTTTGTGTGATAAAGTTACCCCTCAGGTTCCCATTAAATCCTTACCCCCTCACCTTAAAACTATGTCCCCTGATTTCTGAATACCTTATGTACTAGATGCATAGTTACCAAATCTATTCCACTCAGGATTTTGCACAAGATCAGCTTCATGTTTCTTATGACCCAATGCAAGAGCCCACTCAGTAAAGTTCCCATCCACTCAACACTCCCTTCTTCTTCTTATAGGATTCCGGCAGTGTAGACGCTGCTAAGCGTATTACTGCCCTCCACAGGTCAAAGTTTGAACTAAATTCTTACATACAGTCCTGTAACTTGCAGGAATTGAAGAACAGCCCTGGATATCAGTTGGTTTCTCACTGTGTCCAAACAAAGATGAAACAGAAAAAGCCTCAACTCCAAGTCCTGTCAGTCTAACAAACAATACTTTTCTTTCTACCCTGTACTTTTTACATTCTAGGAAAACATGCTTAACTGTCTCATTACTCCCACATTCACACAAGCCAGAAACATGTTTCCCTACAATGCACAAATAATAATTTAACCCAGTGTCCCAACCTCAATCTACACAGTTTAACTGAGTCCCTACGGGACAGAGATGTACAGAAACATATTTTCCTAACTTCAGATTGTATAGAAAAGTAGTGTCTACCCCTGACTTCCATTTCCCATCCTCTCTGCCATTCTTTTGTTAAGCCCTCTTTAATTATTTCTCTCAGTTCCACTCTCCCCAATGATACATGGATATCTATTTCTCTTCTTAAACTCTCCTTTGCTATGAGGTCCACCTGCTCATTCCCCCTCACCCCAGCATGCCCGGGAACCCAGCAAAAAGTGATGTTACACGCAAACCCAATTCTAGAAAACACACTCAAGATTTCATTTAGAATGTCAGGACGAGCTTTAGATTTCCCTACTCTTAAAGTTTCAAGAGCAGCTGCAGAATCAGAACAGATAATGACTTCTCTAAAACTGGCTTCCTCAATCCACCATAGAGCCCATTGAATTGCCATTAATTCAGTCGTGAGAACAGAGCTTCCATCAGAAATGCGCCGGCCAATCTTCAACCCAAGCTGCTCCACATACACTCCAAACCCAGCTCTCCCACTAACTGGATCTTTAGATCCATCTGTAAAAACAATCAAAGTGCTCTCACTGATTGAATTAAGATATTCCACTATTCTTGGAGTCACCTCGCGCTTATCTTTTTCCTGAAGAAAAGCAAGCTCAATAAACAGTTCAGGAAGAACCCAATAGGGCACAGGTAGCCTTATTGTATGCTCTATAATACCCCCTTGTTCCAAACCCAGCTTCCTAGCCCACTGATTTATAATGACAAAAAATGTGTTATATTTGTTACCATCATCAACCTCTTGCAACAAACACCTTGCTGGGAAGGTATCATTACACCCACAAAGTTTAGCCCAGTAATGTAACCCTAGCTTAATGCGCCTTAACCATAAGGGCATTTCTCCCATTTCAACAATCAGGGCAGGGACTGGGGAAGTCCTGAAGGCTCCACAGCAAAGCCTCAAAGCCTTTGCCTGCAACACATCTAGCCTAGCCAGAACAGTTTTAGACGCAGACCCATACACAAAACACCCATAGTCAAGAGAAGATCTGATCATGGCCTGATAAATTAGCAGCATTGTCTCCCTGTTGGCCCCCCCACTCACACCCAACCAGACTTCTCATAACATTCAGAACTTTTTCACACTTCAACACAATTTTACCTACATGCACAGCCCAAGTCATACGCTCTTCAAACCAAACACCCAAAAACTTAAAAACCTTTACCTTCTCCAATAGAGACCCATACATATACAGCCCTAACTTAGGTAACTTTCTTTTAAAACCAAATACCATATATTTAGTCTTAGAGGCAGAGATTTTAAAGCCCCATGTGTTCCCCCATTCCTCTACAGACACTAATACTCCTTGAATCTGTTTTAAAACAAACTCTACATTACGACCTCTTTTCCAGATGGCCCCCTCATCTGCAAACAAAGACAGACCAAATCCTCTCTCTAATTTACAAAATATGTCGTTTATCATGATATTAAATAAAACTGGATTGATAACACTTCCCTGCGGGGTTCCATTCTCTATTTCTACAGTCTCTGAGCTGACACTCCCAACCATTACTTGTATTGTTCTACTCAATAAAAAATCCTTAATCCAGTTGAACATTCGTCCCCTGACTCCCAAGTCAAAAATTTTAATCATTAATCCCTCCTTCCACAAAGAATCATATGCCTTCTCAATATCAAGGAATACACTCACTACTGTTTCCTTGCATCTAAATGCCCTTTTAATATTCCTGATCCAAAACTGATAGACTCCATCGTAGACCTTCCATTCCTAAAGCCATTCTGTACATCAACAAATAGTCCTCTGGTTTCTAAAAAATAAACTAGTCTGTTGGTTACCATCCTCTCCATAATTTTACAGAGCACTGCTGTGAACGCTATAGGGCGATATGAATTAGGGTCAGATGCCTCTTTGCCCGGTTTTAAAATAGGGACCACGACTGCATGTTTCCATTCCTTTGGTAAATAACCCTCTGCCCACACAGTATTAAACAAAGCTAAGATTTCATCAAGTACAGTATCATCCAGATGTTTAAATAACTCATACGACAACCTATCTCTCCCCGGGGTGGTATTTGCCCCAGGCATAAGTGCATCCTTCAACTCTTTTATAGTAAAAAACAGATTAAAGGTGTTATCATTTACTAAACTCCTCTCCAGCTTCCACTGATTAACTGCCATCAGCTCAGTTCTCTTTCTACACCTCTCCACTCCCATGCACTCTGATCTATGCACTGCTTGAAAACTGTCAACACACATGTCTGCTTTTTCCTTATTGGAGACTGCTACCACCTCACCCTTCTGCAACACTGGTAACAAACTTCTTTTATATACTCCTGACATTCTACGCACAGCTGACCACAAATGCCTTACTGGATTTCTGGGCCTAGCGTACCACAAAACTTCCTCCAACTATTCCTCTTTGCATCCTATACAACTAGTCTTGCTACTGCCCTTAACCGCTTGTACTCCATTGCATTGACCAAAATTGGATACTTTCTTAATTTTCGATAGGCTATAATCCTATTCCTTACAGCTTCATCGCATTATTTATTCCACCAAGGAACAGACATACGGGACCTAGGTTCCTGCTTCACAGGAATAGTACAAGCTGCCTCATGAATCATGAGACTAATGGAAGTATTCCAACTATCTACAGAACCCTCACTATTAACCTCTCCAACTAAACTTTGAGCCTTCTCTTGAAATGTATCCCATTTGGCCTGAGAAAAGTTATATCTAGGGACTTTCTTTTCCACTTCTCTCCTCAAATCCCTACCAAACCTACATAAAATTGGATAATGATCACTACCCAATGTATATCTATCCATTGCATCCCATTCACCAATTCTTGCTAAATTTGATGAAGCAATTGATAAATCTCAACTCTCCAAATGTCTCTCCCCTTTCACCCACCTCTCCACCCCATCTCTCTCTCTCTCCCTCCCTTTCTTTCTCTCTCTCTCTCCATCCCCCCTCTCCCCTCTCTCTCTTCATCCCCCCTCTCTCTTCATCCCCTCTCTCTCTCTTTTCATCCCCTCTCTCTCTTTTCATCCCCTCTCTCTCTCTTTTCATCCCCTCTCTCTACACCCCCTCTCTCGCTCTTCACCCTCTTTCTCTCCATCCCCTCTATCTCTCCCCATCCCCATTCCCACTCTCCATCTCCTCCCTCCCCTCCCCCATGTGAGTGGGTGGGGAAGTGCTTTGTGACGCGGAGGGGGCGGACGGGCGGGCGGCGTGCATTGTGACGCAACGACGCGCATTGTGACGCAACGACGCGTATTGTGACGCAGTGACGCAGAGGCCTTGCGGCGGCGGCGGCGGCGGCCTAGTCTTGACGGCGCCATTTTGCGAGGAGCGGACGCTCGGTCTGTGCGGCGCGGCGGCGGCGGCGGCGGCGGGGGGTTGGGGTTCGTGTTGGCGTTAACGTTAACGTTAACGCAGCTCCCTGGTCCCGGGGCGGATCGCACCGCATCGGATAGATTGGCCGTGCTCCAATCCACCTTCCACAACCCCCTCGTGACCCATGGCGGCGGAGAGCCGGGATGATAAAGGTAAAGGACGGCTCGGCTCGGCTCGCTGGCAGCAGGAGCCGCAGTGGCTGGCGGCCGCGGCCGCTTTTGTTCCACTCATCCCTGGGCCTGCGCTTCTTCATAAACGCACAGCAGCAGAATTAGATTGCTATATATTGTTTACAGTGAACCCAAGTTCACATATTCTTGTTGTGCTGCTGCAAGTAAGACTTTCATTGTTCTGTCTGGGACACATGACAAAAAAAAAAACACTTCATAAGTTGAAGGGACAGAATCAGGCCATTTGGCCCATCAAGTCTACTCCGCCATTCAGTCATGGCTGATCAATCTAACCACATTTTCCTGCCTTCTCCCCATCACCTCTGACACCCGTACTATTCAAGAATCTTTCTATCTTTGCGTTAAAAAAATCCACTGACTGTTGCCAATTCATCCTTCTGTGGCAACAAAATCCACAGATTCACCACCCTCTGACTGAATACATTCCTCCTCATCTCCTTCCTAAAAGAATGCCCTTTAATTCTGAATAAATTTCTCCTTATCTCCTTCCTAAAAGAACGTCCTTTAATTCTGAGGCTATGACCTCTAGTCCTAGACTCTACCACCAGTGGAAACATCAAGAATACAACAAAAAAACAAAGATATATTACCATGGTAGACAAACATTTCATGTTGCTGTCCGCTTAAAGAGGAAGAAGATTGGACTTTTTTGCCTTCCATCACAGTGAGGAATGTGAGGAATCCGCTGTGGTGGATGTTTATGTTAACATTTATGTAGCTGTTCGTCTTGTTGCTTTTAAAACATGGCTGTATGGTGATTTGCACATCACTGTACCTTAATTGGTACATGTGAGAATAAAAGACCTTTGAAACCATAACCCCTTCCCAAGTCCCAAATCATGGCTGATCTATCACTCCCTCCCAACCCCATTCTCCAGCCTTCTCCCCATACCCTCTGACACCAGTACTAATCAAGAATCTATCTCCCCCCTGTGGTCCGCATCTAAACAGATCAACGCTGCAGCGACTTCTCAACCGTCTGAAGAAGTGTCTCGACCTGAGACGTCACCCATTCCATCTATCCAGACGTGCTGCCTGTCCGCTTTGCTCCCCCACCATTTTGTGTCCGCGGTGTAAACCAGTATCTGCAGTTCCTTCATACATATTGAGTTCATTCATTCAAGGGCTGCCTGTCAGACAATGCACTGTCCCATCTAGAAGTCCATCCTCGAATGGAGCATCTGTTTCTGCTCCTATGCTCTTGAAATTGTCACACATACTAAACTTTTTATTTTCTTAAACTAAACTTTTTATTTTCTTGTTTATAATATTGTTTGTTTACATCTGTTGTGCTGCTGCAAGTAAGAATTTCATTGCTCTATCTGGGACATATGACAAAACACTTGACTCTTTTTACTCTTTATAAGTTCAACAAGCAGAATTAAGACAAGAATCAAGCCTATTCCGCCATTCACCTCATGTCTGATCTGTCTTTCCCTCTTAACCCCATTCTCCTGCCTTCTTCCCATAACCCCTGATACCCGAACCAATGAAGAACCTGTCAATCTCTGCCTTAAACATACCTAGTGATTTGGCTACCACATCCATCTGTGGCAATCAATTTGGTCAGATTTGCTACCCTAAAATCGAAGTGAAATGTTGCATGCAACATTCTCCTCCACAGATGCTGCCTGTCCCACAGAGTTTCTCCAGCACTTTGTGTTTTGCTGAAGATTCCAACATCTGTAATTTCCTGTGTCTCAATTTTAGGTTTCTGTTTATTATTGTCACATGTACCATGGTACAGTGAAAAGCTTTGTGTTGCATGCTATTTAAATAGATCAGTGATATGGAAGGGTCTCGACCCGAAACGTCGCCTATTTCCTTCGCTCCATAGATGCTGCCTCACCCGCTGAGTTTCTCCAGCATTTTTGTCTATGGTAGATAGATACAATCAGTTCACACAGTACAGTAGATAGAGCAAATGGGAAGTTACAAGGTGTGACCCAAAACATCTCTGGTCCATTCCTTCCCCGGATGCTGCCTGATCCGCTGAGGTCCTCCTGCACTTTTGCCTTCTGTGAACAGTTTCTCCTATTAAGTAAAATTGATAGATAATTGAGGTAATAATCTATCAAATAAACCAAATTAGTTCTCTCATTTCTGTTAGTCCATAATTGTAATTTAACCTTTGTTTAGCCTATTCAGTATGAATAAATTGTAAGTAGCTAAAAAGTATTTGATGCCAGTTGAAAGTTTTGTGCAATTATCATTTCCATATTTCTAATTTCCAATGATATAGCAGACCTGTCAACCCTTCAGTTCATTGCTGGGTCTTAGAGTAGCCCACCAGGTCCATTTCACAATTTACTTCATGGGATATGGGAGGAAAACAGCACATTGGGTGAAATATATGGTAGACAAAAGTGCTGGAGAAACTCCCCCCCCGCCCCCCCCCATGAAGCTGCTCGAGTTTGTATTTTGCTTCAGATTCCACTATCTGCCATCTCTTGTGTTTTTTATCTATGGAGTTAGGTTTCATTCACGGACCAACCATGAAAAATTAAAACGTCTCCATAATACAAAAAGACTGGTCAAACGGATGGCGGTGGAAGGCATTTTGTTATGGAATGCTGCCTCAGAGCAATATGAAAACACAATTTCTACCATTTTAAAAATTCTTTCATGATATTCCAAAACATTGTAGATCCAAATGGTTTCCGTGGCATCACTATGTACTCCCATAAAGAGTTTTGTGATAATGACCGGATATTTTTTGTGTCATGTGCAATAGGCTGAATATAATTTTATCTAGATGCAGTGAAAAGTGCCTTTGACTGTCATTTTAACAATCATCCATCCTTTGCTCTTTGCTGCAGTGTAAGCTGTGCCCCTTGATGCTATTGGTTTTAGTGTAGTCATCGACAAATGGAACATGGAATAAAAGCATAAAATGCTGAATGTATTTCGGTGAGGCAGCATCAGAAGAGAGAATCTGAAATCACATTTTATGTTAATAACCTCAATAATTTGTACTGATGAATATTGTCATTGACCCAAATTATTCACTCTTTCTATCTCTGTCGCTACTGCTGTACATATGCAGCAATCTCTGTGTTAAAATTATCCAAATGTTCATCTAGACCAGGGGCTTCCAAACTTTTCAGCATGAGCGCCACATTATATACTTGGCACATTTTTGTGGGCTGCAGCAAAAAAATAAAGAAATGTCACACACACACACACACACACTCGCGCATACACACACACAGACATAGCCACTTATACTTATCACATGTGGACTCTCACATACACAGACACATAGATCCGCACGCACACACACACACACTTATCACACGCAGCCGACTACCGATCCGCCGATCTCCACAGGGCTGCCGAGAGAGAGAGAGAAGGGGGGGAGATAGAGAGGGGGAAGGAGTGGGAGGGGGGAGAGAGATGGGGAGGGGGGGGGGGGGGAGAGGGGGTGTGAGAAAGGGGAGAGAGAGAGAAAAAAAATTAAAGGGCAGGGGAGGATTCCCCCGGCAAGCGACGGCGGAGGCCTGGTCAAAGGGTCCAGGTCAGTGTGTCGCCCTGGAGCGTGAGCTGCTCACGGGTCACCCTCACAGGGAGAGACCGCTACACACCCACCCTGGCCGACCCTGCCGCCAACTAGCTCCCCCCCCCCCTCACAGCGCCAGAGACCCGGATTCCATCCTGTCTACGGTGCTGTCTGTACGGAGTTTGTACATGTGTGGATTTTCTCCGGGTGCTCTGGATTCCTCCCACACTTCACGTTAGTAGTTTAATTGAATTTGTTCCGAATGTGTGTAGAATAGTGCTACGGGCATTGCTTTGATGGGCCAAAGGCCCTATTTCCGCGCTGTATCTCTAAAGCTGCGCAACCACAGAACCCGCTAAATAGCCCGCTGCACGGAACGTGTTTAGAGCTTGCTGCGGGCCAAATAAAATCTCGTTGCGGGCCGGATGTGACCCGTGAGCCATCATTTGGAGACCCCTGATCTAGACATTCCTTCTATGACTTTGCATCCACCATTCTCTCAGGCAGTGTATTTCACATACTTGCTATTCTCCGGGTAAAAACATCTCTAAATCTCTTGGAACTTTTACACGAGACAATAGTATATTGTCCAATACCCTTTACCCTAAATCTGTGCCCTCTAGTTTTATCTACGTTTGATCTGGGAATTAGATTCCTCTAGTCTACCCTGCCTATGCTTCTCATAATTTTATACAGCTCGCTCACATCCTTTCTCCTTATAATGGAAACCCTCCAGCACAGGAAACACCACGGTGTCTCTCCTCTGCATCCTCTCTAGCTCTATGGTACCTTTCCTATAGTGTGGTGAACAGAACCGCACACCGTACTCTGCCTGAGAATTTGACCAATATTTCATAAAATTGCTCATTACCTACCTACCTTTGCATCAATACCTTGATTATTGAAGGCCAGTATTCCATGTCGTCGTAACCATTTTATCAAGCTGCATGCCACGTTCGAGGATCATTAGATTTAAAGTTCCTCTGTTCCTCAGTACTCCCTTATACCTTACCTTGCATAGTATTTATCTTAGCCTCATCGATACGCCTAAAACACATCACCTCGCATTAATTAGTCTGAATTAGACGCAGTCATATAGCGTTGAAAATGGCCCAACTTGCCAACACTGGCCAACATTACCCATCTATACTGTCCTACCTGCTTATCCCTCTAAACCTGCTAAGGGTGCTTATCCCTCTAAACCTGTTCTATCCATGTTCCTGTGTAAATGTTTCTTAAACTGCGATAGTACTTGCCTCAACCATCATTTCCGACCGCTCGTTCCATACACCTACCATCCTTACCATGAAAATGTTTTACCTCAGGTTCCTATTAAATCTATCCCCCCTCACCGTTAACCTATTTTTGATTGTCCTACTATGAGCAAGAGACAGATCGTCTAACCAATCTATTCCTCTCATGATTTTGTACTCTTTCAACGGACTATGTACCTGTACTCCTCGATCCCGCTCCTCTACAACACACCCCAGAGTCCCAATGTTTAGTGTGTAGGTTCTGCCCATGTTAATGCTCCCAAAATGCAACGTCTCACATTTTTCTGTATTAAATTTCTTCAACCATTCCTTGGTCCACCTGTCCAACTATTTAAGATCCTGCTGCAATTTTTGACAACGATCTTCATTATCTACAATACCACCAACTTTTGTGTCATCTGCAAACATGCCATGTACTTCCAGTTACAGGCTTCTAGTCCAAGAAGCAACCTTCTAGCATCACCCTCTGCTTTCTTCCATGAAGCCACTTTTCTAACCCCTCACTGTCCATCTTCAAATCCAGTGTTAAAACGCATTTGTACTCCCTGGCTTTTGACCATGCCTGAGGCTTTGCTTCTGTTTGTGGTGTTTTTGATGTTTCTTTATTTTACATGTCTTTTCCTACTATTTCTTTTGATTGTTATTTTTGGTGTGTATTAACTTTTTTGTCAATGATTAGTGATGTACAGCACTTTGTTGCAGCTATGTTTGTTTTTAAAGTGCTCTATAAATAAAATTATTATTATTATTATTATTATTATGTCAGCTAGTGCCCTCCATAATGTTTGGGATAGAAACTAATTATTTATTAATCTGTACTCCATAATTTGAGATTTGTAATAGAAAAAAATCACGTGCACATTATCGGATTTTAATAAAGGCCATTTTTATACATTTTGTTTTCACCGTGTAGAAATTACAGCAGTGTTTACTCATAGTCCCCCCCCCATTTCAGGGCACCATAATGTTTGGGACACCGGAATGTCATGTAAATGAAAGTAGTCATGTTGAGTATTGACTGCTTGAAGTCTGCGATTCATGGACATCACCAGTTGCTGGGTATCTTCTCTGATGATGCTTTGCCATAGAATTAACTGCCGGTCAATGAGTTTTGAGGCATTTGTTAGAACTTTAGCAGATGGGTCTATACACTTCAGAATTCAATATGCTACTACCATCAGCAGATGTATCATAAATGAAGTTAAGTGAGCCAGTATCTTCAGCAGCCATACATGCCCAGGCCATAACACCCCCACCACCGTGTTTAACAGATGAAGTGGTATGTTTTGGATCTTGGGCAATTCCTTTTCTCCTTCATACTTTGCTCTTGCTGTCACTCTGATACAAGTAAATCTTCGTCTCATCTGTCCACAAGACCCTTTTCCAGAACTGTGGTTCTGGCAAACCGTCTTTGGGGCTAACCAGTGGTATGCATCTTGCGGTGTAGCTTCTGTATTTCTGTTCATGAAGTCTTCTGCGGACAGTGGACATTGACAAATCTGCACCTGACTTCCGAATGTTTCTGATCTGTCGGACAGGTGTTTGGGGATTTTTCTTTATTATAGAAAGAATTCTTCTATATTATAGAAATAATTCTTCTGTCATCAGTTGTAGAGGTCTTCATTGGCCTGCCAATCCCTTTGAGATTAGTAAGCTTACCAGTGCTCTCTATATTCTTAATGATGTTCCAAATAGCTGATTTTGGTAAGCCTAAGGTTTGGCTGATGTCTCTAACAGTTTTATTCTTGTTTCTCGGTCTCATTATGGCTTATTTTACTTTCATTGGCACAACTTTGGTCCTCGTGTTGATAAACAGCAATAAAAGTCTCTAAAGGTGATGGAAAGACTGGAGGAAAGACTAGATGCTGAGAGCTCTCTTATACCTGCAGTAAGGAGACAATTAAACACACCTGAGCAATTACAATCATCTGTGAAGCCATGCGTCCCAAACATTATGGTGCCCTGAATTGGGGGGGGGGGGGGGACTATGTATAAACACAGTTGTAATTTCTACATGGTGAAACCAAAATGTATAAGAATGGCCTTTAATAAAACCTGACAATGTGCACTTTAACCATTGTGATGTTTTTCTTATTACAAATCTTAAATTGTGGAGTACAGAGGCAAATAAATAAATGATGGGTCTTTGTCCCAAACATTATGGAGGGCACTATCTCCCCTTGGATCCCATGGGATCTAACCTTCCAGAGCAGCCTACCATATGGAACCTTATCAAATGCCTTACTAAAATCCATGTATGCAATGTCTACAGCCCTGCCTTCATCGACCTTTTTGGTCACATTCTCTTTCTCAGCCCATATCACCAACACATTGCTGTCACCCCTTAATCATAAGACTATCCTCCAGGCCTTCAATCATGGGATTCACTTGCTCAATTAAGTCATCATCAGTCTCTTTGGTGATATTTTCTTGACATTCTCAGTGTACAGCAGACTATCCTAGAATGTGGGTACACAAAAATGCTGGAGAAACTCAGCGGGTGCAGCAGCATCTATGGAGCGAAGGAAATAGGTGAAGTTTTCGGGCCGAAACCCTTCTTCAGACTGATGGGGGGGGAGAAGGAAGGAAAAAGGGAGGAGGAGGAGCCCGAGGGCGGGGGGGGGGATGGGAGGAGACAGCTCGAGGGTTAAGGAAGGGGAGGAGACAGCAAGGGCTAGCAAAATTGGGAGAATTCAATGTTCATGCCATCCGGACGCAAGCAACCCAGGCGGAATATGAGGTGCTGTTCCTCCAATTTCCGGTGTTGCTCACTCTGGCAATGGAGGAGACCGAGGACAGAGAGGTCGGATTGGGAATGGGAGGGGGAGTTGAAGTGCTGAGCCACCGGGAGTTCAGGTAGGTTATTGCGGACTGAGCGGAGGTGTTCGGCGAAACGATCGCCCAACCTCCGCTTAGTCTCACCAATGTAAATCAGCTGACATCTAGAGCAGCGGATGCAGTAGATGAGGTTGGAGGAGATACAGGTGAACCATGGGTCCTTGAATGGAGTCGAGGGGGGAGGTGAAGGGACAGGTGTTGTATTTCTTGCGGTTGCAACGGAAAGTGCCCGGGGAGGGGCTGGTACGGGAGGGAAGGGAAGAATTGACAAGGGAGTTGCGGAGGGAGCGGTCTTTGCGGAAGGCAGACATGGGGGGAGATGGGAAGATGTGGCGAGTGGTGGGGTCACGTTGGAGGTGGCGGAAATGGCGGAGGATTATTTGTTGTATTTGCCGGCTGGTGGGGTGAAAGGTGAGGACTAAGGGGACTGCCCTTGTTGCGAGTGCGGGGATGGGGAGAGAGAGCAGTGTTGCGGGGTATGGATGAGACCCTGGTGCGAGCCTCATCTATGGTGGAGGAGGGGAATGCCCGTTCCCTGAAGAGCGAGGACATTTCCGATGCCCTGGTATGGAACGTCTCATCCTGGGAACAGATGCGGCGTAGGCGGAGGAATTGGGAGTAGGGGATGGAGTCTTTACAGGGGGCAGGGTGGGAAGACGTGTAGTCCAGATAGCCATGTGAGTCAGTGGGTTTGTAGTGTATGTCGGTCAGAAGTCTGTCCCCTCGGATGGAGTGAATATCCTAGAATGTGTCAACCTTCGAGTGCTTGTTGAAAAAAACACTTTTCTCGGATTTTGCTACTACAGTTTGCTCGTTTATTTTGTGCCTCATGATCTGGAATGCCAAAGCCTGGCTATATTTTTCATAAATTGTACTCCCAAGTTCTGCCTTCTGTCCTCTGTAACAAAGAATGTAAGGAATGTGCGATGAAGTTGGATTATTACATATGGCATCACATTCAAGGAGAAAGATTGCCTAAGATTTGATGACACATTTTATGCTTTAACATTTAATAATTTGAGATGACAAAATAGTGAATGGTGAAGCCTTATAAATAACAGCCAAAGTCAAACCAAAGTCCCACCTCCGACACCATGCTCAAAGTACTAATGATACAGTCATTATATATCATAACAAGTACTTTAATTTGGATACATACAGAAACCATTGAAATGCGTACTACAGGCTCCGAATCATGTTGAACTAACCAGCATGGCTGCCCGCATGCCACCAGGTGATGGTGTAGAAAACCTGATATGGATTATGGATCAGGTCATCAGCAGCAAAACCAGACCCGGATCAAATCAGCAATACTGTTTCATCTACAGTCATCTTTTCACAGCAAATCCAGTGAAACTTTAACATTTTCTAAGCTTTTATAAAAATGTAACATCCATTTGTTTCACTACATTAGATTGGCTGTACAAGTAGACATGTAACAAATGAGACATATAAGGTAACGGATGAATTTCTTGTTTTTTAGATGGTGAAGTCAATGTTTTGGATGATATCTTGACAGAAGCGCCTGATCAAGATGATGAGCTTTATAATCCTGAAAGTGAACAAGACATTAGTGAGAAGAAAGGTATGATGTAATAGTGATAGTGTGTTTGGTGTTTGGATTGACAGTATATTCAGCAATGCCACTCAAAGAGCCTTTGGCATTATCGTGGCTGAGGTGCAATTGGTTCGTAGGTGTAGTATGGTTTTGTACCCGAAAATTAACCCAAAATACTATTTTTGTCTGTGACGTAACTTTATTCACCTTTACTTGCTTTGGAAAGTGTTCATTTGTTTTTAAGAATTGTCGGAACGTTGGCTTCTTTCAATGATTGTGATTTATCTAATTTATTAAAAAGGAAATTGGTCTAGTTTTTTAGATTTTCAATGAATCACCTGTTTTAGGATTACTGGGTTTTGTGCTTTGGATTACTCAGCACATGTTGCTCCAGCAGTCTAGGGTGCTCCTCTGCTGAAGGCAAACTGGAGTCCAGTTACAATGTCTATTTGAATGGTCAGTACTTGATTACATTCATTACACAGTAACATTAAGGGATGTTTTAAAGAATTGTTTAATCTGATTTACATTGCCACAATTCCAGTAATAAAAGTCAATTTCAATAGGTACTCAATAGCACCAGCGATAACTTCTTTCGAGAGGGTATTCTTATGACATTTAAATCCATGAAAGCAAATGTATTTAATCAATATTGCTTTATATAGTTATGAATCAGCTAATTACTTATAGGAATTGTTGTATTTTCATTTTATTTGCGTATTTGACTTTGAGCCATAAAGAATATCAACCTTTATTGAACAGCATCAAAAAGAAAAAATGAAAAGGAGAGGGCTGACAGTGGTGATGGGAAAAGGCAGAAATCTTCCAGCCATTCGGCACGGCAAGTTAGCAAACGATCTTCCTGCCCTTCTGCAGGAGATAACATAAAGGCCTCCCTTTCAAAAGGTAGACATCTGCCAGCCTTTAAGAAGGATGAATACCAGCGATACGAACGAAGCAAAACTGCCAGCAGTGAGAGAAAGAACCATGCGCCAGGTTCTCGGGAATCGCAGAAAGATCGAACTGATAAAGTTGGGAGTAGAAGAAGAGAGTCTCTCAGAAAAATGAAATCAGCCACTCCTGATCAGTCCGAAACATACGGCATGGTAAGACAAAACAAATATAAACTAGATAATGTTTGCAGTGGCCGTTTTCTGAAATATTATTTGTACCCATATCTAATCTGAAGAAGGGTCCTGAACTGAAACATCATCTATCCTCCCCTCCAGAGATGCTGTCTGACCTGCTGAGTTACTCCAACACTTTGTGTCTATCTTTGGTATAAATCAGCATTTGCAGTTCTTGGATTCTACATTCCAACCTATCATTTATGTGTCTGTCACTTGGTCCCTCGAGTCTGAACCTCTACTTGATAAACTCAAGTCTGTCCTGGTCATTTGGTTAGCTCTGTATTTTCTAATACACTTGGTAACGTTTGTCAGGTCAAGAATCTATCATTCCACTTCTACCTTAAAAGTCTGCTTCCATTGCCTTTTTGAGCGAGAGCGTTTCAAAGAAGTAGCTTCTCCCACAAGAGATAGCATTCTTTCTGCACCTATCAAGACCTTGTCAAAATTTCATTTGTTATATTTTTTGACTAAAATAATTGCACGTAGGCCAGTGGATATTGTTGACATGGATTTTTTTTTTAGTAAGGCATTTAGCAAAATCCCTTATGGTGGGCTGAACTAGAAGATTAAAATGCATTAAAAATTGGTTTGGCCAGTGAAGACAGAGGAGATTGATGGAGGAATCTTTCCCTGGTCTGTGACCAGTAGTATTCCGCCAAGTTCCGTGTGCATGCATGTGTGCAGGACATGCTGATTAGTAATAGTAAGTGTGCAGATGAAACAAAAGTTGGAGATGTGGGTAATGAAAAAGATTGTCAAAGGAAATAGCAAAATATTTGGCAGGAGTTTAATCCGGGCAAGTTGCAGTTTTGCACTTTGGCTCGGAGAAATTGTGCAGAAAGTAGCACGACCCTCTGGACCATTGATATTTCTGGGTTCAAGTCCGTAGCTGAAAGCGTCAACAGAAATGGAGAGGGTGGCATGTCTGCCCTCATTGATCAGGCCAACAATAGTCAGGTAGTCATATTGGGGCTGTATAAAACTTATATTGTGGCTATGAGACTGTGTGGACACGAGACTGCAGATTCTGGATTCTTGAACAAACTCAAGACGTCATCTGTGTATTTGGAGGACGCATTTGGAGTATTGTGCAGATCCTGTTGCTCCATTACAAGAAGGATGTGGGGGCTTTTGAGGAGAGGGTGCAGAAGAGGTTCACCAGGATGTTGCCTAGATTCTGGGAGGGATAGATAAGGTAGACGGTCGTTTTCCAAGGGTAGCATATCAGAAGGCATATCCTCAAAGGAAACGTGCAAAGTTTTTTTAGGATTCTTTCCAGGATTAACACTCGCGTCATATATGTCTCTAGCCATCTTTTTGTATCCTATGATAGTTATTGCCTAACTTCTTCCCAACTTTAATTATGCTCTATAGTGAGGGTCAATAGCTCTTGCATTCATCTGTCATCTCCTTGCTTTCCATTATTTGCATTTTCTTGCAGTTCGGAGGCCGCAATTTCTTATATATAAATAATAGTATGGAAATTTAAATTATTTACCTGTAATCTTTAAATTGAATTATCTATTTTTAAACAGACTGGTCCGAGGATGAATGTGGCAATTTTTCGTGGTGATTCACTCATTTGTACTTTTAAATATGGCTAGTTAAATTGTCCTTTATTTGACAGAATGGTTTTATGAAAGGAGCTTTTGTTATATATAAAATTTGAGTAAATAGTGTTTACTGCACTTTCATGCACTGTGTTCGATTGTGAAATCATTTGTTTCAAGTAGATCTATTTGGGAGGCTTTTGTTCAATGGTCAATTCCCTTGTCTCCTTCTGCCCAAATTTAATTAGGCCGTATGCTTTCAGTTTCTGTCTAGCTGAATGGTTGGTTGGACCACCTAGCGGCCTGACATTTACAATGGACGTCCAGTCCTTTTACTCCTGCATTCCCCATCAGGAAGACTTCTGGGCCACCTGTTTATTCCATGAATGAGACACAATCAGTTTCCCTCAAATAACACTCTACTCTGTCCTCTCCCTTTACTTTTGATTCCTCATACTTTTGCTAAAGGTGTAGTTGTGATCCAAAATCAGCCTTGTTCCAGTTTAGGACCTTAAAAAGCCACTGATGGATGGCTACATTAAATATATTATGGTTAGGTGCTTTTCTTTAACCTGCTTTCTTTCCCAGCTTTATTTTCCCTGCTTAGTTTTGCACAACAAAATATTGCCCCATGATTTGTTTTTTTTAAATAATCTGCGATTTGGACGTATTTAAAGGACCCGAATAATGTATGATTTAGGTGAAAAGTGGAAGAATGATTTGTGTTTTTTTTCTTACAAACAATTTCCCCAATTCTACAACATTTGTAATCAATTACCGTTTTAATCAACTAGATTTAATAAAAAAAATATTTTTGTTTACATTGTCTGTGTTTGTCTTTTAATTTGAGCATGCCTGTTTTACCAAAGTTGTACTTTTTAATGCAGAAGACTTTGAGGAATATCGAAGACGGTGTTAAAATGCATCGATCAGGCCATTCATCCAAAGAGGAAACTCATTCCGATTATCAATCAGAGGTTGAAATTGATTCTGAGGGAAACACCTCTTCTGAAGACCATGACAATCAGGATGAGGCTGCAGACGAGATTAGGCCCGATGAAGATGATCCTGAGGAAGAGAAGGAGGGAGAGGAGGAGGAAGTAGAGGAGGAAGAATATGAACGGGATATGTCTGAGCAAGATGATTTCAGAGAGCGAGATCCCAGAGAAAACAAGGAGGAGGGCCATGAACAGGATTATGATACAAGGAGCGAAGCCAGTGACTCTGACTCTGAGTCTGTCTCATTTTCCGATGGAGAGTCAGCCACAAGATCTGGAACTGATGCATCAGGTAACTCCAATTTTGAAAATACGTGTTAAATTAATGCAACTTTATTGTACACTGGGTGTTTATTAAGATGTATGCACTTTCTTCATTTTGAATATTGTGGCAAAAACATTGTGAGAAATCCTATTTATCACTTTATAGTTTCGATAAACTCCTGTTGACATCCAATAAGCTAAAAGTGATATCTGGTAGCAGTTGTCAATAGGACTGTTAATATAGCGTGGTTTATGGCTAAAGTGCTACTAATAGTCCATTGTGTTTGCGGTTTTTAACATGTCACCAACTTACTGATCTAGCGTACTGAACAATTAGTCTGTTTATAATTGGCCAGTACGCTGGATCAGTAAACTGGTAAAATGTTGGCCAGCTTCCTGATTTAGAGTACTGAACAGTTCCATCGCTAATACAAACCAGCAAAAACTCTGCTGTGCATATCTTGATTATGACTGAGAAAACACATGGCTATACATTTTGGCTGAGGTCCTATGGAATAGTGGTAAGTGTTTCAATATGTGTTTGCAAGAAAGACTGTAAGAAGGGCTTTGATGTAATTTTGACAAACAGCACTTGGCTTAAGTATACAGTTAATGATGTCATTATCTTTCTGTTGGAAAGCTAGAGAGCTATAGACATATATTTTCCATTTTCAAGTTATATTTTTATTTGTAAAAATACTTTTAGAGTGATATATCTTAAAATAAATTAGAAAACTCAAGAGTACAGGAATTGAGATCATCTTAACGGTATAATCATTCCAGTTAGATTTTATAATAGCAACACTTGTATTTCACTCATCGTGTTTGTCTAAATCCATGGTAATACGGAAATAGAGATTATTAGAAAGGGCAATGTGAAGAGATTGTGATAAACCCAGTTTACAAAGATGAAAATCTTGGTCCAGTACAGCTGTCTGTTTCAATGTTTCCACTTCCTAATCTGTCTGATTAATTTAGTCAATCTTTCCATGCACAATTCAATCGTGATCCCTGCACTTTTAGTTTAATTTCTCCCTCTTGACTAAAAATACAACAAAACATTCAAAATTGGTATTATGGGGCAGTTATTAAAAGCTAAAAGCAAAAGATGGGGTTTATCAAATGTGTAATTTTAGGGGGTTGAAAATTTTATTTTTCAGGCTATGCAGATCATAGCTCTACATTGGCACCATTGTAGTGGTCAAGACTATATATAAAATTGGTCACTAAGTTTAAGATATATAGATGAAACCACATAATGGCACCAACTTGGGCCGGCCTTACAATGTGACAAAATGGGAATTTCTAAAAATTTAAAATAGACAAAAATAAAAGCTTACCCGGGTTCCAGTAACCTTTATTTGCTCAGCTCTTCCTAACGAATTCATTAAATTTCGCCAGCCAGCTATCAAATTGGATTTCTTAAGCCATACACAAATTAGACTCCACTGCTTAAAATGTTGGTGTTATTCTTCCCACATTTCCATTCCAGATTATTGTTTCCCTTTTAAGTTGTCTCTTTAAAAATATAGAAAACTGATATTCAGGAATGTTGTATTTTGGTACAATTACATTAAATCTTCAAATTCATCACGTTGTTTAAAATTTAATGTCCTCTGCAGCAACATGCTTTTTTGTTGGCCACTTTGAAAAGCATTTAAAGTCTTCAGTGGTAAAGATATAATGAATAGAAGAGAAAAGGAACTTGTTTTTAGACATATGCACGGGTTGAAAGGTGAAATGTCTAGTTGAAGTGAAATTTCTGCCATTCTCCAAAAAATACACCACAAAGCAGTATGTGAAAGAAAAGACCTGGCTATAGAAATACGAGAATCAAACAAGAATTTCAGTGAAGTGATTTGTAACTTAAAAGCATAATTTATATTGACGCTTCGTGTGTTAACACAATCATCGAGGTTTGTTAACTGTGACCATGCTGACTGCTTGGTGACTTAATGTAGAGCACTGCTTAGCCAGGACTTAATAGTACCAATTTTTTTAGATCTTTGATCTGCAGTACAGTTGACTTCAGATTAGTGAGTACCCACACAAAGACTGGAATGTCCAAGTTAAATTCCTGGTGAAAGTTAACACTTGAGTGTAAAATAACCAAATTATCTAGTTATTGTATAGCCAAACTTCTCTTGAGCACTTGGCTTAGTGCTAATAGATTAGTGTAAATTAATTGTTAACCTTGTTTACTACTGCTACGCACTTTTGCTGTAAAACCAACTTTTGACTTCCTATATGTTGTACTTTATGGGCGATTGGGTAAAATAATGAGTTTTATAGTGCTCACAAATTATGGGCATGGGTTATTCCAAATCATGGGTAGTTGTAAAGTAAACTGCTCAGCCACGCAAGGTGCTTCAGGTGACTACTTGGAACACTTTATCACTGTGTAAATTCAACACTTCAAGATCTGCCATTTGTTTATGCTGCTAAATATAGTCCAATTAAATAACAGCTTTGTGTTGTAGGTGATTACCCACAGGGACAGAGATTGCAGCTATTCCCTATAGCCAATGGGCAGTGAAATTATTGTTTGCTCGTTTACTGAGAGCAAAGGTATTGGGAGATATTACAGAACAAAGCCCAGATATTGATTATTAAATTAAGCTGTTGCCGTTTTTTTAATACATTTGGGAAATGTTAGCATGTAAAGGATTTAAAGTGAGATGCTTTCATTCATTCATCATCAAGACTGTTTCTCTCACCACTGTTAAAATATTGATAGTGTTCTAATAGCAACATTCATCGTGATACTTGAGATGGTTCATTAGGTCATCCAAAGGTTGATTAAATTATTCCTGAGTTTATAATTTTGCTTCAGATCACTTATCTGGATTCAACTGTACTTTTAAAAACGATGACACTGCTTCATTTGTAGCAGAAACTGGACCTTGGAACAAAATGGTTCAGTCTACACACTTTTACTGCACTTTAATAACTTTCATCAAGTTCAGACTAAATATAGTGAAATTTTCAACCCCCATCAATCTTACTGCAGTATCAGTGATTCATAGTATAATTAAATAGAATTGTTATAAATTAAATTTTCTTCAGACGATGAGACAGATAAAAAGGAGAAGAAAAAGCGATCTAGAGACATTTCTCCAATTGTGTTTGATAGGAGTGAAAGTTCAGCATCCGATTCGTATGCAGGTATGTTTTGTGTTTCATTTGGAACTTGTTGTGCTTGGAGCTTAAATAGCAAGGGCCTAATGGGTTTTGTGTACTGTAATGCAGGATCAGAGAAGAAACATGAGAAGCTGTCATCATCTGTGCGTGCAGTACGTAAAGGTATGGAAACAACTAGCTTGGGAGGTTAGCATAAGGCAGCATACCCTCTGTGCTGCTGCCGAGCAGCTTGGAAAGCCACTGTGCCATGCTTGACAATGTTTGCACTTAATATTTCAAGCTCTAAAGTAAATATTGTCTGCCTTTTATAATTTACTAAAGCTGCAGTGCTCCATAATTTATAAAATCTCAACTGGAAGCTAAGTGATACACAAATGGTGAAAGGAAGCACTGTTAAATTTTGTATAGACTTTATTTGTGATATTTGTGTAATTCTATAACATTTTTGAGGAAGCCATCAATTGTTTGTGCAAGTCTATTTTAACTTTCCCCAGAAAACAACATTACTTTGAAAATGGCAGATTTTCTGTCCATTTGCTGTCCATTTATCATTTAGAATTCCCTTGTATGCTGATGCACACAGTTCTTCTGGTTGCACATTGTTGGGTTTGATCTCATCACGCCCATCTTGCATGACATTGCTGACGCACATACTGCATTGTTGATTATTGAAGCAGTAGCTGTGTGAGATTATTTTTACTGATTTTTCCATCAATTCTATTCCTGGGTAGCCCTAAGGATTTTTTTTGGCGTGATTGCGAAACACTGCTTTAGAAATGATGGCGCAATATTAATGTGGAATGAACTTGTGATCTCAAACAAGTCTGTGGACCCAATATTTTGGACTTTTTAGGAGGGGATGTAAAAATTGTGTAGCATTGTAACTTTATACAATTTTGAACTTTGGAACATACTCCAGGAGTTAAAGTCTAAACTATAGAAAAATGTTAAGCATTTAAGCGAGTCAAGATTAAAATCCTGCTTGTTTCTTTTTCTAACTGGATGTTTCTTGAGAGACATATGCTATATATGCTTTTCTAATTACTAATGCTATTTGCAGCAATTTGTGGAAGAGGCTGCTGGATGCAGAATGAACTGAATTGATTTTGTTTTCCACTTATTAATTAACTAATGTAATTTTCTCATGGGATACACAGCTGGGAAGGATTACTGAAATATGACACATGTTTCTTCCTGTTCATTGTACAGGTTAAAACACTCTAAACTGGCATTCTATGGTCTGGCAACTGTCATGGTCCAGCATGTTTCCAATCTGCAGTAAATATCCGTAAGAATCAATTAATTCTACCTGAGAATTCTACCTGAGAAATGAAGATTTGAACTATTATGTGGTTAATCTCAGTGACAATATTTCTAACTTGTGGAAATGTCAGGTTACAGATAGTTCTCAGAGCTCTTTGTAACACAGGGATTGTCTACACTTAATCTACACTTAAAAAGAACAGTCTTGTTTTGAGGGAGATGATTGGGAGCAATTTATGTGATCCGCACAAATCATGTCCTAGGAGAGCTGGACTAGAGAGTTTCAACCTATCATTTGATTCCTCTTGCAAAGTCTATTACTAATATGGATACATTTTTCCTAATGCACTGGAAAACAGATCAAAGATTCTCTACATGATCACCGTTCATTTATGTTGTGGGATTTGTCTGTTATCAAGATGAGTCTGTCAAGCAGCATTTTGTGGGTCCATTGTGTCCAGGTGGCAGTGATGACAAGTGATTCTTTATTGCCAATGTTTTCTACAACCTTTTGGTATCAGAATTGTTTTCTCGATTGATTACTGGCCATCCAGTATCCACAATTTGATTTTTTTTTTTTTTACCAATCCCAACATGAGTCAACCTTCAAAGTACAGATTTGATATAATCTAAGTGTTTGCTATTGAACTGGTGGTTATTTTCAGCTCAGACAGATGTTATTAATAAGAAGCATTTGTATGCATTTATTTTTTATGGAAAGAAAATATATTTAACATGTTAGTTTATTCCAGAAGTGTAAATGTTCTTCCTTGTCTTGGGTGAAATTATGCCATTTATTTACTCACTCAATTTGCACAGGTGGCTTGTATACAGGACTTTATACATTTATATTTGCTATTAACAATCGTATACAGAAATAGAAGACCAGATAATTTTTGTGGTTTTTTTCCATCACTGAATCGCATGTTATATAAAGTTAGACACAAAAAGCCGGAGTAACTCAGCGGGACAGGCAGCAACTCGGGAGAGGAAGTAATGGGTGACGTTTAAGGTCGAGATCCTTCTTCTTCAGTGTTCAATCAAGCAACATCGCAAGTGAACGTATGGAAGATCTTCCATAAACATCAAATGAGACAGATTTTTGATGAATTGTCGAGCTTTGCCTGAAGCACTACAACATAAAAAATATTGTTTTTTTTACAGTGAAAATCAGCTGCTACACTGAGAAACTTTTGAATGTTTTTGTTTTGGGCTGCATCATGTAGAAAAACATGTATAGGAAACTTTGGAAACAATTAAAAAATAATTTTGTGACTTTGTTTTTCCCACGGCACTAAAGCTTCTTAGCTGTCAACTACTACGAACAATTTAATACGAGGTTAGGTTTAACATTGCGTTTACATGGGATAATTATGCATGTAGATGAAGCAGATGAAAAATTCTACGTGTGTGCCTTGAGGGACCAAAACATATATTAAGAGTGTAATTTAAATCTCCATTTAATGTGTGTTTTTACGTAATATGTAACTGAAAATCACAACAGCTACTTATGAGAAACCAATGGTTTGGATATTGGATATTACTGTTGTGAAAACAAGTTTGGAGTTAGGTTATCAGTCCATTTTCAGGGGTGATTATTGAGATGTTTATCTTGCATTTTGTCAAAACCAACTGTGCATATAATGACAAAATGAGAAGCTTTGTTGCACTGTGATTATTTTGGCAACCCGAAGGTTTAGAGAAGGTTTTTGCACTTTTTAAAATTCTAGTTTTCTCTAGGATACATCTAAAATTGCACTGCATTAAATGTTAATGGTGAACAAATTTAACCTGATCTGGCCCACATTCCTTAATTCCATAAAGTGAGCATCACTGAATTGCACAATTTGGCTATTAGTTCGTCATTATAATAATTAATCAAGTCTGATTTATATTTATCAACGTTGAACACACTGATGGTCAGATGGTGTAAGCTGTACTCAACTATTCCATTGTTTCTGTGTCCTACTGCACCGGTGTAAAATTTCATTTTCCTA
The DNA here is from genome assembly GCF_028641065.1 of Leucoraja erinaceus. Classification (NCBI taxonomy): domain Eukaryota; kingdom Metazoa; phylum Chordata; class Chondrichthyes; order Rajiformes; family Rajidae; genus Leucoraja; species Leucoraja erinaceus. Next base: position 16,920,675 of record NC_073379.1, on the reverse strand, counting down.
TCAATCATACCTTGAATAAATTTAACAGTTAAAATCATATAATGGAATGTGCAGATTGGAGCAGTTTGTTCCATTGTGTCTTTTCGGTCTATTTGAAAAAGTAGCTACGTTGAACCCACAGACACGCTTTCAGGTTGATTGTATTTATTAACAGTTGCAAAATTCCTGTGGGATTGTCCAATTTTGTCTTTGGAGTTTTAAACAATATATTTCTTAGCTGTTATTAAAATGTTGCGCTTATAATATTACCATGGTTTTAATGGGTGGCTGTTTTATGTGCTTGGAACAAAGATGTTAGCTGCAAAATACAATCATCAAGCAAAATGGATCTGTATTCTTTGCAGTTATTTAAAGTAATTTTATATTTACATCTTTCAGATCAAACTAGTAAACTGAAGCATGTCCTTCGAGATGCACGATTTTTCCTCATAAAGAGCAATAACCATGAGAACGTATCTCTGGCAAAAGCGAAGGTATAGAAAATATTTTAATGCTGCCATTGGGAATGATACAAATCAGCAATTAGCAGTTGTTGTCTTCCTGTTGACATAAAACATATTGTGCAGTGACATTTTGAAGATATTTTTCAGCGAGTTTCCAGTTTCACAAGCTGAAATTACACCAGCCACTTTTATAACCTGTTCAGTTTTTAAACTACAGCTTACAAGTTGCAACAGGAAATTGCAGACAGTATTGCTGATATACATCGATTTTTGATCTTAGTCATTCAATATTGAATTTGAATAAAAGCGTGCTATTGCTGCTAATGGTTTAAATGTGCCATTCAGTGGGATTGCTTTGTTCTAACATTTTCCTGACTTTTAAAGCATAACCTTTTCCTTTTTCTTTACTTTCAGGGTGTGTGGTCTACATTGCCAGTAAATGAGAAGAAGCTCAACACTGCTTTCCGAGATGCTCGCAGCGTTATATTGATATTCTCTGTTCGAGAAAGTGGAAAGTTTCAGGGTGAGAAAACAATGTTCCATCTATGAATGAAGTTGTGCTGTGTTGATTTTGTGATAGGCTGGCAACTCCTGCATTACAGCAGATTGGCCAAAATAAGTTCTCCCTTATAGAAACATAGAAATTAGGTGCAGGAGTAGACCATTCGGCCCTTCGAGCCTGCACCGCCATTCAATATGATCATGGCTGATCATCCAACTCGGTATCCTGTACCTGCCTTCTCTCCATACCCCATGATCCCTTTAGCCATAAGGGCCACATCTAACTCCCTCTTAAATATAGCCAATGAACTGGCCTCAACTACCTTCTGTGGCAGAGAATTCCAGAGATTCACCACTCTCTGTGTGAAAAATGTTTTCCTCATCTCGGTTCTAAAAGATTTCCCCCTTATCCTTAAACTGTGACCCCTTGTTCTGTCCTTCCCCAACATCGGGAACAATCTTCCTGCATCTAGCCTGTCCAACCCCTTAAGAATTTTGTAAGTTTCTATAAGATGCCCTCTCAATCTTCTAAATTCTAGCGAGTACAAACCGAGTCTATCCAGTCTTTCTTCATATGAAAGTCCTGACATCCTAGGAATCAGTCTGGTGAACCTTCTCTGTACTCCCTCTATGGCAAGAATGTCTTTCCTCAGATTAGGAGACCAAAACAGTACGCAATACTCCAGGTGTGGTCTCACCAAGACCCTGTACAACTACAGTAGAACCTCCCTGCTCCTATACTCAAGTCCTTTTGCTATGAATGCGAACATACCATTCGCCTTCTTCACTGCCTGCGGCACCTGCATGCCTACTTTTAATGACTGGTGTACCATGACCAGGTCTCGTTGCATCTCCCCCTTTCCTAATCGGCCACCATTCAGATAAAAGTCTACTTTCCTGTTCTTGCCACCAAAGTGGATAACCTCACATTTATCCACGTTATACTGCATCTGCCATGCATTTTCCCGCTCACCCAGCCTATCCGTCACCTTGCAGCCTCCTAACATCCTCCTCACAGCTAACACTGCCCCCCAGCTTCGTGTCATCCGCAAACTTGGAGATGTTGCATTCAATTCCCCTGTCCAAATCATTAATATATACCGTAAATAACTGGGGTCCCAGCACAGCCTTGCGGTATCCCACTAGTCACTGCCTGCCATTGTGAAAAGGACCCATTTACTCCTACTCTTTACTTCCTGTCTGCCAGCCAGTTCTCTATCCACATCAATACTGAACCCCCAATACCATGTGCTTTAAGTTTGTATACTAATCTCTTATGTGGGACTTTGTCGAAAGCCTTCTGAAAGTCCAGATATAACAAATCCACTGGTTCTCCCTTATTCACTCTACTAGTTACATCTTCGAAAAATTCTATAAGATTCGTCAGACATGATTTATCTTTGATAAATCGATGCTCACTTTGTCCAATGATTTCACCACTTTCCAAATGTGCTGCTATCCCATCTTTAATAACTGATTCTAGCAGTTTCCCCACTACCGACGTTAGACTAACTGGTTTGTAATTCCCCGTTTTCTCTCTCACTCCCTTTTTGAAAAGTGGGGTTACATTAGCTACCCTCCAATCCTCAGGAACTACTCCAGAATCTAAAGAGTTTTGAAAAATGATCACTAATGCATCCACTATTTCTGGGGCTACTTCCTTAAGCACTCTGGGATGCAGCCTATCTGGCCCTGGGGATTTGTCGGCCTTTAATCCATTCAATTTACCTAACACCACTTCCCGGCTAACCTGGATTTCACTCAGTTCCTCCATCTCATTTGACCCCCGGTCCCCTGCTATTTCCGGCAGATTATTTATGTCTTCCTTAGTGAAGACAGAACCAAAGTAGTTATTCAATTGGTCTGCCATGTCCTTGTTCCCCATGATCAATTCACCTGTTTCTGACTGCAAGGGATCTACATTTGTTTTAACTAATCTTTTTCTCTTCACATATCTATAAAAGCTTTTGCAGTCCGTTTTTATGTTCCCTGCCAGTTTTCTTTCATAATCTATTTTCCCTTTCCTAATTATGCCCTTTGTCCTCCTCAGCTGGACTGAATTTCTCCCAGTCCTCTGGTAGGCTGCTTTTGCTGGCTAATTTGTACGCTTCATCTTTTGATTTGATACTATCCCTGATTTCCCTTGTTATCCACGGATGCACTACCTCAAATGGAATTCACAAATCTCTACCGATGAATCGGGCACATGGAGTTAAAATTTTATTGGTGGGGGGGGGGGGTGGAATAATGATTTTCCATGATACACAGATGTTCGATGTTTTGCTTTGCGGAGAATTGCAACATGGACAGGTTTCTAAGGCCTTAGGAGAGGCACAAAAAGCTGGAGTAACTCAGTGGGTCAGACGGTATCTCGGGGGAAAAGGAATAGGTGACATTTTGGGTCTTCAGGACTCAATATCCTCAACTCCTCTGATAAAATTGAGTTTGATCAGTCTGAAGAAGGGTTTCAGCCTGAAACGTCACCTATTTCCTTCGCTCCATAGATGCTGCTGCACCCGGTGAGTTTCTCCAGCATTTTTGTGTTCCTCTGATAAGATGTGGGGGCAGTCAATATATTGTAACTTCTGTGAGAAGTTGTATTGTAAACATACAATAGCACTTATTTCCATGCAAGAACATTTGTGAATACTTAAACCAGTGTCATTTATTTAAACCAGGAAGTGTCTTTCTAACCCTTTCTGCAAAACCTATAATTAAGTTTTAACTGTTTGATATTTGGAGTATTTGGAAGGTATTGGTCAACCTGAATTAATGAAAGGAACAGCCTGGTGCTTCCAATTCTCATTCTTAACATAAAGCATTATCAATATCTGAAAATAAAGTGAATTCAATATATGTATAATATGAGCATGTCTTTAATCCATTAATTGTATGTAACTTAATATCATTGGTTTGCAGGATTTGCTAGACTTTCATCAGAATCTCACCATGGAGGGTCTCCGATACATTGGGTGCTGCCTGCAGGAATGAATGCCAAAATGTTGGGCGGTGTCTTTAAAATTGACTGGATTTGCAGGTAAATTAAAATATAAAAATGTTAAAGACATTATTAGAGGTGCAGTTTGCCATTCGATACTGTGGTTATGGTGCAAAAAACACAGACTCTTGGTAGAATCTGGAGGTTTAAGCAGCACTTGTGGAGACAAAGGGATGGTCAACACTTCAAATGCATTTCATAGAAACATAGAAATTAGGTGCAGGAGTAGGCCATTCGGCCCTTCGAGCCTGCACCGCCATTCAATATGATCATGGCTGATCATCCAACTCAGTATCCCGTACCTGCCTTCTCTCCATACCCCCTGATCCCCTTAGCCACAAGGGCCACATCTAACTCCCTCTTAAATATAGCCAATGAACTGGCCTCAACTACCCTCTGTGGCAGAGAGTTCCAGAGATTCACCACTCTCTGCGTGAAAAAAGTTCTTCTCATCTCGGTTTTAAAGGATTTCCCCTTTATCCTTAAGCTGTGACCCCTTGTCCTGGACTTCCCTAACATCGGGAACAATTTTCCTGCATCTAGCCTGTCCAACCCCTTAAGAATTTTGTAAGTTTCTATAAGATCCCCTCTCAATCTTCTAAATTCTAGAGAGTATAAACCAAGTCTATCCAGTCTTTCTTCATAAGACAGTCCTGACATCCCAGGAATCAGTCTGGTGAACCGTCTCTGCACTCCCTCTATGGCAATAATGTCCTTCCTCAGATTTGGAGACCAAAACTGTACGCAATACTCCAGGTGTGGTCTCACCAAGACCCTGTACAACTGCAGTAGAACCTCTCTGCTCCTATACTCAAATCCTTTTGCAATGAAAGCTAACATACCATTCGCTTTCTTTACTGCCTGCTGCACCTGCATGCCTACCTTCAATGACTGGTGTACCATGACACCCAGGTCTCGCTGCATCTCCCCCTTTCCCATTCGGCCACCATTTAGATAATAGTCTGCTTTCCCTTTCGTTGTCTAATGCATTTCGTTGTCTCTGTACTGTACACTGACAATGACAATTAAAATTGAATCTGAATCTGAATCTGAAGTCGGAGCACAGAGAGTAGATGGTCAATATAAACAGGTGTGGGGGGGGGGGGGGGGGGGGGGGGTTGTGACAGTCCATTAAATGATAGCTCGATGCTGGTGAGATGAGGAACAGAGAGATCTTGGAAAATATTCAAAGGTCTTTGAAAATGGGACACATATGGATCATTTGGTAAGGAATGCACACGTGACTGTGGCTGGAGTACTGTGTGCAGCTCTGGACACTCAAGAATGATTTGATAGTGCGAGAGAGCGTGCAGAGAGGATGTAAGACATTGTGAGGGGTTGTGTGGACATTATAGGTAGATTGCAAGAGACGTTTGCTCATATTTACCTAGATTTACATACATACCCAGAAAGTGGTGAATAATGTCAATGCACTACCTCAGAGTGGTTGCAGCATTTATGAAAGGCCTTTATAAGCACATGAATAATCTCTGCATAAAACTGTGGATAGAAGGCAGGGGACCAAGCGCTGGGAGATGGGGTTAATAGGGAAGGGTGCCCAATGGTCAGTATGGTTGATTTGGGCCAAAGGGTTTGTTTCTATGCTGTTCAATTCAATGACTAATGATCACATAATTTAAAAAGAGACTAAATAAAAACATGGGTAACAGTAACTCAGTGGGCCAGGCAACATCTCTGGAGATGGATCGATGACATCTTGGATCAGGACCATTCTGTCTGAGTCGGTTGGAGTCTGAAGAAGGGTCCCGAACCAAAGATGCTGTCTGACCAGCTGATTAACCCTCACATAGAAAAATAGGTGCAGGAGTAGGCCATTCGCCCCTTCGAGCCAGCACCACTATTCAATATGATCATGGCTGATCAGCTACCCCTTTCCTGCTTCTTCCCCATATTCCATTAGCCCTAAGAGCTAAATCTAACTTCTTCTTGAAAACATCCAGTGAATTAGCCTCCACTGCCTTCTGTGGCAGAGAATTCCACAGATTCACAATTCTCTGGGTGAAGAAGATTTTCCTCATCTCAATCTTAAATGGCGTACCCTTTATTCTTAAACTGTGACAGCTGGCTCTGGACTCCCCCAACATCGGGAACATTTTTCCTGCATCTAGCCTGTCCAATCCTTTAAGAATTTTATATGTTTCTATATGATTCCCTCTCATAGAAAACATAGAAACATATCCTAAATTCCAGTGAATACTAGCCCAGTCGACCCATTCTTTCATCATATGTCAGTCCCGTCATCCAGGGAATTAACCTGGTGAACCTACACTGCACTCCCTCATTTGCAAGAATGTCCTTGGTCAAATTAGGAGATCAAAACTGCACCCAATACAACTGCAGTGGGACCTCCTTGTTCCTAAACTCAAATCCTCGCAATGAAAACCATTAGCTTTCTTCACTGCCTGCTGTACTTGCATGCTTACTTTCGGCGACTAATGTACAAGCACACCCAGGTCTCGTTGCACCTCCCCTTTTCCTAATCTGACAACATTCTGATAATAATCTGCCTTCCTGTTCGTGCCACCAAAGTGGATAACCTCACATTTATCCACATTTTACTGCATCTGCCATGCATCTGCCCACTCATCCAACCTATCCAAGTCACCCTGCAGCCTCATAGCATCATCGTCGCAGCTCACGCTGCCACCCAGTTTAGTGTCATCCACAAACTTGGAGATGTCACATTTAATTCCCTGGTCTAAATCTTTAATATATATTGTACATGACTGGGGTCCGAGCATCGAGCCTTGCGGCACCCTGTGTCTATGTGTGTTTTGTAAATTAGCATCTACAGTTCCTTATGTCTAAGTAAAACACGCTGGCTAACGATAGCGCATTAGCGGTCATAACGCTAGAATTACAGGAATGTGGAGATCTTGCCGACTTTATTTCTGTTATTCTACCCCTGCTCCTGATTGAAAAGGTTAATTATTAAGAACATCAGGTAACTCATTTCCCTTCATGACAGGAAATCCAAGAGGTAGGATGAAGTGTTTTGTAAGAAAATAAATTGGGAATTAAATATCTGTGTGTGAATGTCAGCAAATTGTTTGACCTAGAATTAATGCCTTGTTTCATTTGCAGAGGGTAGAATATTTGTTTATTTATATTCATCCCTTTTTACAGGCGTGAGTTGCCATTTACAAAGACAGGGCATCTTGTAAACCTATGGAATGAAAACAAACCAGTCAAAATTGGAAGGGATGGGCAGGTACATCAAGATTAACTTTTCAGATTTGTGCTAGTTTTGGAATTTGTTGCCTTTGAGTCATTGTTGTTTATTTCTGCAGGAAATTGAACCTGAGTGTGGCACGCAGCTTTGTCTTCTATTTCCACCGGATGAAAGCATTGACTTGTATCAATTCATTCATAAAATGCGGCACAAGCGAAGAGCGCATTCTCAGCCGCGATCAAGGGGGCGGCCTTCTCGGCGTGATCCTGTCCGGGAAGTGGGAAGGTTAGAAACGTTCTTTGGACTGATAGTAGGCACTTGTATTGGAATAACATGACGGAGCACTAAGAGTCGCCAAAATCATGGTACCAGCGATACAGAAGATCGTTTTTAAATCCTCATGCCAAGCTGCATGGACCAGTCTGTGGCTTCATTGAGGATTACACAGCCTACCGTTGACAGCTGTGGGTGCTATCGCATTGGCTTTTCGTCTTCAAGAGTAAAAGTGGAGCCAAACGTGGTTAAAGCATAAATGTCCAGAATGAACTATAATTAAAAAAAAGGGGGTGTTTTATGTTATTTTGAATACAAGTTCAGCGTAGTACATCCTGTATACAATCTGCGTGGAGGGAGTGTGAGGCATTCTGTAGAAGTAATTAAATCTTGGTGTGATAGGTGGAGTGTATATTTTTAATGGTAAACTTGCTTTTATAACATCTTGTGAAAGCCTTTTTTTTCCAGGTACATTCCTGTGGATAATAATGTGGCCTGGGACTTAAAAAGGATCAGTGTCTGTTAATTTTGCAGAAGATGACATCTCATGTTGGGTTAAGTTATTTTTTCTTCTTGGTGAAGAAGAGCATTAAGTGTGGGACTCTTTCACTTGGTGCTTCACCATGGTCACCGTGACGCATACACCGATTGAAAGTATTCCTTAAAGTTAGTCACAATGAATACATTTCCATCAAGCTGCTGAGCTTCTGAAAACATCCACGTGGTTAGGTTTTTTTTAATAAAAAAAAAGGGAAAATCGATGGCCCTCGGAGAGCTGGCAACAAACCAGAGAGTGGATGTTGCTGAGTCCGTGTGCGATCTTCCTAGATGTCCACAGTGCCTCTGGACCTGTACAATTTGAAGCCACCTCACTGAGCACTACTTACGAACAGTATACAGTTTCCCTCCTAATCCTGGGGGGAGAAAAGGGGTGTTTACACGGTGGAAAAAAAGCGGAGAATTTCAAAGAACTGATGTAACCACTGTGCTTAGTGCCTTTGCCTGTAGCCAACTACCAAACGACAGATTTAAGTCTTTCAATGCCCTCCACTCTGTCTAAGGACTATGGATTGATGTAGTTTGCTGGGATACAGCCTTTGACCAATGTTTCCTTCCATGAGAAGCACCTGTGGTAGGTAGAAAATAATCAACAGTGGCCCATTTCTTTGATGTAGTGGACTGTCGATATAGGTAGGAGGAAACCTGGCAGTGCCCCTCCCTTTGGCTATATGGACTGTGCGGCCAGCTGTCTTTTGAAGTTATAAGCCGAAGGGCTCGCTGTGCTAATTTAAAGGTCTTTGTGAATGGAATTTGTTTATTTGCACTGGACTGCAGTAGCATTGCTACCACAACACCTACGCTCAGCCTGCCAGGCCCTTCTTTTATGTTTGTGGCTCACGCATCATAAGTCATTAGTTTGGACTGCTTTATGAACTTTACTGTCAAATTAAAATCTTCGTTTGCGTGGTCAAAAAGCAACGACAAGAAGCGGTATGTTCTTCTTTAACCAGAATTTTTATATAAACTTGCTATTGTTTCCCTTGTTTTGTTTTAAATAATAGGGTGAGAAAAATACAGTTTCTTTAGTACTCATGTTACCGGGCTGAGGGAGCTTTTTAATTTTAATTAATTGTAACTCTGAGCATTCGGCTGTAATTTCTGCCTCGTCAAAACTGGGTAACCTGTATGAACATTGATTTAATCGAGCATGCGATCTCCCAAGCTTCTGCTCCATACCATTAGTTAATAGTCATTTTACCCTAGTATCAGATTGGGTAGCATTATTATTCTTGAAGCTTTTGTGCAGATGTTGATTAACCTGCAACATGAGATTGATGCAGACTAACTGCTTACACCTCAGCTCAGTAATGAGACCAGATATAGAATTAATGAATTTTTCTCACTGCAAATGGTTTTTGTGCCTTTTTAAATTTAAATAATGAAATTCTTTGCAACAGAAAACTAGAGTAAAAAATTGATTATGAACATAACAGACCATCGTTTTTCCTGATAATTTTGGACAAACAAGGCTTCCAAGGAATTTTGTTGACAGTTTTATATATCCAATGTTTTCTCCCCATAAAGTTAGGAAAGTATTTTGATCTTGCACATTGGAATGAATCACCTTGTTTGAAATAGATTTCAGTTTCTTGATATTTTTATCCATGTTTATGCACTTTCTGCTTTGTTAAACGTGACAGCACATTTATCAGAAAGAATAGGATAATTGTTGAATATTTAAGCTGTGTGTTTAAAGTTTTATAATCAAGAACTTTGGTTTCACTGGGGATATTCTGCTGTCTGATAATATTTTTCAACTATTGTTTCAAACCATGTGTGAATATATTGAGCTATTGATCAGAATCACTAAGAATGAACAAAAAGATCTATTGTGTAATATATGGATTGCATTCTGATTTCATGAAAATGTTTTATTTAAGCTTTCTGCTGCTGTAGTAACCACAGTGAGTGGTCTAAGTGGGAGCGATTGGGAAATGCAGCTGTACACATTGGCACTCTAAGGTTGTAATTTACTCTGGATCTTTGTTTGTGATGTCAGATCTAATTTGATGGTCTTTCTGCACTGTTTTAAAAAAATGGGAGGTTTACAGATTCCTTTCTCTTGTATTCAGGTTTGAATCTGCTGTTAGAAGAACACCATGCACCAAGTCAAATAGTTCAGTATATATTTCAGTAAAATAGGACAGTCATCCAACTAATTTGGTAAAACTCATTTGTACAGTTATTCTGATGGTGAAGTGCAAGAAATTTTTGCATCGCTTGATTGCAGCCTTCAATTTTTTTTTTTGCATTTGGTCGTCTTTTCAATTGTATTCATGTTTTTGTTGTTTTATAATGATTCTGTTTACCTAATTTGCGTAGGCATCGACCAGAAGAGTTTGAGTCGTATAACGCCAGAAAGAGACCAAGGATTGACTACCCACCTGAATTTTCACAAAGAACAGGTCAATATCTTGTAGCGAATTCAAATCCGAGTTAGAAATGTGACATTTCAATGAACTCTACCTACCCCAATGTGCACTTTGTTTTCTACCCATTCAAAAATGCTACTGGTCGCAGTCTTGAATCTAAGAACAATTAAGATTGCCACTAAAATCGTGCCACATGATATCCTTGGGTTTCTCAAAATAAAATACGACTAAATAATTGTAACTTCAGGTAAGTGGGCATTTGTTATGCTGAAAGGATTCCCCTTGGTTTCTACTTCAGGTGCTGATGCTTTTAACTAACTTAACCAGTTATCAGAGGAAGTTTATAAATTATTGAAAAGATATAGGCAATAAACTGATAAAGAAAATGGCTTTTAGAAATGGACCACATGGTCAGTAGGATAGTATGAGTATAGTATTTAAACAAGGTACTAAATGAGTATCTTGCATCTGTGTTCTCCAAGGAGAAGGACCTGGAGGACAGTAAGATCAGCAAGGGGTAAACTCGTATGTTAGGCAGTTTGAGATCGGAGCATGATGAGATCTATCCTAGGTTTTTGAGAGAGGAATGTTGGAGCCTTGACAAAGATCTTTGCATCTTCTCCAGCTGCAGACTAGGTCCTGGAAAGCTGGAGAGTGGCCAATGCTGTTCCTCTATTTAAGAAGGAAAGCAGAGAATGCAGGAAGACAGTGAACCTCATGTCAGTGGTTTGGAAACTACTGGAGAGGATTGCTCGGGGTAGGGGTTGCACTCATTTGGAAGATAATAGATTAATTAAGGACTGTCAGCATGGCTTTGTCCGTAAGAGGGCACTCACCTCTTACAAAGATTTTTGAGGAGGCGACAGGTGATTGGTGAGGGTAGGGCACTGGATGTTGTCTATGTAGGTTTTTGTAAGGCATTTGATGAAGTCCTTCAAGGTAGGCTGGATCTGGAAGTATAAGGTGCGTGGGATCCATGATGACTTGGTTGTTTAGATTTAGCTGCCTTACTCATAGAAGAGAGGGTTGTGGTGGAAGAATTATTCTGGCTGGAGGATTGTAAGCAGTGGAGTTATGCAAAGATCTGTGCTGGGACATCTGGTTGTGATTTGATAAAGGACTTGAACATAAATGTCGCCAGGTTGATTAGCGAGCTTGCAAATGACGCCTAAATTTGTATAGTTGTGAATAGTGGGAAACGTTAGCAGAAGATACAGTGGGGTGTCGATCAGCTACAGCGATGGGCAGAGAAATGGCAGATGGAGTTTCATCTGAGCAAGTGCGAGGTATTACACTTTCGAAGGTCGGATTTAAGGGAAAGTGCAATGAATGTTAAGACTCCTAACAGCATTGATGTACAGAGGGTTCTTGGAATCCAAGTCCATGGCTTCCCAAAGTGACAATACAATGTCAAAGACTAGAGGGCATAGCTTTAAGGTGAGGGGGAGAGCAAGTTTAAAGGAGTAGATCAGGGCAAGTTTATTTAATCAGTGGTTACCGGGAATGCTCTGTCGGGTCGAGATGGAGGCATGTAAGAGCCATTTGGGTAGGCACATGAATATGCAGGGAATGGAGGGATATGGATCAGGTGCAGGCAGAGGAGATTGCTTGAACTTGGTGGCATTTTCGGCATGGACAATGTGGGCCTCTTTCTGTGCTGCACTGTTTCATATTTACATTTTTTTGCTTTTCGACTGTGAACTCCAGCTTTCAATTGTAACTGTTGCCTTTCTTTCATAAAATGTTATCACCCAGTTTGATTTTGAATCTCCGTATCATTCAGGACGGAATCGCTCATGTGTGGCAATTAGTTTGTTATTAAAAGTGTTCCAGTTATATGGATCCTCGAAAATGACTGCTGAATGTTTTTGTACACCCTGTTGAAGATGATATTTGTAATCGCATGAAATGTAATACCACGACCTACATAGGTTTTGAATTTTTTTCTCTATTTTGTGATATGTTGTTTGGTGGAACCTAGTTTAATATAACCATTGGGAATTCATTTGTAGAGGTGAACGTATCCTCTGCTGGAAGTGTGCTTATCTGAGTTAATATTCCAGAAAATTCCCAATAATATGAAATCTGCATGATATATTTAAGACTAATCAAGTTTATTCATCACATACACATACGAGATGTACAGTGAAATGAAAAGTGGCAATACTCGCAAATTTATAAATATAACAAATATATCCTTGGTTGACTAAAAACATAGTGACAACGTGTTTTGCTCCCAAATAGTTTAGTTTATTATTGTCCTGTGTGTGGAAGTACAGTGAAAAGCTTTTGCTTGCATGTTCCCCAGTCAAAGAAAAGACTACACATGATTACAGTTCAGACCCGTTTGAAGAAGGGTCTCAACCCGAAATGTCACCCATTCCTCCTCTCCAGAGATGCTGCCTGTCCCGCTGAGTTACTCCAGCATTTTGTCACTTTTACAATTAAGCCATCACAATGCATAGGTAAAGGATGAAGGGTATAACATTTAGTGCAAGATAAAGTCTGATTAAAGATAGTTTAAAAGTCTCCAATGGGGTAGATGGGAGAAGGACTGCACTGATGAGAGAATCGTTCAGCTGGAAACTGTCCCTGAATCTGAATCAATGAATATTACATCGGTGAGACCAGGCGCAGGCTTGGCGATCGCTGCGCTCAGCACCTCCGCACAGTTCGCCCCAACACCTCCACACAGTTCGCATTAACCAACCTGATCTCCCAGCTGATCAGTATTTCAACTACCCCTCCCATTCCTAATCCGACCTTTCTGTCCTGAGCCTCCTCCATGGCCAGAGTGAGTACCACCGCAAATTGGAGGAGCAGCACCTCATAGTTCGCTTGGGTAGTTTACACCCCAGCGGTGTGAAAATTGACCTCCAATTTCAGGTAGAAACATAGAAAATAGGTGCAGGAGTAGGCCATTCGGCCTTTCGAGCCTGCACCGCCATTCAATATGATCATAGCTGATCATTCAACTCAGTATCCTGTACCTGCCTTCTCTCCATACCCCCTGATCCCTTTGGCCACAAGGGCCACATCTATCTCCCTCTTAAATATAGCCAATGAACTGGCCTCAACTACTTTCTGCGGCAGAGAATTCCACAGATTCACCACTGTGTGATAAAAAAAAATTCTCGTCTCGATCCTAAAAGACTTCCCCCTTATCCTTAAACTGTGACCCCTTGTTCTGGACTTCCCCAACATTGGGAACAATCTTCCTGCATCTAGCCTGTCCAACCCCTTAAGAATTTTGTACGTTTCTATAAGATCCCCCCTCAATCTTCTAAATTCTAGCGACTACAAGCCGAGTCTATCCAGTCTTTCTTCATATGAAAGTCCTGACATCCCAGGAATCAGTCTGGTGAACCTTCTCTGTACTCCCTCTATGGCAAGAATGTCTTTCCTCAGATTAGGAGACCAAAACTGTGTGCAATAATTCAGGTGGTCCCACCAAGACCCTGTACAACTGCAGTAGAACCTCCCTGTTCCTATACTCAAATCCTTTTGCTATGAATGCTAACATACCATTCGCTTTCTTCACTACTTGCAGCACCTGCATGCCTACTTTCAATGAAAGGTGTACCATGACACCCAGGTCTCGTTGCATCTCCCCTTTTCCTAATCGGCCACCATTCAGATAATAGTCTACTTTCCTGTTCTTGCCACCAAAGTGGATAACCTCACATTTATCCACATTATACAGCATCTGCCATGCATTTGCCCACTCACCCAACCTAACTAAGTCGCCTTGCAGCCGCCTTATTCCTCCTCACAGCTCATACTGCCCACCAGCTTCGTGTCATCCGCAAACTTCGAGATGTTGTATTCAATTCCCTTGTCCAAATCATTAATATATATTATAAATAGCTGGAGTCCCAGCACTGAGCCTTGCGGTACCCCACTAGTCACTGCCTGCCATTCTGAAAAGGACTCGTTTACTCCTACTCTTTGCTTCCTGTCTGCCAGTCAGTTCTCTATCCACATCAATACTGAACCCCCCAATACCGTGTGCTTTAAGTTTGCATACTAAACTCTTATGTGGGACCTTGTCGAAAGCCTTTTGAACGTCCAGATATAACTGGTTCTCCCTTATCCATTCTACTAGTTACATCCTTGAAAAATTCTATAAGATTCGTCAGACATGATTTACCTTTCATAAATCCATGCTGACTTTGTCCAATGATTTCACCACTTTCCAAATGTGCTGCTATTCCATCTTTAATAACTGACTAGCATTTTCCCCACTACCGATGTTAGACTAACTGTAATTCCCCGTTTTCTCTCTCCCTCCGTTTTTAAAAAGTGGGGTTACATTAGCTACCCTCCAATCCTCAGGAACTACTCCAGAATCTAAAGAGTTTTGAAAAATGATCACTAATGCATCCACTATTTCTGGGGATACTTCCTTGAGCACTCTGGGATGCAGCCTATCTGGCCCTGGGGATTTATCGACCTAACACCACTTGCTAACTAACCTGGATTTCACTCAGTGCCTCCATCTCATTTGACCCCCGGTCCCCTGCTATTTCCAGCAGATTATTTATGTCTTCCTTAGTGAAGACAGAACCAAAGTAGTTAGTTAATTGGTCTGCCATGTCCTTGTTCCCCATGATCAATTCACCTGTTATTGACTGCAAGGGACCTACATTTGTTTTAATTAATCTTTTTGTCTTCGCATATCTATAAATACCTTTGCAGACAGTTTTTATGTTCCTTGCCAGTTTTCTTTCATAATCTATTTTCCCTTTCCTAATTAAGCCCTTTGTCATCCTCTGCTGCACTCTGAATTTCTCCCAGTCCTCTGGTAGGCTGCTTTTTCTGGCTAATTTGTATGCTTCATCTTTTGTGTTGATACTACCCTGATTTCCCTTGTTATCCACAGATGCACTACCTTCCTTGATTTATTATTTTGCCAAACTGGGATGAACAATTGTTGTAGTTCATCCATGCGGTCTTTAAATGCCTTCCATTGCAATCAATTACCAGTCTATCTTGGCCAATTCACGTCTCATACCCTCAAAGTTACCTTTCTTTAAGTTCGGAACCCTTGTTTCTGAATTAACTATTTCACTCTCCATTCTAATGAAGAACTCAACCATATTATGGTCACTCTTGCCCAAGAGGCCACGCACAACAAGACTGCTAACTAACTCTTCCTCATTACTCAATACCCCGTCTAGAATAGTCTGCTCTCGTTGGTTCCTCTACATGTTGGCTTGGAAAACTATCCCGCATACATTCCAAGAAATCCTCTTTCTCAGCACCCCTGCCAATTTGATTCACCCAATCTATATGTAGATTGAAGTCACCCATTATGACTGTTTTACCTTTGTAGCACGCATTTCTAATTTCCTGTTTGATGCCATCCCCAACTCCACTACTACTGTTAGGTGGCCTGTACACAACTCCCACTAGCGTTTTCTGCCCGTTAGTGTTTCGCAGCTCTACACATATCGATTCCACATCCTCCAAGCTAATGTCCTTCCTTTCTATTGCGTTAATCTCTCTAACCAGCAATGCTACCCCACCTCCTTTTCCTTTCTGCCTATCCCTCCTGAATATTGAATATCCCTGGATGTTCAGCTCCCAGCCTTGGTCACCCTGGAGCCATGTCTCCGTGACCCCAACTATATTATATTCATTATTAACTATCTGCACATTCATCTCGTCCACCTTATTACAAATGCTCCTTGCATTGAGACACAAAGCCTTCAGGCTAGTTTTTACAATACTCTTACCCCTTATACAATTATGTTGAAATGTGGCCCTTTTTGATTTTTGCCCTGGATTTGTCTGCCTGACACTTTTACTTTTCACTTTGCTTACCTATTGCTTCTACCCTCATTTTACACCCCTCTGTCTCCCTGCTTATGCTCCCATCCCATCTGCCACATTAGTTTAAATCCTCCTCGACAGCACTAGCAAACACTCCCCCAAGGACATTTGTTCCATTCCAGCCCAGGTGCAGACCATCCTGTTTTAACTGGTCTCACCTCCCCCAGAACTGGTTCAAATGCCCTAGAAATTTGAATCCCTCCCACTTGCACCATTATTCAAGCCACGTATTAATCTGAAATATCTTCCTATTTCTATTTGGGTAGTACTTGCTTTCTCCATCCTACCCCTCCCCTTCCCAGCTCTCCCGCAGCCCACGGTTTCCGCCTCTTCCTTCTTCCCGCCCCACCACCCTCCCCCACCCCCACATCAGTCTGAAGAAGGGTCTCAACACGAAATGTCACCTATACCGTCGCTCCATAGATGCTGCCTCACCCGCTGAGTTTCTCCAGCATTTTTGTATACCTTCTGAATCTGGAGGTATATGTTTTCAAACTACTGTACCGTTGCCTGATGGGAGAGGGGAGAAGAGGGATTGACCAGGATGAGACTAGTCCTTGATTATGTTTGTGGCCTTGCTGAGGCAGTGTGAAGTGTAAAAAGTCAATGGAAGTTGGTTTGCTTAATGGTCTGGGCTGCGTCCATAACTCTGCAATTTCTTGCTGTCTTGTATATAGAGTAGTTCCACTTTATTTACATAAAGCTTTTCCAAGGCGGTGATAATAAATGCAGAATACTTGCACTGTAGAATTCAAGATATATTTAAAATGCCCATTTTCTATTCTCGAGGTCTATTCTCGAATCTATGCACTTCAGTGATCGATCTGGATCGGTATGTACAGAACCAGTGAGGTTATGAATGCCTAACAGTAAATTGTTACAGAATGTAGTTCAGGAATTTCCGAATTCCCGAATTATCCAGGTCTTTTCCCCTCTTATCATAGTGTTTGGTCGTGCCTGACTGAGAGTGTTGATTGCATTTGTTAATTATAAAATAATCTGCAATCTAGCAATCTAGAAAGACAAAATTCCAGCTCGATTGCTATCCTTCTGTTTAAAATATAATTCAGTGTCTAACTATGAACAATACCACCTGATAAATTTAGTTTAAAAAGTTTATGGGCTTATTAGCGAACGCTGCTACTTGAGTTTAAATGGCCCACTGGTTTTGTGTTTTTAATAGGAAGCACGGTTTGGTATTTGCAGAGAATTGCATGTGATTTTATCCTGCAATTAACTCTGAAATGAAATGTCGTCTGAATCTATGCACTTTCCCCCTAAAGTGCTAGGTTTTTAGCTTTGAACCAAGCAACTGAAGGCAGTTTGTAATCTTTACATATTACTAAATAAATGCTACAGTGCCCTCCATAATGTTTGAGACAAAGACTCATCATTTATTTATTTGCCTCTGTATTCCACAATTTGAGATTTGTAATAGAAAAAATCACATGTGGTTATAAAGTGCACATTATCCGATTTTAATAAAAGCCAGTTTTATACACTTTGGTTTCACCATGTAGAAATTACAGCAGTGTTTATACATAGTCCCCCCCATTTCAGGGACCATAATGTTTGGGACACAGCAATGTCATGTAAATGAAAGTAGTCATGTTTAGTATTTTGTTGCATATCCTTTGCATGCAATGACTGCTTGAAGCCTGCAAATCATGGACATCACCAGTTGCTGGGTGTCTTTTCTGGTGATACTCTGCCAGGCCTGTATTGCAGCCATCTTTAGCTTATGCTTGTTTTGGGGGCTAGTCCTCTTCAGTTTTCTCTTCAGCATATAAAAAGGCATGCTCAATTGGGTTCAGATCGGGTGATTGACGGCCACTCAAGAATTTACCTTTTTTTTTTGCTTTGAAAAACTCCTTTGTTGCTTTAGCAGGATGTTTGGGATCATTGTCTTGCTGTAGAATGAACTGCCGGCCAATGAGTTTTGAGGCATTTGTTTGAACTTGAGCGGATAGGATGTGTCTATACACTTCAGAATTCATTATGCTACTACCATCAGCAGTTGTATTATCAATGAAGATAAGTGAGCCAGTACCTTCAGGAGCCATACATGCCCAGGCCATAACACCCCCACCACAGTGTTTAACAGATGAGGTGGTATGTTTTGGATCTTGGGCAGTTCCTTCTCTCCTCCATTCTGATGTAAGTTAATCTTCGTCTCATCTGTCCACAAGACCTTTTACCAGAACTGGTTGCTCTTTTAAGTACTTCTTGACACACTGTAACCTGGCCATCCTATTTTTGCAGCTAACCAGTGGTTTGCATCTTGCAGTGTAGTTTCTGTATTTCTGGTCATGAAGTCTTCTGCGGACAGTGGTCATTGACAAATCCACACCTGAAGAGTGTTTCTGATCTGTTGGACAGGTGTTTGGGGATTTTTCTTTATTATAGAGTGAATTCTTCTGTCATCAGCTGTGGAGGTCTTCCTTGGCCTGTCAGTCCCTTTGTGATTAGTAAGCTCGCCAGTGCTCTCTTCTTAATTATGTTCCAAACAGTTGATTTTGGTAAGCCTAAGGTTTGGTTGATGTCTCTAACAGTTTTATTCTTGTTTCTCAGTCTCATAATGGCATCTTTGACTTTTATTGGCACAACTTTGGTCCCCATGTTGATAAACAGCAATAAAAGTTTCCAAAGGTGATGGAAAGACTGGAGGAAAGACTAGATGCTGATGAGCTCTCTTATACCTGCATCAAGGAGGCAATTAAACACACCTGAGCAATTACTAACACCTGTGAAGCCATGCGTCCCAAACATTATGGTGCCCTGAAATGGGGGGGGGGCTATGTATAAACACAGCTGTAGTTTCTACATGGTGAAACCAAAATGTGTAAATTTAATAAAACTAGGCAAAGTGCACTTTAACTACATGTGCTTTTTTTCTATTACAAATCTCAAATTATGGAGTACAGAGGCAAATAAATAAATGATGGGTCTTTGTCCCAAACATTATGGAGGGCACTGCATGTAGAATTTGTTTAAAAGTAAGGCGAGTGCCTGTTGAACCATTCTTGAAGGCATCGTAAGGCTCAAACGAATTGGTGACAATTGGGTGAATTCTTTGAAATACTCTTTGGACTGGGTATTTTAATATTTCTAGTGAATTGTTCTCACAAATGTTTGGTTCCCAACCTAATGAAAATACTTTAATGAATAATTAAGTAAGAAGCCCAATAATACTATTTCATTTATCTTCAGTTCCTATATAAAGTCTTTCTTTATAATGGAACTTCATTTATGCAGCACGGAATTGGGCCTCATGGCCCAACTAGTCCATGTCGAGCAAGTTCCCAAGTTTACCTGAGTTAGTCCTACTTGCCTGCATTTGGCCAGTATTCCTCTAAGCCATTGCTATCCATGCACTCATGCAAATGTCTCTTAAGGGCCTGTCTCATTTATGCTATTTTTTTAAGTGACTACAGGCGACTAGGCTGTCGCCACATGGTCGCCGAGGTGTCACCTGTATGTCGTGAGTAGTCTCCTCAGTTGCCCAAAGAGTCATATCATCTTTCTGCGACAGTGGGTTGATGCCAATGAGCGTAGCTTGACTTCTCCTGGCGTAGGTGCTGTCATAGGTTGTCGCCGGTGCTGACTTTGGTGAATTCCATTGACGTCTACCTACGTCAATCGGCGACAGGTACCGGTGACTGAATTGTCTTCAGTTGTCGCAGTCGGGGTCGTTGCTTGTCGTAGCTTGTTGCGGGTGGACGGAGTTGTCGCCTGTGTGGTCGTTG